>NC_138369.1:10327016-10493375 GCF_054177405.1 Leptonychotes weddellii
CCTCTACTTACGATCATCTGTCAGCCGCGACGGGGGCGGGGTGGTGGGGAGGGGGGGAATAAGTCACCATGAGTCTCCCAGGAAGGCCAGGGAGGGGACGGAGACGGCACCGAGGGGCGGACCCCGTGCCCCTGCCCAGCCCAGAGGAGACAGACAGGTCCAAAGCCTCCCGCACCATCGTTGCCTCTTGGCGGCCCTGCCCACCCTCTCCAAGCCTCCCCCACCCCGTCCCCAGGAACGTCTTCTCGCTCTGTGCTGTGCCAGCAACCCGTGTGCCATTGCTGTCCTCAGGCCCCCACACCTCCCTGGAGGAACCCAAGCCCAGCCACACCCCTCCGCAGAAGTTGCGGTCCACCCAATCCCACCTGGAAGCCTGATCCCTGGAGATCAGGATCTCTGGGCTTTTCCCAGAAGGATTCCAGAGGCATGATCCTGGTCTCTGGATGAATGCTGACCTCTGCTTGACCTCTCTGACCTTAGATGCTCTCTGTGACCTCTGGCTGACCTCTGGGAGCTGTCTGTTCTATTGGTCTCTGATCTTCAAAGTCCATGGTATCTCCCCTCCTTGTCTCTTGATTGACCCTAAGAGCCCTCTGATGAACCCATTGACCCCTATGACCTCTGTGATCCCCAAGCTGACCTCTTTATTTTCTGGGTGATCTCTGACCTTCGTATG
Organism: Leptonychotes weddellii; assembly: GCF_054177405.1. NCBI lineage: Eukaryota > Metazoa > Chordata > Mammalia > Carnivora > Phocidae > Leptonychotes > Leptonychotes weddellii. Next base: position 10,327,693 of record NC_138369.1, read on the forward strand.
CCCTCTTGACCCACATGTGACCTCTATGTCCCTTAGACATCTCTTAACACTACTTGACTTCTTTGACATTTATCTATCTGACCCATGAATGACCTCTTTGATTCTTTGATGACCTTTGACCCATATGTGATCTCTCTGATCTTTGAATGGCCCCACTGACCTCTGAGCCCCAATGCCTTTGGCATCAAGTTCTCTGGGCTCCCACAGGGGAGGTGGCCCAGGAATCCCCTCTGGCCCCCTGTGGGCCTCACCGTCTGGTCAGTGAGGGGTGGCAGGACGATGGTCTTCTCCATGGTGTTCATGACCAGCTTCCATAACTCCTTTAGCACCCTCTTCAGCACCGTCTTCTCACAGATTTTGGCAAAGAGAGTCAGGCTGGAGGCGAGGGGCAAGTCTGAGAGATGGCCCAGCTGGCCCTAACCCAAAGAGCCCCTTTCCCTCAACAAATGGGCAAGGCGGGAAAATGCTCCATGGACACACAAGAGGACACAGAGCCTGTACAGGGACCACTAAATGGGGTCTGATGAGACCCCATTGATCAGAATGGTCTGATGGGGTTATGATGTGTGACACACGTGAAGAGTAAATGATGGCTGGACTGGTCAGCAGGGACCAGGCTAGAAAGGGACTCAACACCTGGGAGGAAGACCTGGGCCTTAGCATGAGGGCAGTGGGGATCCATGGAGTGCTCAAGAGAGACACAGCCAGACTTCCCTGTTCGAAAGAACAGAGTGGGCGGTAAACTGGAATAGGAAGGCTGGAGACTAGGGACTGTGAGAGGACTGGGGCCATGCTCAGTCAGAGAGGAAGGGAATGGTGGAAGGAGGGCAAACTTGAGAGGGTAAACAACAAAGAATTCATGGCATGGGGGGTGGAAGGAGACAGAATAATCCACCATGATCCATCCAGCAACTGACCCTCCCATCCACCAAATTATCCCTCCCCCTAACTTTCTTTAATGACCCCTCCATCTTTTTCCTTCCCCCCTCCTCCCTGCTTCTTCCCTCCCATCCATCCTTCTACCCATCCATCCATCCTCCATCCTCCCTCCCTCCCTTCTTTCCTTACACCCATGCATCCATCCTTTCATCTACACTTCCATTCATTTATCCTTATTTCAATCGATTGATCCATCCATCCATCCATCCATCCATCCATCCAGTTATTCATCCATGCAAATACTTACCTAACTTCATCTACCCATCCATCTGTCCATCCATCCCTCCTTTTATCAATATATCCTCCATCTAAACTTCTAAGCATTTATCTTTTAATCTACCCATCAATCTGCCCACCCATTCTCATGTCATCTATCCATCCAACCACCGTCAATTAACACATAAAAAGGACTCACCAGTCCTTCCAATCATTTACCCACCCATCTTTCCATCCCTTCATACCTCCACCCACCTACCCATCCAAACCATCCAACCACCACCCAGCAAACATGTCCTGAGTGTCCTCTCCAGGCCAGCCCTGAGTCTCTAAAGCCCCATCCCTAACCTCTTCCTGGCCATCCTAGTCCACCCAGCCTGGCTTACTTGCTGTCCAGTAGGTCCATGATGGGTTGCAGCACATTGTCAGCATCCTGGGCCACGCTGCTGCAGGCACTGGCTGGCACATTGCCCGTTCCCTTCACCTGGCTGAGGATGTCGCCCATCTGCTTGACACACTCCTCGATGTGTGGCTGGAAGCTGGGGGCACAGAGGGGAGGAGCTCAGACCAGACTCTCCAGGCCTCCCAGAGAAAGGGCCGGATGAGGCCTCAAAAGCTGACCATGGACCTTGATGTTTTATCCTGAGCATCAAGGAGCCATGGCATATAACTGAGCAGGGGCGGGGGTTGTGTATAATAGCAGAATTGGGCACTGGGCTGAGACATTCACCTGTGCTGTTTATTTCACTGCACAGTCCTACCCAGGTACTATTATTATCATCATCCCCACTTTACAGATGAATAAACTAAGGTTCAGAGAAGTTAAACGACTCACCCAAGGCTACATAGCTAGTAAGTGGTGAAGCCAGGATTGAACTCAGCTCTGTCTAACTCTGAGCCTGAAGTCTTCACCACTACATCTGCTGAGTCCCTGGATGCCCCAGGCTCAAAGGTCTGGGGGCTGCCCCCTCCTGTCTGCTCCCAGCCCTGGAGGTGTCCCCACCTGGTAGCAAACACCCGGCTGAGCTCGTCCAAGACATTGTTGAGTTTCACCTGGAGCTCCTTCAAGATGTCACTGGCCTCAGCATCCAGCTGAGGAGGGAAAAGGGACATCAGGTTAGGTTTACAGAGCATCCACACAAATGGGGCATTTTCCCATCCAACACAGGGAAAGAGATCCCAAGGGACTGGGGAGGAAACAGGCAAAGATGGTGGAGCTGCTTGCTTGGGTTAGAGGGAGTGGCTGAGCTGGAATTAATCAAGGGCCGGCAGGGATGCAGGGAAAGTGGTGACTCTGCCTGGGGCTTGCCTCACCTCCTTCCCTCCCATGGCTTCGAACATCTTCTCTAGCTGCACACGGAGCTGCTGAGTGTTGTTCATGAGGATGCAGGGCTGGGGATGCAAACAGAGCAGGGAGTCAGGGCTCAAGACCCCTCCCCAGAGCCTCCCCCATCCACTGCTAGGGACCCCAGGATGGTTTTGGGGTCTGGGTCCAGAGGAAGGTCCCATAGGGTCATTTGAGAATGGAAGACAGCATTTGGGACCAGATTCCTGGGAATGTTGGTGGGGGGTGGTTTCTGGAGATTAGCAGAGGGAAACAGGGCTCAAGTAACTTCTCCAGGGTGGGCTGGGCTTCTGGAAGTAACAGGAAGGGGGGAATTCCTGTCACACACCCATATTCTCCTACATGGGCTCAAAGCTTTACACACTTACATCCATACACCCTGAAGGCTTCATTCACAACAATCAGACAATGACACATTGAAGGCATGTGCCCTCACCTCCAGATCCCCCCAGACACACGTAGCCAGGTACATGGACACACACAGTTGGACACACAGAGACACAAGTATCAGAGCCCAGGGGAAGGCTGGAGCCTTGGGGGTGCAGAGTGGGGCTGGGAGGGGACAGGACAGGGTCCCCCACAGGTCACCACTTTCTCCTTCTCCTTGGAGCAGTAGGAGGCGAAGTCCTTGGATATGATGTCCGCATACTGGAGGAGCACATTACTGATGGTCTGGGGAGGACACAGACAGGAGGTAAGAACAGGGGCTGGGGCTGGGCAGGTCCATCAAGAGCCACTAGTGAGATCAGGGATGAACCTGAATTCCTATGAGCACTCAAGATGGACCACTTGAATGGGTGAATTCACCCAGGATGACCCTCACAACCAAGAGGAGATACCACCAAGTAAAGATGATTATTTTATGTAGACCCAGCTAAATCTCCATCATATTAACCCAGATAAATCTCCATCATATAAACCCAGCTCCAAGCATAAGCATGACTGGATCCCAGATGGAATCCCAATTCTTGCAGTCCTCAACTTCAACCCAGCCTAAAGCCAATTAGCTGGAAACTTCAACCCCAGTAGGATGGTCCCGACCTCCAAACTCACCCCAATGCCCACCCAAATTCTACATAAATCCCAACACTCACTCCAACCTCAATGCCAAATTGAATCTCAATACTAATAGTAACCCTAAACACAACCCCAACTTCAATCCCACCCTCAACCTTGATTCCAGCTCCAAATTCATCTCCAACTTAAACCACAACCCTGACCTCAACTCCAACCTCAACACAAATGTTGTCCCCAACCACAACTCCAACACTGATCTCAACCCCAACCCCAATCCTACTGATATCACCAACCCCAACTTTGACCTCAATCCCAAACTTAACCCCAATCCTGACCTTGACCCAATCCCAATTTCAACTGCAACCCCAACCTTGACCCTATCCCAATCCCTCACCTGGACTCCATCCCTAACCCCACCTGCACTCCCGCACCTTGGCAAAGCGCCTCATATAGTGCCCCACGATCTGGGGGTCAGGGCACTCGAGTTTCTTGATGATTTCAAAGCTCTGGTTGAGCTGGGAGAAGACATCCACCACGGAGCAGGAGAATAGGGCATGCTCTGAGGTCTGCTGGAACTACAGTGGGAAGGAGGCCAGGAAGGAAGAGAGGGGTCAGAGCTAGACAGCCCCCAGCATCCAGCCCTCCTGCTCTCCATGGGGAGAACCAGAGACCAACTGGCCTGGGGTGAGGCAAATAATGTGCAAGGGTGACTTAGAGGTGGACACAGAGGCTATGGGGAAGGTAGGGCTTCCAGCTCAATGATGGACTCTCATTCATTTGCTGAATGAACAAAATACTTTCAACACTAGGAACAAGATGAAGATGGTGGCCACCTTTCAGAGACTGGTTTCATCTCAAGGGCAATTTTTGACCCCATATTGGATCCCAATGGACCCCAGAGGGAGTGAGACCACTGAGGGCAGACTAGGGGCTTGATCATGGGCCAGTCTCCTCACCCCATCCTTCTTGTCTCGTTCCAGGGCCCCGTGCAGGAAATCCCGGGATACTTCCTCATTCTCGTCCAACCATTGGATGACAAAGGGCTCAAACCACCTGGAATGGAGAGCAAGGGTGGGGTCTTGCCACCTCTTGTCCCCTGACCCTCTCCTTTGCCTAGTTCTGAATGGTGCTTGGGCAGGTCCTTCTCTCCCTTGAACTCAGCCTGTGGCCTTTGGGTAGGTATCCCCCGCTTCCCTACCCCACCAGGCCTCAGTTACTTCAGTCATGAAATGGACCTCATGACACTGTTAGGGCAAGGCTCATACTTGCAGGGTTCATGGTTCAGATAAACTACCCATGGACAAGTGGATTTCCTCTCTGGGATCCCATTACCTGTACAGCAGAGGAGTATCTATCCCACAGTGCTGCTGTGAGCAGTGATTGACACAACACATAGTAGGTCCTCGGTAAATGGTGACCACCATCCTGCTCTCCAACACAGCCCGTGAGTCAGACATCCAGAGTTCAAATCCTGGCTCCGTCACTTATTGGATGTCATCTTGGGCAAGTCCTTCAGCATTAAACTCTCCATTTTCTCATCCACAAAATGGGAATTATAATGCTCCCATCTTATAGAATTGTCAAAACGATTAAATGAGAAAAGGCAAAAGGCACTGCTCAGTGCAGTTCCTGATACTTAGGCATATTAATTGGGCTATAAGAGTCCATAGTCCAATAGCTGAAAATAGAGAATACCAGGTTTGTATACCACTGTGCCCTTGATGCCCAGGGAACCCTGAGTAGGTCAGCCCTCATCTCTGGGCCTCAGTCTAGCTGTCAGTGCTACAGTTCTGGCTTGGGGAAAGGGACTTACGCAGGGTATTCAGGCACACGGTCCTTGAAGGCAGGAAGCTCTGTCACATACTCATTGTACAGCCACTTGACCTTGAAGTGTAGGTTCATGTAGTCAGCACTCTTGCACAGGCGATGCTTGTCATGCTCTGGTAGGGGAAGAATGGAAGGTCTCTACCCCCTGTCTTGGCAGCACCAGCTCTGGCCATCACAGGTGTCCAACCTCAAGCTTGAGGGTCCAGGATGCTCACAGCCTTGGAGGGGATACTACTGAGGCACAGCTACCTGCTATAGCCAGGCTAGAAGGTATGGGGATGGGCACACTCACCCTCCATGGCATACTTCATGTCCTGGGCAAACAGGTTCCACATCACTTCGGCACTGATTTTGCCCACATTCAGCTCCTGGGGAAACCTAGTCAAAGTCATGGAAGTATGAAACCTTGGCAGATGGAAGCAGGGTGGCACAGGCTGCTTTGGCCTTCCCAGCCTGGAGGGTAGTGTGGGACAGACAGAGCGTTCTGGATTCAAGCTCCCTCAAAGCCACTGACCTGCTGAGTGACTTTGAACTGAAGCCCTGCTTCTCCCTGAGCCTCCACCCATCTATCTCTCCATCCCTTCATCCATTCATTCACCCAGTCATCCACCTTTCTACCCATCCATTCACTCACCCATCTGTCTATCTATCCATCCATCCATCCACCCATCCATTTCTCCATCCAACCAGCTATCCATCCATTCCTTTATCTAGCCATTCATCCTTCCACCAATCTATCCATTCACCCACCTACTCATCCATCCATCCATCCATCCATCCATCCATCCATCCAGTCAGCTATCCATCCATTCCTTTACTACTCATTCATCCTCCCACCAATCTGTCCATCTATCCACCTATTCATCCAACCATCTACCCATCCATCTGTTCATCTCCCCATTCAATCACATCTCCATCCAGCTGCCCATACATCCATCCACCCTTCAGTCCATCCATCCCAAATCCCTGATCTTAACTGAATATCTAACTAACCAAGAGATGCCAGAGTTAGGAGCCCCTCTAGCACTCAGGGAAAAATAAGACACAACAGTTCATTCAGCTAACACAGATGAAAACTCTACAGACATATAAATCTACAAACCAAAACTGTCCATACTCACACACAATTACACAATATACAATATTGCATATTGAAGTGCATTCCACAGTTGTATGCACATATACAATATACAATTAAACCCATAGGCCACAACTATAAACAGAATTACACCCACACACAAGATACAATGCAATTTAAATGTAAAACATTTAGTAGAGTATCTAGCACATAGTAAATACTTGAGCAACACTGTCAATTGTTATTTATGAACCTACACACATATACAAAATTATATACATATGTACACGTTGTTATTCACACAAATCAACACATACAAAATACATGTCTGATTACACCAGTGATTTTATACATACACACAATTTTATGTTTATGTTTATAAATTATGCCATATTTCATTCAGGCGCAACCACACCTACAGTTGCCTCCACATACATATCATTTTATGTGTAATTAGACATGATCACCTTTACACATAAGACACAAAATTGTGCACACATACACACACACATGATGACCTCCAGATAATTAACTGCACAGATACACAACTCACTGGTTGAGGCAGGGAGTGTAGGAATTTTTGTCTTCCTCAATGATGGACACTATGAGAGTAATCAGCTTGGACCAGAAGTCAAGGTTCTTGATGCTGGGTCCCTGTTCTTCTGGGGGAACTTCTCCCTTCTTGGCCTGGAGTGGGGAAATGGAGACATTAGCCAAATGGGTCCATAGGTGGGTGCCTCAGTTAGTTCATTATTGAGGGGCAGGAGGTTAGTAAGGAAGGGGTCCCATTAACACATGGGTGGTTCAGGTAGGAGAGCTGTATGAAAAGGAACTGAATTCATGTAAACTGGCCCAAACAGGACTCATGTCCATGCAGCTCAACAAAGCTTAATTAGACTCAACTCATAAAAGTGAATAGAACTGAATTTAGTTGAAAAAAACTGAAGCCCACTAAACCAAATGGAACTGAAATGAATGTCAATCAGGCCCATTTAGATTAACAGATGGAGATTCTCAGAATTAATTCAATGAAACTGAACCTGGGCCAATTATACTGAATGTAGTGGAATTAAACTTAACTGGATTGAATTAAACTCAAATGAATTCAATTGGATTGAACCTAATCAACTCATCCAAAATCAACATCATCCTAAGTCAAAATAATGGAAATAAATTGACTTGAACTCAACCCAACCTAACTTAATCTAATTCAACTCAACTGAGTCAATCCAATCCAACTCTACCTACTCAACTGAACCTAACATACTCAGGTCAGTTCAATCCAACTTTAGTCAATCAATGAAAATGAATGTAGCTAAATTCAACTGAAATGAGTCCAACTCAACCCAATTCATTTGAACCCAACTATACCTAACCCAACAACCCAGCTCATCCTCACTCAAGCCAACTCAACCCAGTCAAGAATAACTTCAAGTCAACTGAATATAAATAAATGGATTTTTATTAAATTAAACCCAGCTTAATCCAACTCAGTTCTGCTCACTAATTAGCCAAGAGTAATTTTAAGTCACCTGAATAGAAATAAATGGAACTAAACTGTTTATAGTTGAACTAAACCCAACCCAATTTAATCCACTGTACCTCAACACAATTCAATTAAAAGTGATTTGATTTCAATGAAGAGAATGAAATAAAATATCACTAAATTGAGCTTATGTGTTATCTCCTATCTGAAGCCCAAGGTGAGGTAGGGCCCCCTTAGCCCCTACAGTCTCCTGCAATTCCTCCATCCCAGGGCTAATCACCCTAGGTTGTGAATTTCAATGTATATATATCTCTCCCTTCTAAAATGGTATGAACTCCTTGAAACCTTACTGACAATCCTGGCATTATATGTGTAGATAAAAAAACACATGTTGAAAGATCTCAAATAAATTGAGTTGAAATGACCAAAACTCAATTCTACTGAAGAAATTAAATTCAACTCAACATTTATTGAACAGTGATTCTATCCTAGGCAAACTGCATGCCAAACTCAACTAAGTTTAACTAAAACTGAATTTATTGAGCATCTATTGTATATCAGGTGCTAAGCATTTATTTACATTTTATCTAAAGATAGCATCTCATTAAATTTTCTCCTCAATTCTGAGATATGGGTTTATGACCCCATTTTACAGAGGGAGATACTGAGGCTCAGTTAAGTCACTTGAGAAGGGGCAGACCTAGGACTTGGGCCAGGGTCTGGTTGGTATCCCCTATTCCATTCTGCTTTATCTGGGGTCCTCACCGGGTCTGTCTGGTACTCCCGACTATAGAGTTCATGACAGTTGTTGAAGATGTACTCATAAGTAGAGTTGAGGCAGGCTTTCACACAGTCCTTCACCACCTGGCTGGCTCGGGGTGGGCTCTGGAGTTCTTGCACCTAGAGGGAGGGAGACAGGCACAAGTCAGCATAGCTGGAACAGGTGGTACCCAGGAAGTGGCTACAAGTGGTTATGAGTTTAAGGAAATATAGCAGTATGAAAGCAGAGGGTCATTGAGAAAGGGCACTACTCTCCAGGAGAAATGTTATTTGGTTAGGAGCTAAGAGTGCTAGAAAATGCCCGATGGAAAGCTAATGGGACTGGGTCTCCTTCTTACCTTCATCCGAAAGAAGGTGATGCTGGTGAGAAGGTCCACAGTGGATTTGAGGTCCTGGAGTCTCTCTGGGCTGCTGGCTGGGAAGTTATTCTGTTGGAAGGGAGAAGAGAGGTGGGATTATGGAAGAGGGCTGGGTAGAGGGAGACTGTCCATGGGAAATACAAGAGCCCCCCAAGTTCTAGGAAGTATGTGAGTGTCCATGAGAACAGCTTGAAGCAACTGGGGGGGGTGTCCGGTTGGATGCACCAAGCAAATTGGGTAGGTGCTGCCCACATATGTGTACACATGTCAAAGGAACACATTCCACATGTTAAGATGGGTCCTCTCATGTGCACACTGGCTGGGAGCTCTCCCCTACAGGCACAAACATGTGTAGGAGCAACCAAGTCATCATGCATGTACTTCTCACCCGATACATGGAGAGGTCGATCCGCAGGGAGTTGTGCAGCTGGTCCAGGAGCTTGACAAAGCGCTCTTTCTGAGGAGGGAGAGGAGGAGGATGGATGGAAGCAGGGACATGGGGGTCAAGTGTAGCAGCTAAAGGCGGCTACCATATTGGGTAAGTGCTTACTATACACTAAGTGTACCCCATCCACTATTGAACTGAACCATCGTGATATCTGTTTCCATTCTACAGAGGGGTAAACTGAGGCTTAGAGAGGGCAAGTGACTGGTGCAAAATCACACACTAAGTCAGTTCCAGATTGGAGACCAGGGAGTCACACAGGGTCTGACCAGCACGGGGTTGGGCTCTCCCTCCTCCCCCAGCCCCAGTCCCTGGGACTGACCCCAAAGTTGGAGGCAGCAAAGCGGTCAGATGCGGACACGTTGGTGGAGGCGGTGGTGTGCGCATAGTAGGCATTGATGTTGGCGAGCAGGGTGCTCATGACGGCGGGCACCCCAGGACACATGTACTTGGAGGAGAGGCAGGCAAAGTGGCTGGTGGGAGGGAGTGGGAGAAATTGGGCCTGGCATCCAGCCAGGACAGGCAGTGTCCCACCAGAAGGCCTCCAAGACAGCATCTGTAAGTGGCTCCCTCTAATCTTCAAACCATTCCCTCTGGCTGATTGTGTCTTCCAAGTTTCTCTCTGTCTCCTCTCTGGGTTGCCCATCTCTGCCTCTAACTCTGACTCTCACCACGCTTCAGCTCCCAGAAATGGCACTTTCCTAACCTCCAAGGGACTACAGAATGCCCACCACACCCACATCCTCTTTGGTTCCTTCTCCCAAGAATCCTTCCACCACTAGATCTGCCAGGGTCCACTTGGTGTCCCCCTCACCCCAGTTTCCTGCACCTTGCCCTCATGTCCACCCCAGCCTGCAGCCTCACGTCATGGCTTGGTAGATGGACTCTACGCCATATCGCATGGCAAATTCATCCACAATTTCCTGGGCTGTCTCATCATAGTAAACCTTCCAGGCGTCATCACCCTTGGCATCTGGGATCTTCACAACCCCATTGTTCTGCACATCTGTCACGAAGTGGAACAGGTTCTGCCACCAAGAGGGAGAAGGCATCATGAAGAGTGCATTGAGGCACAAGGGGTCAGAGATCCCAGGTCTGGGGCAGCTTACATCATCCATTTGTTTATTCATTAATTTATTCATCTACTCTTTCATCTATTCACCACCCACCAATTCATTCAACTACCAAAAATTTTACCCATTGACTCATCCATCCTTGTAACACTTCACCCACCTACCCACCCATTTACTTATCTATCCATCTACTCATTCACCCATCGATCCAGCTACCCCAAAATCCACCTACCCACTCCTCTATCCTTTCATACATTCATCCATTTATCCATCTATCCACTCATCTATCTAAACTTCCATCGGTCTGCCTGCCCATTCATTCACTCATCCACCCACCCACCCATTCATCTACCCAAAGTTTCATCCATGCACTAATCCTCTCTTTTAATAATCCAACCACACATCCATCCCCTATACCTACCCACAACTTAATCTCTCCATCCAGCAATTCATCCATCCACCCATCCAACCATCCATCACCTATTTATCTACCCATCAATTTATCCATCCATTCATCCATCATCCATCTTTCCACCCATCCACCTATCCAACTGCCCCCAAATTTACTCATCCACTTATCCATACTTCCAATAGTTTAACCACATCTGTCCGTCGACCCATCCTTTTATCCACTCATCATCTATTTGTCCATTCAATCATTTATTCATTCAACAAACTGAGTTCTCTCCAGGAACCCCCCCTGTTCAGGTCTGGAACAAATGGAAGACCTGGAGCTGGGTAGTGAGAGTCTGCCTGGAGGTCAGGGAGGGCTTCCCAAAGGAGGGGGCCCTGAAGCTGGATGAATAAAGAGTTTTCCAGGCGGAAGAAATGGCATGGGGGATAGTCTTAGAGGCCTGAGGATTGTGGATGGTGTGGCCGGAAAGAGGAAGGTGGGGCTGGGGCAGGCAGGAATTCCAGGTGGAGGCAATGTGGGAGATCATAGTGATCCCTGAAGGCAGGGAAGAGCAGTGGGCCTCACCTCATGCAGACAAGTGTACTGGACATGGTAGGGGGCCACCTTTTCCTCGCCTTTGATCTCCACACTGATGTGTAGCCGGATGGCACCTGATACAGCGGATTTGTCAGTCCGCTTGTCTGAAAAACAGAAATGGATGGCTGCATCAGAACTTTCCAATATAGGCCCGGGATATTTTAATGTATGCATGACTGTAGCCCTCCTGGACTCCCTGAGATTAAGACCTGGGTATCTTCTCGGATTGGCTCTCTAAACTTGTGCCACTCCCATTAGCCTAGAATTCGCTAGGCCCTGTCTCTTCCTTCAGCTAGGACTCCAGACCTTACTTCCTTGCTCAGGTTAAATTCCTGAGTCTGCATCTTCCTCTTTAACCAGCAGCCCTAGGCTGGGCTAGGCTGGGCTAGCCCTAGCATGGACTATCCCTGCTTCTCCCCCAGACTAGGCTCCCAGGCCCTGCTTCCCCCATCAAATCAAGATCTCCAGAATCTACTCATCTTAGACAGGGTTCCTGCGTCTGTGCCTCTCTCCTCAGACTAGGATCCCCAGGTCTTGCTTCCTGCTCCATCAGATTGGGCTCACAGACCCTGCCCCCCCCATCAGATTGGGCTCCTAGACTAACTCCTCCTGACACTCGTTCCCCAATTTGGCTCCCTGGGGCGCCCTCCCTGTCCCTTGCAGAACACCACCCATGCTCACCCAGGTTGTACCACACGTCCATCTCGCCGCTGAGTGTCCGCACCTCGATGATCGTCTGTCCCAGGAAGTCATCAGATTCCCTCTTAAACCGCTGCTTCACACGGGATTTGATGTCATCATCCTCATCCCAGACACGCACCTTGATTCGGTCTGAGGAGTTGTGACATTCACTGCAGGGCAGGGAGAGGCAGAGGCTGGGGTCAGGTGGCTGGCACAGGCTGGTCTTGGAGCCCCCTTCAGTTGCCCCAGCAGAGAGCTCCCCCTGGGGGCTCAGGGGTTCAGCCAGTCACTTACAAGTGGAAGTTCTCCTCCCACACAGGGTTCAGGTTCCCATAGATGGTTTTTGTCCGTTTCTTGGTCTTCCCAACCTGGACAGTGACATAGGGGTCACTGGATCCTGTCTTGTCCTTTGCCTGCAAGCCCTGGGCACAGACCACTGTAAGACACACAGGACAAATACAAATATAGGCTCAAGGAGTGAGGTATGCTGAAAACAGTCCCTGTCACGGGCTGCAGGTTGCTTGTTGGAGACACCTGTGACATGGCCTGAGGGCTTTGTTCTGACCACAGGAGCCCATGGGGACACCCACAAGACATAAAGGACTTGCTAGAGAGTTAACACCCAGGGAGCCCTCAGGTGATGCCGAATGGGAAGGTGCCCCAGGGCCACCCCTGGGTAGGACATTCTATACATTGTCCTGAAATCTCCAGCAGGACTGAGCTTACAGTTGCTCATGGAGTCACCTGTTTATTGGAAGCCCACCTGTTTATGTGCCTTCCCTACCTGCTCCCAGACTCATATCTCCAGCCACACTGGGGCTTCCTGGGGCCACTTCCTGGATACACATTGCCCTGAAATCCTCATCTTGGGGTCTTTCCGGGAAATTTGAATGAGGTTGGGCATGGATAAACACCCTAAGGCTCCCATCCCTGGGTAGGACCACTCTGCTGTGTGAGCTCAACACTGTCCCCCAGTGGTCCCCGAGGGGAATGCGCCCCAGTTGTCCGCAGCATTGCCTGATCATTGGCACCCTGTGTAGGGCTCCTTCTCTCCCAAGCTCACTTCTCAACTCCCATGGCATCAGCCCCCAAAGAAACAATGTGCCCTCAACTCCTCTTCTTGGGGTCTGATTCCGGGGGAGGCACCAATCAAGACTCATCCAGATAGAGTGTCATGCGCTCACATTTGGAGGCATACATGCCCACCCTGTGAGCACAAACACTCACACATATGGACATGGGAAAGACATGGACACACTCAAGTACACGCCGCAAAAGGAAGAGCCATAGGAGGAAGCACAGGGGGCTAAGAAGGGACCCTGTGCACCCCCCCCAACCCCCGCGGCCTCACCAGTGATGCTGATCTTGGCCGACCACTTGGATGTGCCGTCCAGCACGCTCTGCTTGACCGCCTTCATCTGCTGTGTATGTGCGGTCTTGGTTACCGCGAAGATCTCCTGGATGAGCTCGAAGATCTCAGGTTTGTTGCGCTCCCGGATCTTCATGCGGTCCTTGAGCACCATGATGATGTTTTGCGTCCGGTCCTCCGCCCCGTGCTTGGAGCTTTTCTCTGCAGCCCCTGCGGACGCAGACAGCAGTCACTGTCCAGAGCGCGCTCCCTCACTGGAGCGAGAACCCCAACTCCCATTCCAGAGCTTCCTCGGCTGTGGCCAAGGGTACTTTAAGCCATGGCGGCTCAGGTGACTCGCACCCCAAAGCTAGAACTGCTAGAGCTTTCTACCTGCTCTCTGAATCCTCCTACCCCTTGGACCCGTCAGTCCCCACCTGTCTACGCGAGTCCCCCCTCCTCTGAATCCCCGCTCCCTGCCAAGACCCCGCCCCTTCTCTGACTCCTCCCCCACTCTGAGCCCCCTCCATCCCGAACTAACCCGAACCCTAACCCATTTTTCTCCGGCGGAACCGCTGACTCTCAGGAAACCCATTCGTTGCACAGTTTAGCTAGTCCCTGAGTCCTGCCCCAACCCTCTCTGACCTCTGACCCTCTCACATCTCCTTTTCCCTCCTCTCGCCCCAATCCTCCGGCAGAGGAGTCCGCCCCGGTTCTTGCCCCGCCCCGCCCCCCCTCCGCGGAGCCCCGCCCCTCCAGCCCCGCGCTCACGCTGCAGGCAATCTGCGTTGAGCAGGTCCTGGCACTTCTCGTGGCACTTGACACCGCACTCGGTGCAGCGCATGCCTTGCCGCGCGATGCCCCACAGCAGCCCCTCGCACTCGTAGCAGTAGGTGGGCGTGGTGGCCGTCCACACCTCGAAGTTGTGCGGCGTCGTGCAGGAGATGGGATAGATTAAGGCTTGCAGGGTCTTCTTGTAAACGTGGTTTTTCTGAGGGGAGGGAGGGGGCCGGCATGGGGCGCTGTCCTGCCCCGCCCTCATCCCCTTGCTGAGTATAGTAAAGTCCCAGTCCCTCTCCCTGCCCCCACACTGTGGGAGCACGTTTCCTGTGCACAGATCATGTTGACAGGGTGTTGCACAATTCAATTCTGGAAACTAGATTGCGGAGAGCAGAGAGCGAGGAATGCCTGTCTCGGCCACACTCTCCTCCTCCTCCTGCAGGAACCCCCAGCCCAGCCCACCCCTCAACCAGTGGAAGGGGAGGCGCCCCACGCACCAACTCCTCGTTGTTCAAAGTGCTGGAGGCCAAGGCCGAGGTGATGCCTGCTTTTCTGGACTGGACCAGGGACTGGGGCAGGGAAATCACCCAGGGAGTACAGGGGTCGATTCACACCCATGGGGTTGTCACCACAAGCAGAATCCACAGCCATGGTTTGGGGCCACCAGCCACGGATTGAAGCCACAGCCACGAATATGAAACAGGTCACAGCAGCAGGAGCAGAGCCAGCAAAGAATTGGAAAGTGACAGAGGCTCCGGGTTAGAAGGGACCCTGGAAGGTGTGCAGTCTCACACCCCTGACTCACCCATCCCCCACCAGACTCAGGAGCTGCACTTGGCATGATCACCAGCCACAGGACAAAACTACCAGCCACTCCATGAACCAAGGTCGTGAGTCACCTGCTCTCTCCTCCACCCATAAACTGTAGGACACGGCAGGGTTCCCCCCACCCAGAACCCATGGGCTGGGGCCAGTTGAAAGATCCTAGTTGGGGGGGCAGTTCCTGGGAAGAGATAGAGACCGAAGGCCCAGGTCACCATCACTCACCATGGCCTGAAGTGTCCATGCAGCAGGCAGGGTAGAAATCAGATTACGTTAGTTCCAGAGAACACCTTGCCAGCTCCCAGTCCCAGGTCTGCCATGGGCAGTTGTATAAGTTGAGCACTGCTTATGGCAGGCCTGCTCTGCTGGGGGAGAAGAGGGCACAGGCGCTCACCAGGTCGCTCACGAGTGGAATGGGCTTCCTCTTGCGGATGTCTGGCATGCTGTCAATGATGATGAGGCCACCTCCAGGGCTGCAAGACACACACAGGGATGTCAAGGGCCCAGGCTTCCCCCTTCCTCCAATAGACATAACTTGAGGCCCGGACATCACTTGATCTCCGTGGATATTAAAGGCTGAATTATGTCTCCCAAAAAGATACATTTAAGTCCTAGCCCCTCGAACCTCAGAATGTGGCCTTATTTAGAAATAGGGTCATCACAGATATAATTAGTTAAGATGAGGTCACACTAGAGTAGGTGGGCCCCTAATCCAGTATAACTGGATCTTTATAAAAAGAGAGACAGCAATGTGACAAGAGACAGAATTTAGAGTGACACATCTACAAACCAAGGAATCCTGAGGATTGCCAGCAACTACCAGCAGCTAGCAAAGCAAGGACAGGTTCTCCCCTAGAGGTATCGGAGGGAGTGTGGGCCAGCCAACAACTTGATTTTGGACTTCTGGCCTCCAGAACTGTAGAAGAATCTATTTCTGTTGTTTTAGGCTACACATTTGTGGTAATTTGTCATAGCGGCCCTCGGAAATGAAGACACTGGACGTCAGCTTCCTCATCTGGGGAATGGGGAGATGATGCAGTTGCCCACGTTTAATGAAAATTTGAATTAAGGCAAATCTAAATAATATACTAAGATATTCATGAAACCTTTCCTTATGCTCAAAATTGGAAAATGGATATGTATATTTAAAATCTATTCTGGGGCCTCTGGGTGGCTCAGTCGGTTAAATGTCTGCCTTTGGCTCAGGTCAGGATCCCCCGACCCTGGGATCGAGCCTGCTCAGCAGGGAACTTGCTTCTCCCTCTCTCTCTGTTTCTCCCTCTCCCTCTGCCTCTCCCCTCCACTAGTGCTCTCTCTCTCAAATAAATAAAATCTTTAAAAAAATAAAATCTAGGGGCGCCTGGGTGGCTCAGTCGTTAGGTGTCTGCCTTCGGCTCAGGTCATGATCCTGGGGTCCTGGGATAGAGCCCCACATCAGGCTCCCTGCTCCGTGGGAGGCCTGCTTCTCCCTCTCCCACTCCCCTTGCTTGTGTTCCCTCTCTCACTGTCTCTCTCTCTCTGTCAAATAAATAAATAAATAAATAATGAAAATAAAATCTATTCTGGAATGGGTCACCAGGGTGGCTCAGTCAGTTAAGCGTCTGCCTTCCACTCAGGTCATGATCCCAGAGTCCCAGGATCAAGCCCTACATCGGGCTCCCTGCTTGGCGGGGAGTCTGTTGTCCCTCTCCCCCTGCTCATGCTCTCTCTCTCTCTTGCAGATAAAAAAATAAAATCTTAAAATCTGTTCTGGAAGGAATCATGTCAAAGCTGATGGGAAGAAGGGAAATGGAAATCTAGGCTACTGCTTCTTGGCAGCTTTGGTGTAGCTGGTGGATCTGAGCGAGCTCTGTGGCCTGTACAAATTCACTTTACTGAGAGCTGCTCTCATCCCAAAGAGGATTCAGGTGTGTCTCCTCTCCAGAAGCTTCCCATTGGCCACTGAGAGAGATGTCTGGCAGCCAATGACTCCGGACAAGCCCTGGGGGGGCTGCTCAGGTACCAGTGCTCCCTGCTCCATCAGGCAGAGGTGTGGCGACCCCTGAACTACGTCTGTGCTTGGCTGCATCCCCTGCCTGATCCTGCCTGCCTCACAGATTTTTCTTGAGGGCACTTCCTCCATAAATCACATGTACATCCTCATGTCAGTCCCTGCGTCCTGAGCTCCCCAACCCAGGACACCTACTCATCTGGGAGTCACAGCTTCTGTCTCTATGCCTCTGTGTACAAAGGATGTACAAAGAGAGGCAGTCACCCAACCTGCTGCTATTTTAAAACATTAATGGAACTTAAAAATATCTTTTACATCTTCTAACCTCACCACTCAGATGCCGAAGGAAAAGAAAGCCCCGAGGGCACCTGGGTGGCTCAGTCGGTTAGGCGTCTGCCTTCGGCTCAGGTCATGATCCCAGGGTCCTGGGATTGAGTCCCGCATTGGGCTCTCTGCTCCTTGGGAGCCTGCTTCTCCCTCTGCCTCTCTCTCTCACTGTCTCTCATGAATAAATAAATAAAATCTTAAAAAAAAAAAGAAAGCCCTTGGGGCGCCTGGGTGGCTCAGTTGGTTAAGCGACTGCCTTCAGCTCAGGTCATGATCCCAGGGTCCTGGGATCGAGTCCCGCATCGGGCTCCCTGCTCTGCGGGGAGCCTGCTTCTCCCTCTCCCACTCCCCCTGCTTGTGTTCCCTCTCTCACTGTGTCTCTCTCTGTCAAATAAATGAATAAAATCTTTAAAAAAAAAAAAAAGCCCCAAAATTAGAAATTTAAGAAATTAGATACGACGAATTGCTCCACATAAGACCAAGTGATTATCATTAAAGAGCCAGCAGCCACAGCAATAATCTGAGATATTTAAAAACAGAATCAAGCGGCACCTGGGTGGCTCAGTCTGTTAAGCGTCTGCCTTCGGCTCAGGTCATGATCCCAGGGTCCTGGGATTGAGCCCCACATTGGGCTCCCTGCTCACCTCTCCCTCTCCCCCCTGCTTGTGCTCCCTCTTGCTATCTCTCAAATAAATAAAATCTTCAAAAATAAATAAATAAAAATAAAATGAAAAGAGAATCAAAGCAAAAAAAAATTCACTCCACGATTACAGAGATATGCTGCAGGAAATAGGCTTCTCCTTTATCTTACATTTATTTTAGGGGGAAGTGGTCTTGAATAATGTAAGCAGTTGGGGCAAAGCATGGACCTCTTTGGACTCAGTTTCCCCACCTGTAAAATAAGGGTAGCAGGCCTCCTGTGGGTTTGTTGTGAAGATTCAGTGTGTTCTATCTTTGGCTTCTGTCTGTGGTGAATCTCTTAGGATAGTGACTACATTATTTCCCCCGATCTGTCACTCGGTCTGTCCCCTGTCTAAATGGAACCCCTTGCTGCCCTCACTGGGCTGAGGCTATGGTGTAAAGCTCTGGGGTCAACACTTCCTCCTACCCCCACAACTCCGTTACTCACCCGCCCTTGAACCACAGGGATTTAGACATCTCTCCTTCTCCTCGGGCCTGTAGGACAAACAGATATGGTCAGTGGGGCAATCTCTCCCCAGGGCAGGGTAGGCTCCCCACCCACTTTTGTCTCCCCTTTGGGCTGGGAGTCAGGAGGCCTGGGGCCTAGTCCTCACTGTGTGTCCTTAAGCTTACTCTGGGCCTCAGTTTTCCATCTGTAAAATGGGGAGAAAAGAGCTCCTCTCTACCACCAATCTCAATAGAACTTGGTCTCCTGGTCTGTCAAACTGGGGATGTGTTAGTATCACCTCCAACAAGAGCTCATGCTCTACAGTCCTGGGATTCTCAGGGACAGGTTCAAACACTCATAAGATTCTGTCATTCTCCCAGCCTCACCTGCTCATCTGATCTTGTACCCCAGGGCCTTTGCCTGAGCTGTGCTAGCTCTTTGTATGCCCTCCCACCTACTGCCTCCGACCGGCCTCCATTTGTCATTCGGATCTCAGGGCAGAACCAGGGTTGACACCCCCACCTCCTATGCAACTAGAGGGTGACATGGTGGGCGAAGAGTGGGGAGGGTCCAGCCCTCTCTTCTGAAGTCTTATTGAAGTATTTTGGATATCACTTTTCCTTAAGTGTCACATCCTCCAGGGAGTTTTCCTGATTGTCTTGGATTAGTTTTATGCCCCTTCTGTGAAACCCAGAGAGCCTGCCCATGTTTATTTATTTATTTTTTGTCATATGATTGGTTCCATTACAAGAGTAGCTGCTGTTTTTCCATTTAATTTGCTGACTTAGTGGAAGTTATTCAATAGACTTTACGCTGCATATTCTTTTCTACTCTTTGCATTTAGAACCATGTGAATGGATTACTTAGTTAAAAAAAATAAAATTCTGTTTTAAAACATAGGAAATTTGATTTGAAATGTCTGTGGCTCTGATGTTTGATGGTCTAAGACTTTGGGACTTTCTTTAGGATCTCCTATTGCCAACCTCACCCCAGTTTGGAAGGGCCCCTTTCATAAGGGCACTGCTCTGTCCCCAGCCTAGGGCAGCTTGAGCAACTGAAGAGGTAAATGAATGGCTTCAACCCTGCTGCCCATCTGAACAGTCACCTTGACCCTAATGCTAATCTATCTTTCACTTAATTTCTTCTCTGACCAGCCCTCAAACCTTTCCCCAGCCCTGACACTGGTACCCAGTGTGATCCCAGGCACTGATTCCTCCCCCTAACACCAATTTTAACCCTGACCTCTGATCTCTGACTGCTGCCCTAACTCTGATCTCTACCCCTATCCCTAACCTCTACCCCTGTCCATGAACTTGACCTCTGACGCGGCTGTAACCATGACCTAACTCCAGGTTCCAGCTCATCTCTCCTTCTTCCCCGCTCAAAATTCCAGGCTGGCATGGGGGAGACTGGGCTGGGCCTTGGTGGGGCCAGCTGGTTGGGGAAGAGGACAGGCAGGCATGGGTGAGAACAGGGAAGGGCCCTTCTGGAGACAGATGAAGCCAAGGTGTAGCTAGGGTCAGAGAGGGGTCGGATTGGACAGCGGCTGGGCCAGGAATGATGGGGCCAGGACAATGACAGGTGTGGGTGGGGCCAGGTTGGTGTGGGCGGAGCCATGGAAAGACCAGGATGTACGAAAGCGTAGGCGAGGTGGATGGTGTGCGGAAGTGGGGCGTGGCCAAGCTCTCCGTGGGCGTGTCGTGATCCGTGTGGGCAGAGCCTGGAAAATGGCCAGGGTGGGTGGGGTACGGGAAACGCGGGGAGGTGGGCTGACGGGTTGCGGGACCGGGGCGGGCGGGGCATGGGCCTGACCGGCCGGCGGCTCTACTTTCACTCACCTCCTGCAGCTGCAGCCGCACTTTGTTGAAGGCTCGAAGCCAGTTGGCCTTGGCCCGGGACATGGAGTCCTGACCCTCCTCCTGGCCTTCCTCATCCTCTCGTCGCCTGAAACTGAGGGAAGGGGCGTCATGAGGCTCAGGGCCGGCCCTCCCTTGACCCTCCGCCCTTGGAGCGACGTCAGGTCCTCCGTGGCCTCTCTGGCCCTTCAGAGACACGATGACCCATCTGTACCCCCTGTGACGGGCCTCTCAGGCTCCCTTCCGCTTCCCCACCCATGACCCTGTGACAAACTCCCCTCCATTCCCCAGGTCCATGCTGACCCCATCACAGCACCACTGACCCCGTGACAGCCCCTTGATCCCCTCCCATTACCTCTCCTCCGACTTGGGGGGTTCCGGCTCAGGTGCCCGCTCAGCTGTGGGCACCTCCTCCGGCGCAGCCGGCTCAAGGGCTGCCTTGGCCACGTCGTGGGCCTCAGCAGGTACAGCCGGAGCTTTTTCCTCCTTCTCAGATGCGGCCGGTGGGAGGCTGACACGCTTAAAGTCTTTGGGCTCAGCCACGGCCACCTCCTCACGCTGGGTGTAGCTACCGATGTCATCAGGCACCTCCTCCTCCTCCTCCAGCTCCTCCTCCTCCTCCTCCTCCTCCTCCAGGAAGTCCTCCAGGTCCTCCTCCAGCTCCTCGTCCAGTTCTTCATCCAGCTCCTCCTCATCCTGGTCCCAGCGCGGCGAGTCCTTGTGGTAGCTGACTGAGCTGTGGCAGGAGTGGTAGGAGTCCCTGTCCCGCTCGTCTTCCATCTCGGAGCCCTGCAGACTCTGCTCGTCCGGGTCGAAGTCCTCGCTCAGCTGCGAGCTGCCCTGGCTCAGTTCCCCCGAGGAGGCATAGCGGCTACTGCCGGTGGGGCTGTGGGGACCAGCCAGGGCTCAGCCGCGGAGGCCCAGGGCCGCTGCCTGACCCAGCCCCAGTCACACAGGTTCCATCACCCAGTCATTCATTCAGCATTGGTTAAGCACCTGCTGCGCACCAGGCTCTGCCCTAGGGACCTGGGAAACACGGCCATGAACAAAAGAAACAAAAATCTCGGCCATCCTGATGTTTCCACTGGTGGTAGAGGCAATAGACTCGATCGATGACATTAGTGATCATTAATGACCTACTGTGCGTCACTCCCATCCATGTACTGGGGAGACTGCAAATGCTCTTCTTACGTGCTGGGGACCCCAGTTAGTGCCCTCACCTCCAGCCTTTGGAGACTTAGTGCTCCTGAAACAACCTCATCCTCCTACCACCAAGCCTCCTCATTCACCAGGGTCCCATGTCTCCCTGCCTCCACCTCTATTCACAGCCGACCCTGCAGTGGGTCTCCTCAGCTCTACCTCGAAAACATATGCAAAATGCATCCACTTCCTTGCACCCCGGGCCCCACCCTAGTCCAGGCTCTGCCGTCTCCACCAGATGCAGCCCCAACGTCCACTCCTATCCCCAACAGTCCTTGCTTCCCACGGAAGCCACAGAGGGACTTCTTCAAATCATAAAGACAATCGCATACCTCCCTGTTTAAGCCGTACCGTGGCTCCTTAGAGACCTTGGAATAGAATCTGTGCCATGCCCTACACCCAGGGTGGCCCAAACCCCCCAGCCTCCCCACCTCATCTCCCTCCGAGCTCCGTTCTCTCCCCCTGCTCCAGCCACATCGGCTTTCTCACTGTTCCTCCAAAACCCTACACTTGTGCCCACCTCTGGGCCTTTGCCCTTGCTGTGCCCTCTGCCAGGAACACCCTTCCTCACGTGCTTTATTTGGCAAAATCTTGGTGCCCATTGAAATGTCACTTCTTTGAATGAGTGAGTTTCGCCCACACTCTGGCCAAGCCAGGTCTTTATATGTTCCTAATATGCACCCTGGATCGTGCTGGACATGACTAGGAAGAAATCTCTATCTCTGCCTGAGGGCAGGCAGCATGACACATGGGCCACCCCTAATCCCCCTTCTAATCATTCATTCAGTCACTCAACAAACATCATTCCTTGCCTTAAATACTTCCTCCACTCTCAGTGACGGTGACCCCTTTCTCCAGCCAGCTCCAGGGATGCTGTAGCAATCAAAATGGGGGTTTCTCCCTCTAGCCATTGTTTGCTAGTTTATGAGTTTCATTGATTGCTTTTTAGTGCCCATCCCTGTAGATGGCAGGAAACAGGTGGGGGATCAGCAGGTATTACTTGGCTGGAAAGGACTCCAAGCTCCCTCTGCTGATGAATACCCCTGAAGTCCAGCCCAGCACATTCTGGAGTCCCTGGTAAGGGGGGGCAGCCTAGGACTGGGATCCCAACAGGGGCCTGGAAGTTTCCACCTCCAACCTCAGGCACCACATACATTGTTCCAGGCTTGGCTTTGGGGCCATCCTCCCATCCTGGCTCTGACATACTGAGTCCCAACACAGCTCTTACCCCAATCAGACGCTTCCCCTGGCTCCCATGGCCCTGAATTAGCCACGCAAGGGCCTTCCTGCATGATCTGGCACCTTGCACCTCTCCAGTCTGTGGCTGAGCTGTTTCCTCTGCCTGAAATTCCCTTCCTCAGACTTCTCATTTATCCTTCAAGGGCCATCTCCCAGGCGCCTTCCTCCAGGAAGCCCTCCCTACCCTTCCCCACTGCTAGAGTCCGGTCGCTCCTTCCAATCAAGCCCTGACCTGTGGGATGGAATGTCTGTGTCTGGCTCTGTGTCCCTAGCCTCTCGGATCACCGAGCACTAGGCAGCGTAGCCATAGGATAGCTGGGGAGTGTGGCTTGAGTCACTCTCAGGGGAACACAGGCCATTTCTGCCTCTGCATCCTCTCCCTCACCCCTGCATGGCCTGACCACAGCAGGAGGGGAGAAGACTCCTCTTTCTCCAACCTCTCCCACCCCATTCTGTCCCAGGAATGCTCACAGTAGACAGACTCCTCCAACCAAACACTTCCTGGCACTTTCTCTGGGTCTGATGCTATGGTCACTCTCCAGCTCTTTTTCTCCAAGAGAAGACTTTTCCTTCTTCTAAAAGAGTTAATAGTTTATTAATATTTCATATCTTACTCTCAACTCTTTCCAATACGTTGAAACTTTATTCCCATAATTGCTTACCTTGAGTATGCAAATGAATGCGAGTGATGCTTTCGTGAAGGAAATGTATTCTTCCAGGAACAAATATTTAGGAAAAAGACCCACAACCAAAGATCATACCTGGCCAAAACTTGGCACCCAATAGGTTCACCATAAACACTAGTCCTTATGACTTACCAGATGTGTGACCTCAAACAAGTGACTTAACCTCTCTGTGCCTTGATTCCCTGCCTGCCAAATGAGACCAATAGTATTCCCACCCAGAGAATAAAATGAGATGATGAAGGGAAGGTGCCGGTCCAGCGCTGGGTGCATGGTTACCTCCAAATGCTATTATTTGTGCTGTGTACCTAACAGTCCCTGTGTAGCACTTTCAGACATCCCTCTAAGCGCTTTACAAACATTCAATCTGCTTAATATCATGTTTATCATCATTCTGTTTGGAAGCCAGGGCTGGGGTGATCAGGTCAGCGAGGAAGGATGGCAGGCACGAGTGTCAGCCTCTTAGGTTTGAGGACCAGCACCCTGCACAGGGCAGTGGCATGGCCCGTGAGGGCCAGGGTACCCACCTATGGGACAGATCTAGGGACAGCCTACTTTCAAGGGACAGCTCCCAAGTCACCGTACCCATGGCTGCCAGCCAGAAACACAGAGTCAGGCCATTAGGGAGGGCTGGGCAGCACCATGCCAGGACCACCAGCTGGCTGCTTGCTGGGAGTCCTTCCAATATCACTATGCTTCACCACCCTCCATGAATGCTAGTCTCTTCCTCCACCTACCCCTCCCCTGCCCAGTGAGAGAGTACACAGAAACCAGTGCCCCAGTGGCAAGGCACCCCCGTATTTCAGGGGCACCTCTCAGGGGCCTCCTGACTTATCCCTCTTTCTTCAGCCAAAGCAGATGCCCTTTTACCAAGCTTGGGAGATTTTCTTACGAGATCAAGGGTAAAGAAAGGGCTCTATTACCTATAAGAGAGTATGGATGGTGCTTTCCTAGACCCACTTACCTCCCCCTCCATCTTGCCCAAGTTCCCTACTCCTCTCTCCACTTTGGGACACACAGCCACATACACACACATGCACACACGCGGATCCCTTTTTCCACAGATCACACACCTGAGGGCCCGTGGCTCAGAGAACTCCTCATAACTGTGCACGGAGTCACTGTAGGATTCCCGGGAACCCAGGGGTGGTGGACGGACAGAATACTGGTGGACTGAGGCATTGGGTTGGGATGTAGTGTAATAAGGTGGTGGGATGCTGTTGCTTGTCTCGCTGCGATAGTCACTGTCACGATCATCCACTGCACTGTCAGGGTCATCATCTAGAAGAGAGAGGAGGGGACGGAAGAGAGTGAGGAGGGAAGGGAGAGGGAGAGCACACCATGGAGGCCAATGCAGTCTCTCAGACTTCTCAGACTAGGGAATCTTCACTGGCTGCTAACCCAAGAAGAGGAATCTTTGCCAGAATGAATGAAGGATCTTGGGCCATGTTGATAGAAGTAGAGGCTTTAGGATAAGGGAGGTGAAAACCCTGCTTTGCCGGTCAGACTGAGCTCATAGTCTGGGGTCCAAGGTAGGTCCTACAGTGTGAGGAGGACAAGGACAAATTAGAGAGTGTCCTTCAGCTCAAATGTGAGAATGGACTTTGCTAAAGTCCAGGTTTTCTGAAAACAAGATGAGTTTTTCCATCACGCGGTGAGTCACACAAACACTCAGGGGGACATTTAGAGGACAAGGTGGAGTATTTATTTCCTTTAACCCTCAGAGATTTCATGATGTCCGAGGATGCGGATCCTAGATCTGAACTCACACGTGTAGGAACAAAGGAGAGGCTCTGACAGATACTACAGCCCTCAAAAAGGATTAGATTCTTAGGTTGGCAAGATCACCACACACTCAGAATCTATCGCTAAAATGCAACAGGGTGAAATTGCTGAACTTCAAGTGTTTTATAAGAATTAAGGGACGTTTTAGTTTGGTTTGTTTTCCTTGATAAAAAGAGAACAGTGTGGAAGGATGTTAGATTGTGGTGGGATGGGAGAGACTCAATTCACTTAGAAAGCAACACTGGGTGGCTCGGCCAGTTAAGTGGCCCACTCCTGATTTCCGATCAGGTCATGATCTTGGGGTTGTGAGATTGAGCCCAGTCTGGCTCTGCGCTCAGTGGTGAGTCTGCTTAAGATTCTTTCCCTCTGCCCCTCCCCGCCCCCTGAACTCAGGCACACTTGCGTGTGCTCTCTCTCCCTCTCTCTAAAAAAAATAAATAAATAAAATAGAAAACAACACTTGAAAACAAATGGGTTGCAAAAAAAAAAAATTAAATCAAAACCCTGACTGGGTGGCCTATGATACTCTTGACCATGGCATCAATTTACTGGTGACATTAAATGCCAAGGAGGCGGCTTGCCCCTTTTTATCCCTGTAAGTTTTTTTGCTCATTTCCCAGATGTTTGTGTGTTTTTCTTGCCTTATTATTTTAACCTTCTAGTTTTTTCCCAGCTAATCGTTTCTGTTTCTATATATTTGACAAATAGGTCCATTTCTTAAAATGTGGTAAACTGTTTAAAAAATTGATTTCACACTTCACGTAGAGAGCTAGTTGGATTCATTCCCAAGCCTATTTTGCCTTTTGAGAAACCTTAACTTCATTTTCAGCTAGCGAAGCTGGCCTTACCAAGGTAATTCTGGCTTCCTGGTTTCTCAAGTGACTTGGGCCACTGTGACCTACAAGCTTTTTATCTTGTCCCTGTCATACGCGGCTGCCATCCAATTGAGTGCTGGCCTTTTAGGCAGAAGTAGATGTGAATTTCCACATCTGCAGGCATCAGGGTGTAACTGTGAGGCCATAAAAGCCTGAAGTGGGGGGTCCGAAACCCCAGACAGTCCCCCATGGGAACTCTGGACAATTCATCAGTGTCATCAAATTGCTCCTTTGACCAACTTGTTTTCTACCCAGTTACCTGGGTATGTATAGTCTTTAGCCAAATGGGCATTCTTTCTACCAAACTGTCCTTGACCGGGCCAAGATGTTTCCAACCAAATTGCATGAGGCTGTGGGCGTGTTCACCAGATCATTAATTTTTTTCTGACAAACTGTTTTGTTTTAGGGGCAAATTGCTTTCTATTGAATTCCTATTGGATTCTTTTCTTGGATGCTTTCACCCAGACTCTGCTTTTTACCAAATAGTTCTTAACAAATTGCCTGCTTCCCGATAGACATTTTAGCCACTCTGGTTTTGATGAAATGACCTAATTGTCTTTGTTCTTCTTGACCCAATTATCAGCTTTTGCCAAATTGGTTTTGGCCGAAAACGTCTTTGTTTTTGATTGTATTGTTTGTTCGTGGCAAACTGTTACCAAGCCTTCTTGTTTGCCAAATGCCTATTTTGGCTACATTGGTTTTTGACAAATTGTTTTGGATCAAAGTATTTGTAAACAGTTTCCCTGGTCCTGGAGGGAGGGCATAGTGGAGGTTGTCCATCAGGATAAGGGCACCCGGTGGAGGAGTTCCCAGTGGGTGGGATAGAGGGAAGGAGGTAGATTCATGCTCAGGTTAGAAGACTGGATTTCTCTGGAAGGGGTAGGACATGGAGAAAAGGGAGCTATTCCTCAGGGAGGTAAATAAGCATCCAGTTGTGTGTGTGTGGGGGAGAGGTGACTTGTTTCCTTCCCCTAGGGTTAAATTGGAGGAAGACTGCGGGGAACTTTGGAAGCTGAGGTCTCTGGAGTGATATGTGCCTGGGGGTCCCTGCCTAGCTGCCCCTTCTGAAACCCTCTCACCCTATATCTACCACTACCAAGTGACATTGGGGCCCATTTCCAGGTGGAGGAGGAAGATGGGGAGACAAAAAGAGGAAGGAGTCACAGGAGAGGAGATGACATTATACATGGGGAACGGGGTGGGGAGGGAAGGGGTCACAGTGCCCAGCTGGAGACAGGCAGGTCTCTGGTCTAAATGCCCACTCCTCCCAGCTGAATCCCTCCACCCCAATAATGGTGCCCAGTCCCCACCAAACAGAGCAGGACCTTCAAGACAGACATTAACGGTCAGGGGACAGGAGGGCACATGAGGGGCCTTGCCAGTCCTCAGGCCCCAGTGTGCCCGTCATAGGCTCCCTGCTTCCCTGGCGGTGGAGCGGGGGCCTCAGGGCTGCCAAGGCACCCACCTCCCCATGGCCTCCCAGAACATCAAGCTGAGTACTTACTCTGCTGCTCACCCCAGCCAAAATAATTCCAGTTGCCTACAAAGAGAAGGGGCAGAGATAATAAAAGGGAGCAGGCAGAGGGGGGGCATGGGGAGGGGGACTCCCCCATCCTCCTCATTTTCCCCATCTCCTCCTCCCACCCCAGGACCCCGATCCCCTCCTGCCCTGAGTATCTTCTCAGAATATCACTTTAACCCGTGACATTTGTGACACCTTCAATCATCACCTTGAGAGGCTGGGGGTATATCCCAATTTTTCGCAGAGGCCACAAGTTCAGCCAGGAAGTAACAAAGGAGGCATTTAGGCCCAGGGTTTTCCAACTCTGAACTCTGGAGTCAGCACTCCCCACTCTTTCCCTCCCCCTTCTGGAATACAAGGAAAGAAACACCGAATTGGAAATCTAAACTTTGAAACACTCCTGATGGGTGGGTCTTAGTCATTCTGCTCATTTTATGGGTGAAGAAACAGGGCTCAGAGAGGTAGAGTGAGCAGCCTAAAGTCACACAGCCTCTGAGGACCAGGGAGAGAACCACATCTTCCCTCATCCCCTCATCCTCAGC
Source organism: Leptonychotes weddellii (assembly GCF_054177405.1). NCBI lineage: Eukaryota > Metazoa > Chordata > Mammalia > Carnivora > Phocidae > Leptonychotes > Leptonychotes weddellii. The sequence continues at coordinate 10,356,028 of NC_138369.1, forward strand.
ACCTGGCGTGGTGGAAAAATGCCTTGGACCAGAATCCTATCTCCTCTGACACTTGGCTGCCTCCTCCAAAACATGGTCGTGATGAAACATTCTCAAAAGAACTCGGAGGTAAATGCCAAGGGTAGGTCTCCATTCCCAAATCGAACCCACCCCTCCCGTCAGGCTACCTGTCCATGTGTTTGTTCTTCATCATCTGCTCCTGTCTCCACTTGCCTGACACTGTCCCCACCTTAATCCTTCAGTGACCCCATTCACCAGGAAGGGGGTTAGTAACTTCTTAGGGCAGTGATGACCCCTCCCCAGGTAGGGAAGTCAGAGGACTTTCTCAATAGCACCCCCAAATTAGCGTGGAAATGGGGTTCCCCAACTGCAGTCCCCCAGCCCCTCCACCCACCGGGCTCCATCATTACCATCCTGGGCATATGGGGGGTCGACAACGGATACAGGGGAGACTGTGAAAGGGCATGAGAGGGGGATGGGGAAGCAGATGGAAAAGGAGAAAGAGGTAGAAAGGTGGGGTGGGGTCAAAATGTTGGGTGGGGCTCTGCCCTGAGACTATATGATTTGTCACTTCCTCCCCACTCCGGGGGACTCAGAGGGCACTCTTAGGGGACAGACACCTCCTTGGCCCATGGAGAACTGGTCTGGGTGCATCTGAGTATCCACAAGGCCAAGGAAGATAAACACTCCTGAAAACTTCAGCCTTGATGGAGGCGGGGGTAGCCAGAGGAACATGATCATCCTTATCCATAGATGCAGAGCAGTGGAAAGAGAAGCGAAGTTGGAATCCCTCAGACCCTGAGTTCAAATCCTAGCTCTGCCTCCTGCTGAGTGTGTGACCTTGGGCAAGTCACTTCTCCTCTTGGGCCTCAGTTTCTCTATCTAAGACAACGGGCAGATGAAACAGCCTTCGTGCATTGTACGTGCCTGTTGTACCTGTGTTAGCAGGATTGTCTGCACGACTGTGGGCTGCTTGGGGGGTGGGGTCTGCGTGGGCCCCGTGGAAGCTTGTCGAATGAGTTATAGGTCCTCATCCAGGATCTGATGAATGGAATTAGAGAGTCTGCAAAGTGTTTTTCAAATCTCTAGAAGGACTCTCCCGTGCCCTTCCAACAGCCCCCAGAGTAAGGGCACTGTCAGATGCCCTATTTCAAAGAGAGGGACTCTATGGATCAGAGAGGGATTCTGGCATGCCTGTGACCACACAGCAAGACAGGACTCACATCCAAGTCCCGGATCTTTTCTTTTCACTGCACCGTGAGCAGATACTGTGTGCTCTTAAGACCTGTTCCTCTGGAGGGGAGTGGCCTGTTACTCAGGACAGTCACGGGTAGGGGAGGGATGAGGTTTCACTTGATGCCCAGGGAGGAATCGAGAGGTACTTACAACACTGGTTGCTGGGGACAGGGAGAGGCTTGTCTTGTTCATCTTGGAATGAATACTGAGAGGGAGGGAAGGAGAGAGTGTTCCTCTCAGGAGGGGCCAGAAGCCAGAGGACCAAGATGGTGCTCTGCTCTGTTCCATCCTGACTACCCCTGCCTCCCAAATCCACTCTGTCTGCAGGAGAAGGATGCAGATGTCCACAGGAAAAGATACGCGCACACACACACACACAGAGAGAAACAGTGAGAAACAGAGACAGAAAAAGAAAGAAACACAGATGAGGGAAAGAAACAAATAGAAGTGGGTGAAAGAGAGAGCTGTGGGGGAAACTGAGGCAGGGAGGAGAAGAAAGATCAGCGATGAAGTTTGGACAAAAACTATTATCATATGAGTGTTGCCTTTTTGTACTCCACCTCCCACTGAAGAGAGCTCTGGTCTTGCCTGCTATCTCTTCCCGGCCTTCGCCTTCCGAAGGCTGCCTTCTGGGCCCCATTGGGTCTTTGCATTGTGGTAATACAGAGCCAAGAAGAAGGGGGATGTCATGGAAGAACAGGGGTGAAGAGGCCAGGGCTGGTGGGGGAGAACTTTGAAAAGTCCAAAAGCATGACCCGAGGAGTTGAGGGGTGTGGGGCGGAGAGCGGATGTAAAGGCTGCTGTGTGGGGCCTGTGTCTCCTTGAGGGTATCTGGCAAGGGCAGGACTCGAGCCGATTGAAATCGTTCCATCATTGGTGGACTGTATGTTCTTTGATGTCCTCATCGCTTTGAGACAGGACCAAATGAGGCTCTGATTTTGTCCCCAGGTAGAGACACAGACAGAGGGAGACAAGTGGAGAGCGAAACAGAGACAGAAAGCAGAGGACGTGGGGAGACAGAGGGAGGGACAGGCACAGAAAGAAGAGTCTCCCCTCCAATGCTCACCTCATCCTGGTCCCGCATGGCATTCAGCTGCTCCAGCTTCTTGGCCCAGTAGCGCGCCTCCTCCTCGGGAATGTCTGGAAGCGGAGCCCTGGCTGTGAGTCCGGAACCCCTCCCTGCCCCTCAGCCTCCATCCAGTGCATCCTGCAGGCCTATGGGCTGGTCTCAAGGGGGTGTAGGAAGAGGAAAGGAGGACAGGGTGGTGTCCCATCCACCCCCCACCCCCCCCACCACCCAGAGCTGCCTTGGGAATGAATGGAGGATGAGAGAGGAGATGCCTCCTAGCATTCCAAGGGTGGGGGAAACCATAGGTTCCTGGAAAGATGCTGTGGAGAGAACTGAGCTGCTTCCAAGAGAGAAAGAGAGGCCTCTTTGTGTCTCTGCCTCTGTTTTTCTCTACATGTCTCTTTGTCTCTGTTTGTCTCTCCTCCTATCTCCAGCTCACCCTGCATCCTAGGACCTCACCAAGGACCAGCCCAGGGCAGTTCAGACCCAAGCTCCATGGGTCAAGAAGAATTTGCTGCCCATTGGTGACCTAGGGGGGCTGGGGTGTGCTCTGCACATGGCAGGTGCATGTCCCGCTGACTCACTGCAACTGGGAAACTCTCTCCTCTGGAGATAGGAAACTTCATCCTCAGAATGAAGGGCAGTCTGAACCCACCCAGGCCTGGCCATTCTCCTGGGTCTGGTGAGGGTCCTTTGCCCCCCACACTCACCTAAAGGCAGCTCGAAGCGGGTGTCAAGGAGGATGCGGTGGAAGGTGGGGTCCTTGGTGCCGCAGATCTCACTGTCTGCCATGATGACCTGAGAATCCAGTGTCAGCCACTCTCCAGGGCCCTCCTGGGGATTGGGGTGAGTGACAGGGTCCAAAGTGATGCAGGATGGAGCAGAGATCTACTGCACATTGACCAGCAGGTCCTCTACTTTCACAGAAGATGCACTTCCCCCCATCTCACCCTTACCCTTACCCTAAGAGCAAGGGTCATGCCCACACTTTACAGACAAAGAAACTGAGACTCAGAGAGAAGGTTCTGGTCCAGAGCAACATGGTGGGTCCAAGGAACCCAGAGGCAGGGACCTGGAGAGAAGGCCCTGTGGGGCCAGGCAGGGGTGGTCCCAAGCTTGCACAGCCATGTCTCATCTCTCATGGGTGTATGTGGCCCTAGCTTCAAATAAAAATCCTGATGCCCATCCATGGGAGAATTCCCCACCCCAAGTGACCAAACTAGTCCTGCAGTCACAGGAGACAGAGCATGACACACTCACCTCCAGCCTGGAGAGGTCAGGGCAGAGCCAGAAGGAGAGTGGGGGGCTGGGGTATTCAAAGGGAAGTAAGGGAAGGTTTCCTGAGGAGAGGGCATGGGAGCTGAGCTTAGAGAGTGATGGAAGGGATACTTGGAACCCAGGGAACAGCACATTCGAAGGTTCAGAAGCCATCCTTGGGGCGTATAAAGGGTGGAGGTTGGGGGGCAGGGTAGGGGAGATGAGACTGGCAATGTAGGCAAGTGCCATCAAGAAGGCCTTCCAAAGGAGATGAGCAGGGATGGCAAGGAAAGGTCCTAGGGTGGTAAGAATCCGCTGGGCTCAGCAAGAAGTGTCTGAGTGGAAGGGGTGAGATATAAGGCCTGGAGGCCAGGGAGGAGGCCAAGGTTATTGTCTAGTACCTTCAGGGCTGGTGTAGCCTTCTCCCTGCACAAAGTGCTAATTACCCACAATAACCCTCCTCCTCTTTTCCATAGAAATACATTTACAGCTGGGCCCAGGGCTGTGCAGCTTAAGACTACTTTTCCCAGACTCCCTTGCAGCTAAGTGTCCACGTGATTAAGTTCTAGCCAATAGGATGTGAGTAAAGTACTGTGAGCAGCTTTCAGGTTAGACCCTTAACCAAGAGGGTGAGCCCCCTCCCTTGCCACCTTTTCTTCCCTTGACGGCAATGCAGATGTAATGGAGATCCTCCAGCAGCCCTCTTGGGCTGCACAGGGAGAAAGGCAGAGCAACAAGATGGAAGGAGTTCAGACCCTGGTGACTTTGGAGCCACCATCACAAACATTGCTGGGGGACAGAGATACATGTTCATCTTGTGTAGGCCACTGGCCTCTGGGTCCCTCCAAGGCACTCCTCCCCAACCCTCAGCCCACCACTCACTTCATTGGACTGGCGGATGGTCCGCAGGGGAATCCACACGGTGCCCACCATCGTGTCCCAGATGAGACCCTTGTTCCACACCTCCACTGTCAGCCCCAAATCCAGGCGGTTAATCTCACTGTGGAGAGAGGGGAGGGACATGAAGGGGTAGGAGTGAGGGAGTGAAGTCTCAGAAAAGTCAGTTCACCTGCCTTAGGACATGCAACCAACTGGAATTCAAACCCAGGCCTGGGTGAGTCTTACCAAGAAGATAACACAGTGGTTCTTGTTTTACAGAGGGGAAACTGAGGCCAAGGGGTTAAGTTACATGCTCAGGGTATCACAGCAGAACCAGGATTACAAGCAGGAAGGAGGGAGTGGGGAAAGATAACACACATCTCCTACATCCCCAACTCTCTTGGCTCATCCTTGAGCCCTTAGACCCTGAGAGTACTGGCTAAGGGAGGAAGAGGCTCAAACACCCACTGTGGCTCCCTATTACCCCAGGATAAGGACATTCCGGATGCCTCCATCCTTCCCAGAGTCACCTCTATCCAATGATATGGGGACACCCCTGAGAACATGAATGATACCACCTCTAAGCGCTTTCCTTGCAGGATCCACCCTGGAAATAGGCAGATTTGGGGGAAATCCTTGGTGAATGTCCAGTTCACTGAATTTACCAATTTACCAAAGATTTATCTTAAGGATTCTCTTTACATATAGCTATGACCTAGTCATTCAGTAACTGGCTTTCAGGAAGTTGAGGACCACACTGTTTCTCCCCCTTCATATCTTCTCTAGAATTGTAGGGCCTGCTGCTCCCCTCTTTCCCCAAATTCCTCTGTTCCAAGATCCCAACTCTGAGTTCTCTCATAGCCTCCACCACTGCTAGTCCTCAGCTAAGCTCTGCTCAAGGATTTGAGGGCTGCTTGGGTCCAAATCTCAGCTCTGCCAAGTATAGGCTGTGTGACACTGAGCAAGTGGTTTTGCCTCTCTGGTCCTCTGTTTCCTCTTCTGTAAAATGAGGATTAGAATAGCACTCGCCCTCCCAGGGCTGTGGGGAAAACTGATTTAATCAAAGCCTTAGAAAAGGGCATAGAACTAGTTGTTGGTCATCATCAGAGAAGATGGGATGTAATATGAGGCCCTGAGTGGCTCCAGGTTGAGGGGAGGATCCAGATCATGAATTCATTCAGTTATTAGGCAAATATTTATTAAGCCACCTACTGTGTGCCAGGCCTTGTGCTTGGCATGGGGGGTGAGACTAACAGTGGAGACAGAGACCAACTGGGCCCTAGCCTCCTAGAGCTCACAGTCTGGGGTCAGGGGCCAGAAATGTGTCGAGAAATCACACAAATGACTAAAGTGATAATTGGTGGCTAGGCCTGAAATTACTCTCCAATCGCAGCTTGGGGATGGTGGTCAGGGAGGGCTTCCCTGAGGAGGTGACTCAGTGGAGATTCGAAGTACGAGAAGGACCTTGCTGGGGGGAGCAGGGAGGAGAGAAGAGCAAGTACAAAGGCCCTAGGACAGGAACAAGCTGGACATGTTGGAGGAATGGTCCAGTGGTGGAGGTGGCTGGGGCAGGTGAGCCAGGAGAGATGGAGGGAGATACTGGCAGCTCACAGGGGCCAGGCCTGGAAAGAGGGTGTTGTGGAGAGGAGTGTGGGTTTTGTTCTGAGGTTCACAAGCCATGAGCCACGGGCAAGTTTAGAGAGTGACAGGATGTGATTTGCAGTTTTAAAAATATCCCCTTGGCTGCCTGGAGGAGAACAGATTGCTGGGAGGCAGGAGGCGGGCAGCAGCAGGAGGCCAGGGGCGGAGGCTGGTGGGGCAGCGGGGACTTGGCTGGTGGCCATGGAGATAAAGAGAAGCAACTGGATTTAGGAAGTGCTTTGGAGGCAAAGCTGATGGCTGGACACGGGGCTGAGGGAGGAGGGAGTGGAGTCCCAGACGACACGCAGGTGTCCAGCTCTGCTCTGTGGGACCAGCAAGGTGCCAGGCCATGCTAGCCCAGTCACTGCAGACTCACAACATGAAATCCTGCTCCCAGCTGGGCTGGCTGCCCCGCACAGCGATGGTCGTGCTCTTGACATTTTGAACCTTCAGGGTCACGTACGTGTTGAATTTCTCTGTAGTGGTGAGAGCAGGGGTCAGCACAGGAACTCAGGGACCCCCCATCCCCCTTCCCAAGCTCTAGATGACCCTGCTGTGATGCCCCAGGGTCTCCGTGTACTTGGGGCCACAGTCCAATAATGATGTCCAATATACTGAGCTGTTTTTTTGCCTATACCCCAGAGTCCCTCCCTGCCAGTCTCTCAGAGTGCAAGGGAAGGGCCTTGGTTCAGGGAGATGTTAGGCATCAGGGATGTCTAATCTTGCTGCTTAGAAATTACTGTGTACAATAGCCTTGGTTTTTAGCTGGGAAGACTGAGGCCCCAGATAGTGGAACAAAATTGACAGTAAGAAACTCCCTTCACTCTCTGAGCATCACTTTTCCCACCTGTAGCCTGATCTAAGCATCCCCACCCTGTCTCTCAGGATCCTGGGAAGGGCCCCTGGTTTAGGGTGAGCACCACCTCCATTAGATTCTCCAGGAGATGGCTGGGGAGACTTTGGGATCCAGGACAAGTCTGACACTCTGTGATGCTCAGCAGACATGCAGCCCAAGTCCCCTATCACTGGCTCAGACCCCCTCCCCTATCTCTCCAAGACATAGATGGACAGACAACACAGGACAGGGTAGGAATAGAGGCCACTTACCTTGGGCACCATCAAACTTGGCTTTTTTGACTGTGGAGAGAGACAGAGATAGGGAAGGGAGATGGGGAGAGAGTAGGGAGAAGACAGAGACACAGACACAGAGAGACACACCAAAATAGAAATATAACAAGAGAGACAGAAGGGGGAGAGACACAGAAAGAAAGAGACAAAGAGGAAAGGCAAAGATAGAGAGCAAAAGAGATCAAGAGACCAAACAGAAAACAAAAACAAAAGCAAGATAAAGAGATGAGATCAGAGACAGAGACAAAGAGACAAGGAAAGGAAGAGAAACAGGAAGGAGTGGAGGGAGGCAGGAATGAGAGGGAGAGAAAGAAGCCATCAGACAGATGAGCACAGGCAGACCTAGGGGTTGAAGGAAATCTGGACACTGGGCATAATTTCTGCCCCTCCTCCCTCCCCATCAAATTCCCCCAAAGCTCCCCCACCTCCAGCTGTGCCCTTACCCACAATCAAACAGGATTCAAAAGAAGGAGCTGGGCAGGGGACAGGAGAAGCCTCCCACAGGAAGCCCTCCAAGATTGCAGCCAAGAGAGAACAGTTAGGGAGGGAGAGAGAGAGGAGAAAGGCAATCTCTGATGACCCCCTCCACCTGTCAGACCAGTGAGACTTCTCCCCCAATTATCCAGCTCATTCTGTCCTACCAAATGTTCCAGGGGTTTGAGGTCTAATATTCAAAGGGGACTGGGCGAGGTGGAATGGAACAGCCCAGAGAGCTGGCTCTGTAGTGCCCACAGAGACATCCCAGCCTTGGCTGGGATGTTGTTAGAGCTTGTCCAGCCCAACTTGCTTATGAAAGATGAATCCCAAATATACATCAGGGTCCCACGTGGTCCAGTCTCTTTATGTTTCACATCACCCCACAGTCCCAAGTGACTTGAAGCAATTCCACTCTTTACTGGCTTTTCTCACAGGATATTAAACTTACTTTCAACATCTCTCGCACCCTGCAGCTGCCCCCAACATCTTTTTCCACCATTCACTCTGTCTCCACCCAAAACTGGCTCCCAAACTGAGCCCTTTCTCCTGCTTTCCACAATTCTCCCTTTCTCCTTTTCAATGAATGTTTCTCTTTGTGTAGGCAATACAGGCACATTTTACAAAATCCAAGGCAACCCAGAAATTGGCATACAATGAGAATAAGGCTCTTTTCTACCCCAGCCCTCACAATCCCACCTGGTGCAATCAACATTACCAGTTCCTTGTAGTGGATAGAGATAGACGGTTTCTGATTCGGCGATCGTGTGCATTTTGTGCATTATTTTATTTCCTACACAAATGGCAGCATTCTACACCCTCTGTAGAAACTTTCTGTTTTAAAGAGTATGTGCAGGTAAGTTGAAGGGTAAATTCCTAGAAACAAAATTGTGTTTCTATTCTCTCTTTTCTTTTGAGAGTCAAGTTCAGCCCTTTTTCAGGCAAATGCCGTGGCCTCCCATCTTGGGTTCATGTCTCTGTCCTCATCACTTGAGTTTCTGTCTTGCAAAAGTACCGGAATGAAACCAGTGAAGAGAGAATTCCCATCAAGGGTGGGGAACGTGGAGTAGTTCTAAACACTCGTCAGTAAATACTGTTTGTTTCTGTTGCAGACAGACGGTGTACTTGTCTGGTGGTAGTGGGGTGGGGGGGCAGGGGATCGAAGCTCAGAAGCACTGAGTTGCAGAGCAGGAGAGACCTTCCTATGCCAATGCCAACGCCCCCAAGAAGACCCAAACTTTAAATGCAAATAGGTTGTGCATCGTACTCATCACATCTGGGTTTGGGTTTGAGAGGTTAGAGTGCAGAGGGATATTAGGAGTGATGAGCACCATTTCAGCATGGAGTCAGACGAGCCAGGTTCAGCTTACAGTGCTGTGTGAAACTGGGCAACTGAATCCCCATCTCTGGGCCTCCATCTCTCTCTCACTCCATCTCTCTCTTTCTGTTTTTCTAGATCTGGCTTTCTCTCTGTCTTTTATCTTTGTGTCTCTGTCTCCCTTCCTCCCACACCCCCAAATCAGTCACCATGTGCTATCTTCCTTACCTTCCTGTTCAAGGCACATAATTGCACGTGCAAAGGCCCCCCTCTCTTGAAGGCATGCTCCGCTCCTGTCGCACTGGCTCCCTCTCATACCCTCAGCCCCACTCAGCCCACAGGGAGCTCAACTGCCCAGCCCCTCAACCCTGGGGCTGAGTGAAGCCCAGGGACACTTCGGACTGTACCCGGCAGGAGCTACAGACCTCCCTCAAGTAGGCCATGGGGGAGCTCCTGCTTGCACACCTGGTGACTGTGAAGCTGGGAGTAGGGATGAAGCAGAGGCAGGGGCAGGGCAGGGAGGAGGAACGGTGAAAGAGACACAGGCTGAGAAAGTCACACACACATGGAGGGATCAACATGGGGAAAGAGAGGCAGGGAGGAAGAGGAGGGGGTAGACAACAAGTCACAAGAATCAGAGACAGAGACACAGAAAGAGAGAGACACACAGGTGTCCTCTAGGGAAGACCAGCAAAAAGGAGAGGCAGAGTGGGGAGAGAAGGGCTGGAGGGAGAGATGAGGGGCTGATTGGTGTCTAGCGAGGCCTGGCCTGGGCCCCAGCCCACAGCTCCTGCTCTGTAACCCTTTTTACAGACCAGGGAGAGAGCTCAGAGGGGAGGCCATTCATCCACTGTCTCCTCCATCCTCTCCTCCTGGTGGGGGATGGAGTGTCTCTCTGTTTCCCTCCTCCTGGTTCTCTTTCTCTCCCCCCCTCCCCCATCTGTCTCCGTCTCTCTCATCCCCACTCCCTCAGATTGCCCACTTTCCTCCTCCTTAAGCCTCAGTGGGCCGGAGGGTAGTGAGCTCCACCAGCGGTGGAGTGATGGGGGTGGGGACACTCTAGCTCTGACAGCTGAGGCCAGTCTCAGGCTCCCAGACCCCTTCAGTGAGTCCAGGATGAGGACATCAATGTATGTTCATCAGTGGGAACTCAGAGGGAGGAGGGGGAGACTCCGAGTGAGATAGGGGGCTCAGAGAGAAAACGAGGAATCAAGGAAGGGGCTCTGGGTGGGGAGGAGAACTCAGAGGGGATATTGGATATGGGGCAAGGGGTAGAGGAGAGAAGACTAGGGAAGGAAGCTCTGGAACTGGAGGAAGGTCTTGGTGGGGGAGGGGGTCAGGAAGGCCGAGGAGCCCGTGTCATCAGGGGTGGGGCTCAGAGGAGGAGGGGGCTCAGGAAGGGGCTGGTGGGGCTCCGAGAAGGAACCAAGTCTATCTCCTTCTGTCTTCCCCATCAGTAAACCGTCCAAGTCATTGTCGCCTTCACCACCATAGTCATCCCATCTCTGCCCTGCCACTTTCCCCCTGCTCTCTGGCGCTACTCGAGCTCGAGTGGAGCTGCAGTATTGGGGTCACCGGGGCGGAAGCACCACCCCTCCCCCGCGGGCTCCTGGTCACACGCACAAGGCTATTTATAAAGTGGGCACAGAGGACGTGGGCAACGCGACAGCTGGGAGTGGCGGGTGGGGGAGGAGCCCACTGCCAGCCCCTCTGACAGGCCAGCGGGAGACGCCCCCTCACGACTGTCAGCAGCCAGCTTGGCCCTTGGGGGCCCCATCAGCGCTGACCGATTAATGTGGTTACACGGCAGATGCTGGCCAGGGCAGAATCGGTGACGGTGGGAGGAGGGGCTCAGGCTGGGGACTCCCATAGGCGCAACCAGGCTCTGGACCTCAGTTTCTGCATCTGGGAAATGGAGAGAAGTAGGGCTTTCTCCCCTTCCTCCTCCTCTCTTATTCCCTCCTCTTCCTGCTCCCTTTTCCTTTTCATCATTATTAGAATCGGCATTATTACGCTGTCGTGACCAATATTTTTATAATTACCATTACCAGTATCATTACTATTTGCATTATTTGGTTGGGTTCTAAGTGTGCCCCTGGTCTGGATGACCCTGGATTCTAATTGAGGTGAATTCCAGTCTTTGGGCACCTCCTCCATGACCTGCCAGGCCTGGGGTGGGGGCGGATGAAGAGTAGATTCCAACCATCAAGGGAAGCACCTGAAAGCCCCTCTTCGGGACATGCTTACTGTGTCAGAAGACACTACAAGACAGGGGAGGAGGGGAGGGAAACAAAGAATTCAGAAATCGATTTTAAGATGTTTGGTGGTTTTACATGTGATGTCGATGGCCTACATGAGCCTTGTGGTAAGGACACTGGTCCCACTGGCTTTCATCTGGGAGAGAGGGCTCTTACCCTCCATTGACAGAAATAAGCCAGAGCCGGACAGAAGACCACAGTGTAAAACATAAACACACCGAGAACTTTGACAGAGATTTCTGTCTGTGTTGTTTACTGGGTGCCGCCACTTAGAACTAAGCCTGACATATAGTAGGTGCTCATTAAATAGTGTTCAATGAAATAATGACAGAATTTCCTCCTCCAGCAGCCCTGTCCTAGGATCGGCCCCCTCTGCACGGGCGGGCGCTGTCCCTGCTCTGTCCATGGTGCTGAACCCCTGTCCCTGCACGTTTACCTCCAATGAACTTGGCACACCTTTTTACCTCCTGTGTACTACTGAGCCCTCCTCAGGCCTGAGAACGCAGTGAGTTTTCAGGAAATGTCCTACACCCACGGAAAGCTTTTAGTCCCCATTAATAAAAACATCATCATTGATTCTTCCTGTCATTGGCTCACACTTACGGAACCTTTCCACAGGCCAGGCATCATGCCAAGGGCTCTTCGTGCCTCACCTCACTGGAGAGTTCTAGCAAATCTAGGCAGTGGGTACTATTAGTGTGTCCATTCTACAGATGGGCACACTGAGGAGTGAAGAGGATACAGGACTTTGCCAGGAAGTGGTGGTTTTAGGATGGTGGACTGGGGATGTCCTGGTTGGCACCTCACAGAGTAAGCCCATTGTATGTGGGAGGCAAGTGAGCCACTTAGGGAAGGGGCTAAGACTGCAGCCCTGAAGATGAGTCAGAGCCAACCCTGGAGAGGCATCCTATGAGTATAGTGAGAGCAAAGACCCAGATACAAACTCCCCTGGCTACATGGTATCAGAAAGAGGGCAGCCAGGGGCAGAGGGATTTGTGAAGGCTTCCTGGGAGAGGAGCAGCAGAAAAGCTGCAATGAATCGAGGAGAAATGACACGTCTCTTTACTGAGTGGTTGAAGGAAGAAGGTGCTCCCAGGACAGATTCTCATCCCATGAAAGGGACTTGGTTTCCCTTCTTCCAAGAAGGGGCTCAACTTCACCCCTAACTCCCAGTAGGCTGTGGAGTCAGACAGCTACACCTCTGGCTCTGGAGCACTAAGCAAGTTGTTGAACCTCCCTAAGCCTTGGTTTTCCTCATCTGTAAAATGGGTTTCTGTGAGGATTAAAGAAGGCAATGGACATAAAAGTCCTCAACACCATACTTGTAGAATGCCAGATAAATGGGCTTGTTGTTGATATTATTAGTTTTGAGGCAAACTCACCCTCACATGCATTTGCTAATTGTATGCAATAGTCATTCATGAAATATTTATGGAGCCTTTAAAAACATTGAGTGGCCTGGCAAAATGCTGTAAGGCACATAGAAAGGTCTAGACTTGGGGCACCTGGGTGGCTCAGTTGTTAAGCATCTGCCTTTGGCTCAGGTCATGATCTCAGAGTCCTGGGATCGAGGCCCGCATTGGGCTTCCTGCTCTGCGGGAAGCCCTGCTCTTCCTCTCCCACTCCCCCTGCTTGTGTTCCTCTCTCGCTGTGTCTCTCTCTGTCAAATAAATAAAATCTTGGGGCGCCTGGGTGGTTCAGTCTTTAAGCGTCTGCCTTCAGCTCAGGTCATGATCCCAGGGTCCTGGGATCGAGCCCTGCATCGGACTCCCTGCTCAGCAGGAAGCCTGCTTCTCCCTCTCCCACTCCCCCTGCTTGTGTTCCCTCTCTTGCTGTCTCTCTCTCTGTCAAATAAATAAATAAAATCTTTGAAATAAATAAATAAATAAAATCTTTAAAAAAAAAAAGAAAGGTCTAGACCTGAATTCCCACCACCATGATTTTGCACGTGCTATTCCCTCCACTTTTTTAGAGCACTATGTCCCTCCTGATTAGCTCCAAAAGAAGAGAGCCCTGGATATCACCTTCCGTGGCTCCCTCAGCCCTTCCCTGTCCCTCCCACTCTGACCCCACCAGCATGAAGCCAGGAATAGCGCTGGGTCTCCAGGAACAGTGGCTGGCATAGAGTAGGTGCTCAACTAATGCTTGCTGAGTAAATATATGAATGAATTCATGAAGGAACCAGGTAGCACTTGGCATTTGCAGCCTCAGGATTCTGCCAAGCCCTAGCAAGTGGATGGCAGGAGGGGGGAGCAATGGGACTCCACATAAAGAAATGACAGGGGGCAGAGGCAAGACCCGTATAAGGTGGTCTCCTATGTGTTGGTGTCGGGTATGTATGCAAGAGTTTGCATGTGTGTGTGTTTGCATGTGTATTTGCTAGTGTTACCAGGGCAGGCAGGTGTGTGTACATGGGTGTGTGTGTATGTTTTCATGGAGGGACATGTGCTTATGTGTACCATCTGAATGCAGGTGATGATCTGTACATATGTGTCAGGGAGTACAGTGTGACTGTATGTGGGACATGCTAGTATGTGTGCGTTTAGGTATACGAGGACTTGCAGGTGATATGTTAATTAGAAACATATGTTGTGGTATGTGTATGGATATGTGTGTTATACAGTTGTATGGAATGTGTATTTGTTTACTTGTGTGTACATATCATCATTCACCTGTTCAAAGGGGCTGCTTTGAATGTCCGGGCAAGTGTCATCATGCACATACACATGTGGCCTTAGCATGTGCTCAGGTGTACACATACGTATTTCTTGGGATTGGGGCCCTAACAGGTATATGTAGGTACATGCTTGTATGTCAGGGCATGAGTGGATCTTTATGTGACTTGGATATTGTGAACATGCATCAAACATGCCTGGATACACCCATGTCTGTGTACATGCATGTGGACACACACGCCTATATTTCGGGGGCCATGTCTATGTGGCAGAGTGGCTGTGTCCTATATACATGTGGGGCTATATATATGTCCTACATACATGTTCACACACACATATGAATGTGCACATGTGTCCATAAGTGTCATGGGCATGTGGTCTTCATGGAGCCTTGGTGGATCCTGGGCATTTCTGTCCACACAGGGTGAGTCTGTGTATGGACGTTTCAGTGCATGTGTGTACAGATATGGGCAAATATGAATTGGCCTCTGGTTGGAGGTATAGGTATCTCCTCATCTCCAGGGATGAGCTCAGACCCATGGAAAGCCCTCCCAGCCCCGCTCCACTGCTCCCCTGCCCCCTATCCTCTCCCATTCACCCCCTTACCCCCTGGCCTTCCCACTCTGGACATCACCCCCGCCCCTCCCAGTATTTCACCCTCTATTTCTCCTGGTCTCCCCTCTGCCTCTCCCAGCGTTATTCCACCCCCCATACGTCTCACGGTTTTATTTCCCACCCCACCCATAGACTTGCCCCTCCCAGCAACACCCCTCCACTCTGCTGGTGATTCCCTTCCTGTAACTTCCACAGAATCATCCAACACAATTCTTCCCACAGGCCTCTGTTTCTGGAAGCCTCACCCTTCTTACTGCCCCCCCTCCTTCACACCACCTCCGCAGTCCAGCCTCCGGTTTGCGTCAGAGTTAATGGTGAAATTCCCCCCCCCCCACACACACACCACTAGGCAAACCTTCCAGAGGAACCCAACTTAGAGGATGTGTGGCAGGGTAGGGTGGGGGTGGGAGGAGCAGAGGAGAGAATCAGCCAGGAACACTCACATTGACCGCCTCCTCCAGTGCCAGCCGCGCCCCCCACCCCCGCCCCGGCCCCCACAGTTAGGCAACTTAGAGGAGGGGAAGAAGCCAATAGGGGGTTTGGACGTTCACCTCCGCCTTCCCTTAGGCCTAGCCCAGGGAGGTTCCAGGGGGTCCTTTTCACCTCCCCACTCCCTTAACTCTATAGGTCAGGGGGTAGTTGGCTTTTGATCTATGGGCCCTTCTGTCACCATCAGGCACGGTCGGGACCGAGCTCTGAGAAAGCAAGTCCCTGTCCCTTTAAGAACACCCGCGTCCACGCCTGCCCAGCCCCGCGCGATAGCACTCTGGAAGTCGCCGCGGCAGGGAGCGGGCGGGCGGGGCAGGGTTTGTGAATGGAGCGACAGAGGGGGGAGGGGAGGAAGGGGGAAGGGCGGCGGGGGCGGTTCCCAGATCTGGGCCTGTTCATTGGGGTCCAGGCGGAAGCGGGGTTCAGCTCTCTCTGTCTGTCTCTCTCACACACACACCACAGTCCCCGCTGCCTAAAGTCTCTTGAAGCCTGACATCTCAGGCCTGACCAACACACTTCTTCCCCGACCTCAGCCTTCTTGAAGGGAGTAGGTGTGAGTGAGGGAGGTGGACCCCAGTCCTTGAAACCCCAGGTTGAGACCTCTATAAGCCTCGAACCCCTGTTCGCCACCACCACCTCCGCCCAACGTCTCCCACAGCCTGAGTTCTTAACTGGAATGCCCAGGACGCCTGAGTCCTGATGGGCTGGCTTTGCCCCCACCTCAGCCTCAGAAGTGGGGGGCAGCGATCATGCCCCTCCTGTGTCTCTCTCCTTCCCCCCCCACCCCAACGCAGAGCGTGGGCCTGGGCGTGGGCCTCGGTGCAGATGGCATTCGGGCCCCAAAATAGCTCCACCCCACCTCTCCCTCCCTCGCTTCGGCGCAAAGTGGGTGAGGTGAGGATGCCGGGAGGGGTGCAGACCGGCACTGCACCCCGAGGGGTCGGCTCCCTACGGGGAAGGCCGGTTACGCGTTCCGGAGTGCGGGAGGGGGCGGGGAGTGGGGAGGCCCTCAGGCGATTCCCCCTACCCCCATTCGGAAGTCCAAAGAGTTAACGGGAAAAGCGCCCCCAGGCCCCAGTCACAACCCTCTCAGGACGTAGGGAAGGGTCTTCTCCAGCCCCTTCCCAGGACTCTTCACACCCAAGGCTGGGGGATTCCTAGAGCTCGCCGTTGTCCTGATGGTCAAACCCCCTTACCTAAATCTTACATGCTCAGGGCTTGGAGACCCCTCCCTCTGCACCCCTTTTTGAATTCCGAGCCTAGTCCACGTCCCTGAGAACCCATAGCCCAGCCTACCGCACAGGACTCCTTCCAAGTACCCTACACGATTCATTCGAACTACCCAGCCCAGCCCCTTCCACACCTAATAACCTGGTCTACACAGACTCCCCAGTCTAGATTAGGAAGTCAGATAGAGCCTCAGATCCCTGCTGGCGTCCACAAGGGCCTCCGCGTTCAGCCACGTCCATACGACCCCCAGCAGCGGCCACCAGGACCCCCTGAGAACACAGTTACATCTGCATGGATCACCCCCTCAGGCGCCCTGACGCGTCTACAAGGGCTAGCTCCCCTCTCAAAAGTCCAGCCGCGTGTACTCGGGTCACCCCCTCAGGAGCCCAGCCGCATCCACACGGACCCCGAGCCCTGTCCGGGTCCACGCCGGTCCCCAGTCCCGCAGCCTCGCCTCCTACCTCCAACGCAAAGTAGAGACATGTCTCCGGGGTCGCCGGCGGACCGGCTCTGTCAGGTAGAGCTTAGCGGCCACTGGGCTAGGGCATGGCCGGGACTGCAGCCCGCGCTCAGCTCACGCCGGGGCCCGGCCTCCGCCGCCGGCCATCTTGGTTCAGCTCCGGGGGTGCGGACAGTTCCTGACGTGTTGCTGATGTCGGGCTGGCGGGCGGAGCCCAGGGACGCCTGATGGGGCGGGGGCGCTGCAAGCTTGGGGGAGCTTTAAAGGGCCGGAGCCGGGTGGGGGTTCCCCGCCCCCAGGGCTCCTCGACCAGAGGGACAGAGAGCGGTCCCACTCAGGTTCCCTACTGGTTCTGTGTGCTTTCATCTCTCCTGGAGTCGCTCTGTGGGTTCTCTGGCTCTCTCCTGAGTCCTTTGCTGTCTCTCTGCTTTCCCTCTATTTCTCTGTCTCTACGTCTGTGTCTCTCATTGCCTGTTTCTCTATCTCTTTCTCTCCCTGTGTCTATCTGTTCCTCTTTTTGTCTCTCCGTCTCTTTTGTTCATGTGTGTCCCTCTGAGCCTCTCTCTGTCCAGTCTCTCTGTGTCTCTGCCACTCCCTGTCTAGGTCACCTTCTGAGTATCTGTTTCACTCTTTAAGCCCCTCAGCCTGTGGATCTTTGCACATATTCAGACTGGATCCCATCCTTCAGGCCCTTGTGTAACTGGCAAACTCCTATTCATCCATCAATATCCGGTTTGAACATCTCCTCTTCCAGGAAGCTTTCCCTGACTCCCCCACACTGATCCTACCTTCTGAACTCCCCCAGCCCCCAACTCTTCCCCTGACTCAGCCCTCATCCCAACACATCTCTGCTCTCCAGGCCTCCCCACTTACCTAGCTGGGCAGTTCCATGTGGGTCATGTTCCTGTAAACCTGTTCACCGTGTATCTCCAGTGCCTAGAACAGCACTAGAAGCTGAGCCCCACAGAATCCCCTGCCCCCAGCACACATGAAGGAGCTTCACAAACACAGAATGTACATGGAGTTAGTTGCAAGTGAGGCCCGTGCTTAAAAGCCAACTCTGCCTCTAATCTCTAGCATGACCTTGGGCAAGTCATGTGACCACTCTATGCCTCATTTTCCCAATCTGTAGAATGGGGACAATAACAGGACTTGCCTCACAGAATTGCAGATGTTATGTAAGCTAACACCTTAAAGAACTTGGAATAGTAATGTATATTGTTATCCATTGTTGTAACTCTCACTGCTTTTCTAATTTTTATTACGTATTGATTAGGCCTAGGTAAGGAATAAGGGGCAGCAATGACAAGCTTGAATAAAGAACATTACCACCACAGTCCAAGACCCCATGGGCCTCTCCCCTATTTCGTCTCTCCCTTCAGAAAGAACTACCCCAAATTTTCTTCTTCATTCTCCTACTTTTTTTACAGTTTTACCACAAATTTATCAACAAACAATGCACAGTGTAGTTTTGTGTGTTTGGGGACTTTATGTAATGAGAATAAAATGATCACATATTTTACTAACCTGTTTTGTTTGGTCAACATAATTCTGCTGATATTCATCCACGTTTCTGTGTGTGCTGTAATATATGCATATTTCACTACTCTACAGTATCCTCTTGATTTACTATACCTTTGATTATTTATTTTCCAGTTGGTGGACCTTAAGATTGCTTCCATTTTGAGTTTATTCCAAAAAAAAAAAAAACCCCACAAACTTTTATAATCATTCTCAGAAATGTAGGCTGGTGCACATGGGTAAGATGGCTGGATTGTAGGACACCCACATGCTCAGCTTTACAAGATAACATCAAATTGTTTTTTGACATGCCTCCAACTATTTTTATCACACTCGCACCATATAAGCATTCAGTTGCTCCACACCCTTATCAACACTTGGAATACTCCCAGTTTTTGAATCATGCCAAAATGGAGGGGGAGAACTGTTGCTTCCTTTTGGTTTTGATTCCTTTCTTATTGCTCACGAGGGGGAACTTTTCATGTGATTATTGGTTTCTTCTTAGGATGAAATGCCTGTTCAAGTTTTTAATCTGTTTTTTAAAAGATTTTGTTTATTTATTTACTTGAGAGAGAGAGAGCACACATACGAGGGGGAGAGGGGCAGAGGGAGAGGGAGAGAGAGAATCTCAAGTAGACTCCCGGCTGAGTGCAGAGCCCAACGATGCAGGGCTCGATCTCACAACCCTGAGATCATGACCTGAGCTGAAATCAAGACTCAGACACCCAACCGACTGAGCCACCCAGATGCCCCAATAGTCACATTTTTAAAAATGGATAAAAAAGGGTGCCTGGGTAGCTCAGTCGGTTAAGAGTCCAACTCTTTTCTTTCTTTCTTTCTCCCTTTCTTTCTTTCTTCTTTCTTTATTTCTTTTCTTTCTTTTTTGAGTCTGACTCTTGATTTTGGCTCAGGGAGTCTACTTGAGATTCTCGCTCTCTCTTTCCCTCTGCCCCTCCCCCCCATATATTTTCTCTCTCTCTCTCAAATAAGTAAATAAATCTTTAAAAAAAAATAAAATGTGCTGTCATTTCCTACTGATGTGCGTTCTTTAACCATATTACATATGAATCCTTTGTTGGTTTAATGTGTGTTGTAAAAAAAAAATCTCCAATTTTGTGGCTTGTTTCCATTCTATTTCTGGTATCATTTCTGAACGGAGTCTCTCAATGTTTTAAATAAACTTTTTATTTTGGAAAATTTTTAGACATACAGAAAAGTCGTAGAGGCACTGAACTGTAAAAAGGTACAGAGTATTTTTATATACTCTTCACCTAACTTGCCCTAATGTTAACATCTAATGTGGTTACAGGATATACATGTCAAAAGGAAAACGTTTACATTGGCACTTATTATTAACTAAATTGTAAACTTTATACATCACCAGTTCTTCCACTAATGTTCTCTTCCTAGTCCATGATCCAATCCAGGACCTTACACTGCTTTTAGTCATCTTATCTCCTTGGTCTCTGCCTATCTGTGAGTTTCTTAGTCTTTCCTTATTATTCATGACCTGGACACACTTAAAGAGTACTCATCAGGTATTTTGCAGAAATTCCCTTGATTTGGGTTTATCTGATATTTCCTCATTATTAGACTGGGGTTATGGGCTTTGAGGGGAAGATTGCAGAGATGGGGTTCTCTCATTGTCACCAGAGTTCCTTGATGCCCACATGATATCGCAGGGGATGTTAACCTTGATCGTCTGAGTAAGATGCTGTCTGCCAAGTTTATCCACTGTCAAGTTATTCTTTTTCTCTTTCCCTACTCTGCTCTTTGTAAGCAAATCACTAAGCCCAGCCCACCCTCAAGATGAGGAAATTATGCTCCCTGTCCTGGAGCAGGAGGATCTAGGAAGCTCTTAATTTTAAATTCCTTTCTTTATTGCTGTAAAATACACATAATAAAATTTACCATTTTAACCATTTTAAAGTGTACAATTCAGTGGCATTTTTTACATTCACGATATTGTGCAACCACTAGTTCTATCTAGTAATAAAACACTTCCATCACCCCAAAAGGAAACCCGTCCCCATTGGCAGTCACTTCCCATCTCCTCTCCCTCAGTCCCTGGCAACCACCAATCTGCTTTCTGTGTCTATGGATTTAATTTAAAATTCTTCAACCTAACTTATCTTTTCCTTTGCAGGAAAGAAAATAAGACACTTTTATTTCCTCCTTACCAATTCTTGGACCTTTCATTTGTTTTTCCTGCCTTGTGGTGCAGGCCAGTACCTTCAGTACAATCTCACACACCATGGTAACTGACATCCTTGCCTTATCTGCCCATCTTAAACAGAACATTTCAATATTCACCGCTAAATATATCTGCTGAGGTTTTTTTTTTTTAAGATTTTATTTATTTATTTATTTATTTATTTATTTATTTATTTGAGAGACAGAGAGCAAAAGCCTGGGTGAGAGGGAGAGGGAGAGAGACTCTGAAGCAGACTCAGCACTGAGCACAAAGCCCCAATGGGGAGATCACAACAGAGCCTAAACCAAGAGTCAGATGCCTAACCTACTGAGCCACCCAGGTGCTCCCCCCCACCGCCGCTAGAGGTTTTTAATGGAAAAATCAAGTTAAAGTGGTCCACTTCTCTTCCCCATTTGCTAGGATTTTTTGCTTTTATCACACATGGGTGGTGAATTTTAGCAATTACATTTCCTGAATCAATTGGGATGCCTATATAACTTTTCTTGTTTAATCTCTTAATGTGAATTACATTCTCTCAATATGTTCGATATGCATTGGTCTCTCCTGTTCTGCCCTCTTTTACCCACATGTCATCTCCCTCTGTCAAAGTCTCTGATACACTGATCATTCAGATCCAATTAATTTTTAAGCTCCACTGTCCCATTTTGCCCCCACCAACAGCTCTGCTAATTCCAAAGCTAGCTATTTGAGCTATCCCAACCCTCCATTTAATTATGCCATGCTGCCTCCATCTTTCTCTTGCACTCTTTTTTCTGCAGCTCCCTCTTTCCCTGGCTCCTCTTACTATGCATCTACACTCAAATCTTCTGCAAACTCATACTCACCCTCTGTCTTTCCATCTCTCTTCTCTTGGCTTCTGATGTTTCATTCTCTTTACCATCCTATGAAATCCACAGAGAAGTCACTGAAAGACAAATAATGGGAGACAGCACACAGACTGGTGAGAAGTACAAGTCCTCCCCCCCTCCATGCACACACACGGGAAGAGACCCACACACACCAAAAACGAGCACATGCACACACACAAACACACACACATCTCCCAACCAATGAGCTCCTAGCAATCCCCAGGGGTCCAACTTGCCCATCTCCTATGCCAAGAGCTTTAGATGAGAAAGTTCCCTCTCCACAGCACCTATTGAGTTCAGCTTTTTTTTTTTTAAGATTTTATTTATTTATTTGAGAGAGACACAAGGAGAGAGGGAACACAAGCAGGGGGAGTGGGAGAGGGAGAAGCAGGCTTCCCGCTGAGCAAGGAGCTTGATGCGGGGCTCGATCCCAGGACCCTGGGATCATGACCTGAGCCAAAGGCAGACACGTAAGGACTGAGCCACCCAGGCGCCCCTGAGCTCAGCTTTTTAATGGGGAATGGGCAGAGCTTCTTCTAGAGCCCAAGCCAAGGCAACCGTGCTTGGTCTTCAAAGAAATTCCCAGTCCTTATTGGCTATATCTGATGTTTCTTGTACTGTACAAAGTTCCACAGAGGGGAAAGATATAAATCAGATGTCAGTCAATTTGTTCAGCAAGCATTTGTTGGCACTATCTGGATGTTGGGAATTACTCTTATCACCAGGTTCTACAGAGTGACATGGTTCCTAGCACAAAAGTTGGAAACAAACAAATAACCATGCACAGAAGAAATCAAGGAAAATTATGAGGAAAATAGGAAGGGTCCCATGATAGAGAAGAATGATGGAGGATGGGATAACTGCCTTGTGAAGGAGGGAACACATGAGCTGAGACCCAAAGGAGGTGAAGGACCAGGCAAAGGGAGAGACGGGGGAGAGGCATTCAAGACAGCAGAGCAGGTGCAAAGCCCTGAGATAAGCCCATGTCTGGTGTATTGGAGGAATATCAGGGAAGCTGGTGTGGCTGGAACAGAGTGAGAGAGAAGGGAGATGGGTAGGGGCTATGAGGGGCTTGGGGGTGTGGGTAAGGGTCTAAGACAGAAAGAGAGGCCCAACTTGCCCATCTCCTATGCCAAGAGTGAATGGGAGGGAGAGATTGGGCCTCCTCCCTTTAGGGAAGAACATAGGTCCAGCAGGACCTGAGGCTCCATGGGCATCTTATTGTCACTGAGGCCTCATTCTCACCCATGTCTCCCCCACCCCCGGACTCCTCACTGATGCCCCACCTGCACCGGTGGGGGGTGACCCCCCTGTGCCAAGAATGGTTTCAGCACACAGTAGGCACTCCATAAATGTGAATGAGCTAGTATGTCAGAGGGAGGGAGGGAGGGAGGAGGAGGAGGTGGGCAGGGGTATGGGGGTACAGACCATGTAGGGTCTCTCTCCTGGCCACAGGAAAGAGTGTGGGTTTTATTCAAAGGGCAATGGGAGCCGTGAAAGAGGGCTTTCAGCAGAGAAGGGACATGATCTGACTTACTCGGCCTTTTGGCTAAGATCAAGTGAAGAAACCCTGAGGAGGGGCGCCTGGGTGGTTCAGTCATTAAGCATCTGCCTTCGGCTCAGGTCATGATCCCAGGGTCCTGGGATCAAGCCCCGCATCAGGCTCCCTGCTCAGTGGGAGGCCTGCTTCTCTTTCTCCCACTCCCCCTGCTTGTGTTCCCTCTCTCGCTGTGTCTCTCTCTGTCAAATAAATAAATAAAATCTTAAAAAAAAAAAAAAGAATCCTTGGGGAGGTTGGTGGGGGGATGGGGTATCTGGATGACAGGCATTAAGGAGGACATGTGATGTGATGAGCACTGGGAGTTATATGCAACTGATGAATTACTGAACTCTGTATCTGAAACTAATGAGGTACTATATGTTGGCTAATTGAATTTAAATTAAAAAAAAAAAAAGAATCCTTCTGAGACTGCCAAGGGAGCAGGAGTGTAGGTGATGGGAGGCCAGGGCAGCATCCCGGTGGTAGGTGACAGGGCCTATGGGAATGAAGGGATGGTTCAGGTTCATTCTGGAGTCTGAGCCTTAAGGACCAGCCAATGAACTGGACATGTGGGGGTAAGGGAAGAGAAATGACAAGAATGAGTCCAGATTTGGGGGTCTGGGAGGCTGAGTGATGGTGGAGCCAACCACCATACTAATGGAGAAGTGGCAGATCTCAGGGTGAGAAACAGATCTGTGCTTTGGACTTGCTAAGCTGGAAATGCCTGCAAGGCACCCAATGGGAATACCCAGTGCAGTTTGGATATTCGAGTCTGAAACTCAGGGGAGAGGTTGGGCTGGTGATACAAATGGATAGGATCAATATGAGATGGGGTATGGCCACTTGCGGCCAGAGTGTAGACATAGGGTGAAGAGCCACCTGGCTCCCAGGACCAAAACCAAGACTTCAAACCCAGGGGTCTACCTTTCACATGTTTGTCCATCCTCAACTGTAGTCCCTGTTAGCAGGGCAGCAAGCAATGGTAAGTGCAGGGAACATGGAATTCAGAGCCTTTGGGACAGCCATACATTCTCATCTTCTTCTCCCTACATTTCTGTTGTCAGTGGCCTTGGGTACTGGAGTGGGGTGGGGAGTGGAGGAGTACTGAAGGAGATGAAGTAGATAGAAATAGGTGATCCTGCATTCAAGGTTCTCCTGAATGGAGAGGGAAAGAATATTCACGTGGTTCCAGAAAGCCTACTGTGTGCTTGGCAACGTGCTGAATGCCTGATAAATGCTATTTCCCTTAATCCTTTGCAAAGTAAGGTGGGCAAAATAGTATGCTCATTTTATAGACAGGAAGACCAAGTTCCTGAGAGGTTGGAGGGATGTGAAGTGAAGTTGCACCAACTCTTAGAATAAGCCATTTCTTGGGGCACCTGGGTGGCTCAGTCATTAAGCGTCTGCCTTCGGCTCAGGTCACTGGGATCGAGTCCCTGCTCAGCGGGAAGCCTGCTTCTCCCTCCCCCTCTCCCCCTGCTTGTGTTCCCTCTCTCACTGTCTCTATCTCTGTCAAATAAATAAATAAAATCTTAAAAAAAAAAAGAATAAGCCATTTCTTAAATACAGATGTTCATGTACTCATTCATTAAACGAACACAGCCAGGATCCATACCCACATGCATGTAATACCCAAAGTCTGGGGGCCCATCTGAAGTCTGGAAGGGGATGTGGGGCAGTAGAACCAAATTTCTAAGGGCAGGGCGGGGGCAAAGGAAGGGAGAGGGATTAGGGGGAAGGAGGCTCTGATTGGGATGTTGGGAAAGGCTTTCTGGAAGGATGGAAGCTGGAGAGTGAGGACATCTCGCTAAGGACAGTGGGAATTGGAGGAAGGGCATTCCTGGCAGAGGACATGGTGAGTACAAATGCTCTGAGCCTGTACCTCTTGCTGGACCTACTTGGGGCCCTCAGGCCAGTGATCACAAAGAGAAATCAATGAGGGCCATCTTGGTGTATTACTTATAAAATAGGAATTAAAAAGTAATTATTTCCTAGAGAACTAATGGGACGAGGGCAGTGCTGGCCCTTGGCAAGTTCCCAGCCCTGACCTGCAGGGCTCTAGTAAGGGACTAACTCAAAGAGGTGAGGAGTTGGATTGGCTTGAGAAGGCCGGACAATAAAAAGAGATGAATGGATCAAGAGATGAGACAGGTCCAGAGGAAGGGGGGCGGGGCTCCAGGCTCGGAGGCCGGGCTCAGCCCAAAGTCCCTAGAGTAACCAGCAGGTGGCAGCACTGGGCCAAAGGGCGATCCCAAGGCTGAGGGCCACTTGCAGGCAAGAACCCTCTCAAGGGGAGCCTGGCACTACGCAGAACTCTACAAATGCTCATTCATTTAATCCTCTTAACCGATTTTACAGAGAGGGAAACAAAGCAAAAATGTGAGCCACGTGCCCAAGGTCACACAGCAGGTGAACGGCAGAGTTGGGATTCAAATCCAGGCAGCCCATTGAGGTCCTTAATCCCTATACTCCCAAATCCCCTAAAATGATAGTTTAAAACAAAACAAAGACTTCCTCTCAATAATTATTGGGCTCTTCCTGTATACCTTACATGCCATCCCCCCAAGTATGTACAATCATTTCCATTTTACAGATGAGGAAAACTGGAGCACAAAGAAATGACTCTGGAAGCGAAGGTGGTTCTATGTCCAATGTGAGAATGCCAAGAGTATGTGAGGCTCGTCCACCGTTGGCCCTGGGTCCAGCCCAGGGGAGGGATCAGGAGGAACCTAAAGCCTCTGCCCTCTCCAGCCTCCAGTCCCCTGCTGCCACCACTGTCCCCAAACAAATCCCTCCCTGTGCCCCAGCCCAGGGCTGCACCCTCATTCATGCCACCCCTTCGAATCTTGCTTCCCCACTACAGATCGACTGGAGACCGTGGACTTGTACCCATACATGGCAGGGTGGAGGGTATGGGTGGCTAAGAACATTCGACAAGGGACCTTGATGCTGTCACTTTTGACAAGTGGGAAAACTGCAGATCAGAGATGCCCAGGTATTTGCCCAAGCTATACAGTCAGTATGAGGCACAGCTGGATTTGAACTCAGGGCTTCAGGCTCTCATGCTTCTAGGACTACCATTAAGGCACTGTCAGGCAGGGCTGTGTCAGCCCCTCATGCCCAGAGCTCCCAAGTACTCTGGGGTCCTATGAAAATGTTGAGACTCAGATATACGCACACTGATTCAGAATGCAAAAGGAGAACTGCAAAGTCCAAATGAATCAATGTTTAATTATGTTCAGGAACAGGATGTCAACTTTACTGGGGTTAAAATCGATGCATCAGAAAACAGGTCTGGGGTTGGATGTGGTCTCCCTGGGAAGACCCCAGCTGGATTACTGCCAGCTGTCTACTCAAGAGAGCTACCTGTGGCCAGTCGATTTCCAAAGAAAGATAATAAATTACAAGAATAGCTAACCAGCTGAGAGTTTAGCACGGGCTGGACTGGATCCTGCTTCATGCTTTAAATCATTTAATTTCCACAGAGACCCTACCGGGCAGAGGCTGTTATGACAGGGGTTCAAGTGATGGGGAAAGTGAGGTACAGGGCAGCCACACAACTGGGGAGGGACATAGTTGGGATTTGAACCTGGTCTGCACCCTTGACCCCTATGTCGTCCTCAACTTTGCGTTTCCGGTCTGGTCATTAGTGGAATGGGAGATGCGAATACAATGGTGACCGTTTGATTTGGTTCAGGTCTGGATGGAAGGACATGGCGCTGCCTGGGGTGGGAAGCCGGGTCAGGACTCATCTCTGTCCCCTCTGACCAGCTTCCAAAACTGCAAGCCATCCAGGCAGGTCACCTCCTGCTCAAGAAACATATGTCAAGCGGAATAATGAATGAATGAATCTGGTATTAAAAATTAGGGAGCGCTCGGCCCTCTTGAGAACACTGAGCTAGGAGCTCCTGAAGGCAGGACCTCTGCTGGCCTGGGACAGGGTCTGGCGCACAATGTACACTCCACACACCGTGTGTGGGAGGAAGGAAGGGACGCACGTCATTTCTGAAGATGACGTGCTCAATATTGGTTCGAAGCACCCACTTCATGGTCCTCTGCAAAAACCAGGGACCTAAACGGGTCCAACGAGCGACCTCCCTCCCACTCGCTCTCAATCTAGGACCCGCCCTGAGGCGGGGTTGGGGAGTGGCCTGAGGGAGAGGAAGGGGCGGGAACTTGTATCCTGAGCTACCATTGGGTGTCCGCCACGCCGTCTCGTCCAATCCGCCTTGGGGGTGGAGTTTAGGCGGATCCGGTGCAGGTGGGAGCAGAGTGGAGGAAATCGCCATTTCTGGCGGCGTCTTTGCGTTAATAGGGTGGGGTTGCGGGAGGGACTGAGGGTCCTCGCAGAGGACGGGATTATAAACAAACAAAATGCAGCCTCCTCCACTCACAACTCCCCTCCTCCCCGCGCCACATCTTGATTTTTTTGCAGAATGAACTGATGGCAAGCTGGCCACCAGCCGGACCAGGCTGCTCCCGGCTAAGTGTTCACGAGCCCAGCCCCTAAAACTGAGGGCATCTGGATTCAAATCCTAGGTCTGCCACGTGCTGTGTGATCCTGGGCACGTCACTTACCCTGTCAAGTCCTGTTTCCTTACCTGTACAATAGAATGGGTAGTGACATGTGCTAATCTTATAAAATGCTTGGAACCAGCTCACGGTCGTTTTTTACAGTTCGTGTTCCATGTCCCCTCTGCTCCCACACTCTCCACGGGTCCCCATGGCCTTCAGACTGAAATCCACACATCTTCCTGTGACCCGGAGGCCCTATGTGGCCCAACTCCCACCAGCCTCCCTGGCCAAACCTTCTTGCATTTTCTAGTCACCCCACCCAGACACTGTGTGGTCTTGTAGTCTTCCAACACACCCAGTCTGTTCTGGCCTCAGGGCCTTTGCACATGCTGTTCTCCCCCACAGGAAGTGTCTTCCTCCTCCAGCTGCTCCTTGCACCGTCCCATGCTTGCGCTCAACTCCTCCTTCCTCCCTCGGGTTCTGACTCAAGTGCTGCTTCCCCCAGGAAGTCCTCCTAGATCTCTCCAGATCTGGTTGGGACCTCCCTGTTCCATTCACAGCTTTCAAAGGTCTCAGATGCATGGACCTCCACCCACAAGCAACACAAATCAGTCCTCCTCCATCACCACTACACCACCAGGCCCACAGGGAGGGGTTAGTTGTTTTTCCTCCCATATATCTCACCTGGGGAAACTGAAGCTCCACTGCTGGGAGGTGGCTTGGACCAGGCCCAAGCATCTCTTTGAGGCAGAATCATGTCATCTTGGCCTCATTTAACCCAAGCAATACATTCCAAAGCAAAAACATTCAGCACCTGCTGCTTCTGCTCTGGGGGGAGCGAATTGGAGCCACACCCTCCTCCCAGGAGACCCCTGCTGGCCCCCTGAAGAGCACCCATGTTGCTCTCCTCCAGGGCATCTCTATGCTCTACCTCTCCTGGCCCCTCATCCATGACCTTTTGGGGAGTCTGCATCTGGTTCGGACACCCCCCAACCTGGGGACTCCTCGGGAATAGGCTAGGGTGAGGTTGGCACAGAGGATTTGGCTGGAGGTGTTTGTCAAATTAATGAATACATCATCTGCCTGATGAACTCCTGTGCACTCTTCAAAACCCTAGCTCCAATGCCTCTTTTTCGAGGATACCTTCTCTCTCTCCCCAGACAAAGCCCTCACTCCTCTACTCCCAACTCTTCCGGCTCCCAGACCCACCTCCAGCCCAACCCTGACTCCCCAGGGCTGGGGGACATCCGTGGACAGCTCTTCCTCCTGCATACTGAGGTCTCCTTGGGAACCAGACTGGGACCTCTTAGGGGCACAGAAGAGTTGTCAGGAAGTGTTTCTGGAGGGGATGAATGAACAAATGAATGATGAATGAATATTGCAGGGCCTGGAGTCAGATGTCCTGGGTTCATATCCCGGCCAGGGTGCTGAACACTCAATCTGCCCCTGCCCCTTGACCTCTCCAAATCTCACTTGCCCATTTATTAAATGTGTTTACTCAGAGACTTTGTCCCAAATTGTTGCAAGGGTGAAATTAACTAACACATAGAGTGTACAGCCCCCGGGGCCTCAGGCTCCCTTCAGTCTCAGACTGGGAGTGATGTGCACCCAGGACCAGCAGTTTTGTTCCCCCTCCCCAGCACCCAGAACTAGTGTTCTCAACACACATGCTTAATGGATCAGATGTACAGCGTTGGTGAGAGGGGTAGAGGACAGAGGGAAGAAAGGCAAAAATTAAAAAGTCTGAAATTAAAGTGTTGCTGAGGATGGTGGTAGCACAGTCTCCCTCCCAGACCACCTGGGAAAACAGTCAGGCCATCTCTTACCCCACCTCCCAGCCAGCCCCCCTAGGCATTTACTGGGGGGAGAATGAGGTATAGTCACCAAAAGACATGTACAAAAGAGGCTCAAAACAAGTTTATCCACTAGCGCCCCAAACAGGAACCAACCCAAACGCCCACCGACACGTGAAATGGACAAACGGTGAAAAACTGGTACCCAGAGGTTTTAATAACAAGAATAGTAACGACGATGATGATAAAATCCAGGTGTTTGCAAGGACGTGGCGGCATTGGAACCCTCATACATCGCTGACGGGAACGTGAAACGGTGCAGCCGCCGTGGGAAACGGGTCTGGCAGCTCTTCAGAAAACTAAACATAGAGGGCGCCTGGGTGGCTCAGTTGGTTAAGCGACTGCCTTCGGCTCAGGTCATGATCCTGGAGTCCCGGGATCGAGTCCCGCATCGGGCTCCTTGCTCAGCGAGGAGTCTGCTTCTCCCTCTGACCCTCCCCACCTCATGCTTTCTCTCTCTCTCAAATAAATAAATAAAATCTTTAAAAAAAAAAAAAGAAAACTAAACATAGAATTACCACGTGACCCAGCGATTCCACTCCTAGGCATATACACAAGGGAATGGAGAGCTGGTATTCCACAAAAACTTGGACACAAATGTTCACCACAGCAGCACTAGTCGCAATAGCAAAAAGGTACAAATCACCCAAATGTCCACTGATGGATGAAGGGATAAACCAGATGTCAGGAATAAAGGGGTCATACGTGGATACAACGTGGATGCACCTTGAAAACAATATGCTGAGTGAAGGGAGCCAGATAGAAATGGTCACATAGTGTATGAAATGTACAGAACAGACAGATCTATAGAAAGCAGAGTATTGGTTGCCAGGGGCTGGGGGAAGGGGTATGGGGAGTGATGGCTAATGGGAATGGGGTCTCCTTTTCAGCGGATGCTAATGTTCTGGAGCTGGTATCAGTGAAGGTTGCACGACATTGTGAACTAAATGTACTACGTGTCACTGAATTATATACTTTAAAATGGTTAAAATAAGTTATATGTTGGGGGTGCCTGAGTGGCTCAGTCGTTAAGTGTCTGCCTTCGGCTCAGGTCATGATCCCAGCGTCCTGGGATCGAGCCCCGCATCGGGCTCCCTGCTCCGCAGGAAGCCTGCTTCTCCCTCTCCCACTCCCTCTGCTTGCGTTCTCTCTCTTGCTGTGTCTCTCTCTGTCAAATAAATAAATAAAATCTAAAAAAAAAATTAAATAAGTTATATGTTCTATGTATTTTGCTGCAACATAAAAATGGTACCAGAGAACACTACCTAGCCACGAAAAGGAGGAACACTTGCTCCTCACCATAAGAGAAGCGAGATCCAAGAGTGGACACCCTCTGTGATCCCATTTATGTGAAGTTCAGGACCAGGTAAAACTCACCTATAATGACAAAGGTCAGGGCAGTGGTTGTCTTGAGGGAGGGGAGCGTCAACTGGAAAGTCCAAGCAACTTCCAGGAGCTGGGCATGTCCTAGATCCTGACCAGAGGGGTCATCGCCCTTGTCAATCTCCACTTTAGACATTTATGAACTTGCCCATGCCTTATGTTAAACCTCAAGAAGAATGATGGGGCGCCTGGGTAGCTCAGTCGTTAAGCGTCTGCCTTCGGCTCAGGTCATGATCCCAGGGTCCTGGGATCGAGTCCCACAACAGGCTCCCTGCTCAGCGGGAAGCCTGCTTCTCCCTCTCCCACTCCCCCTGCTTGTGTTCCTGCTCTCGCTATGTCTCTCTCTGTCAAATAAATAAATAAAATCTTAAAAAAAAACAAAAAAACCTCAAGAAGAATGTTTAAAAAAAAAAAAAAAAGAACTGCCAGGGTAGGAAAACAAGAGTGTCCAGCAGTCTTGAGGGCTAAGGGCTCCATTTTCCCCACAAATGCTATCATCTGATCCCTCTAGGGATGGATGACCTTGAAACAGGCATGGAGCTGGGTGTAGACAAAAGCAGGAGGGTAGTGACCTGACTCTGGTGCCTGGGATTTCAGAAATGATTCCCCCAGATGCTTCATCTCTGGGGGGATGCTCCCCACGTTTCCCATACGGGGCTCATCTACCTGGATGACACTCCGGGACAGAAAAACCTCAGGACTCCAGAACACTGAGAACATCAGCCCCCAGAGTCCTTGGGGAGGACCTTTCCTCCCAAATCAGACACCCTAGTGGAGAACATCCTCACACTTCAGGGCCCTTTAAGACAAACTAGGATTAATAGCAACAATCATAACTCACAGCCTTGGGCAGGAGGAAGAGCATAGATTTCAGTCAGAAGGTCCTGGATTCAAGTCCTAACTCAATCAATAAGTACATATGAAGGAATAAATGAATGGTGGACAAATGGGCTTTTCACCCCCATTCCACAAGCCTTTATCATGCATTTCCGGGATACTCAGCCTTGTCTTGCAAAAGGTCAGGGCTTCAGAGAGGTCTCTGCCTGGCCCAACCTCCAACTGAGCTCCCAGCCTGACAGGTGAGCTAGAGCCTGACATAGACACTCCCACTCCTATTATTGCTCATAGCACTAATGGAAGAAATCACCAGCAGCCAGGACACAGGGGAGGGAGCTAAGAAGGAGGGACTGGGATAGAGGAAGAATGCCAGGGCCAAAAAGAGAGAGAGGAAGTGGAGTACTAGAACGTTAGACAGCACGTGGCCAGCGACTGTTCTACACTGACCAGGGAGGAAGTTGGGCTGAACAACCCTAGATAATGAAGGGCAGCAGGAGGCCAATCATATTTCTCAGGGCTTTTCATTTCTGTCTTGTATACCTCCAGAGATGGAGACCTCACTCCCAAGAGGGACAGCTGAGCCCTTCCTGAGCACAGGCAATCGTCAAAAAGTTTGATGCAACTTAATTTTTAAAATAGTGGCCACCATAGTTTGAAGGATTGAATGAGGGACGCCTGGGTGGCTCAGTTGGTTAAGCAGCTGCCTTTGGCTCAGTTCATGATCCCAGGGTCCTGGGATGGAGCCCCGCTTGGAGGTAGGGGGAGTCCCTGCTCAGTGGGGAGTCTGCTTCTCCCTCTCCCTCTGCTCCTCCCCCTGCTTGTGCGCAAGCGCACACGAGCTCTCTCTCAAATAAATAAATAAAATCTTTTTTCTTAAAGATTTTATTTATTGGGCGCCTGGGTGGCTCAATTGGTTCAGCGACTATCTTCGGCTCAGGTCATGATCCTGGAGTCCCGGGATCGAGTCCCGCATCGGGATCCCTGCTTGGCCGGGAGTCTGCTTCTCCCTCTGACCCTCTCCCCTCTCATGTGCTCTCTCTCTCTCTCATTCTCAAATAAATAAATAAATAAAATCTTTAAAAAAAAATTAAAAAAAAAGAGACACCTAGCGAGAGAGGGGAACACAAGCAGAAGGAGTGGGAGAGGGAGAAGCAGGCTCCCCATGGAGCAGGGAGCCTGATGTGGGGCTCGATGTGGGGCTCGATCCCAGGACCCTGGGATCATGACCTGAGCCACAGGCAGACGCTTAACGACTGAGCCACCCAGGCGCCCCATAAATAAAATCGTTTTAAAAAAGGGTTGAATGAGATTGTTTGGGGAAGGAGAGGTACCCATGTGAGACAGGCAGTCAGTGCCTGCCACAGGCTGGATCTAGAATCAGACTCACTTGGTTGGGTTCAGCTCTGTTCTACCACTTAAGGAGCTGATGACTTCATTTCTCCAAGCCTCTGTTTCTTCTCCTCTGAAATGACCATAATAACATTACCTACCTCACAGATTTATTCAATGAGCTAATGGAGTAAAATGTCTGGCACATAGGTGCAAGCGTGTTACCCTGCTCCAGGACCCAGAGTGCTCCGGAATGTACTTTCCTACCTTTAAAACTTTACACGTGCTCTAACGTCTGCTTCATATGCTCTTGCCCCACCACTCATACCTGGCAAACTCCTACACATTCCTTAAAGCCCTAGCTATAAGATACCTTTCTCTTCTCTGTTCAAGCCCTGACCCAGGGAGCTAGAAGCATGTGGACCTGGTTCTGACTGGGCCTACTGTGATGTAATGAGTTCCCGGGGAGCACGTGGTAGGCATGCAGTCAAAGCTTGTTCAATGAATGGATAGATGGATGGATGGATGGATGGACGGACGGACGAGGGAATGATCTTTTGGGAGGGGGTGGCCAAAGTGGAGAGCCAAGAATCTGCCAACCACTTCGGTGCTCCCGTCCCCACCTCCCGAGACCAGAAAGGGCCAAAGGGACAAGACGAGGGGCGAGGGGGCTTCCGGGCGGGGTCTTCTTCCGGTTCGGCCCCTTTAAGGGGCGGGGCCAGCGGGGTGGGCGCTCGGAGCGTCAATGCGGCGCGAAGATGGCGGCGGCGGCGGCAGCGGCGGCGGGCCCCGGGGCGCCCCAGGCGCCGAGCTCGCTGCTGCTCGTGGTGGGCGGCGAGTGCGGGTGCTCGGGGCTGCTTGCCTATGTGTTGGAGGAGCTCGAACGAGGTCGGGCCGGCCTGGGGGCGCGGGGTGCGGGAGGCGGGCGCGGCCGCGCGTCTCGGCCCGAGGGCCGGGGGGTGGGGCGGCCGGGTTGGGGGCGGGGAGAGGGTGGGGGGCGGTGGGATCCTGGGGCCAGGAGGCTCGGTCTTCCTCGTCGTTAGGCGCACGGCGCGGGATGAAGCCTTGGGTACCCACGGAGGAGGCGGCGCCCGGGCCTGGGTTGGGCTGCCCCGCGCCGACCGGGGTGCAGCTCAGGGACGGGACACGGGCCTGGGCTTTGGGACCCGCGTGATTGGGCAACACAGACGACGGCTCCGCTTCCCGCCTGCCGGGGGGAGGGTGGGGTCGCCTCGAATTCCCCGGTCTTAGCAGCCTAGACGTCCTGGAAGAAGGAGCAGGGGTGGAGAGGCTGGGCCTGGAGCCCCGGGGCCCACTTTCTGTTGCTCCACAGGGAGCTTGCTAATTGGGGTGTGGGTGGGCGCGGCGTGCCCAGGGGATTTGGCATCTGGGGAGGTGAGTCATAGGTGCACCTGCAAGGTTCACCTGCAGCCACTTGGCACGGTGGCCCGGCGGGTGTGGTGCACCCCACACCGTGTTTGGAGGTCATTCATTTCCCCCCCTCCCTCCCATCAGATGGGCAGGGCCTGCGGTCTGGCGCCTGTAAAAATGGGAAGGCAGCGCACACTTCTATTCTTGTGCTTGGGAATGTCGTCGTCTGTGCCTGGTTCTCCTGGCCCCTTCCCCGCGGCCCCACGCGCAGGGATAGTGTGGGGACCACAGGCAGGTTCAGCTCTGCTCTCACAGGGCCAACAGTCTGGTAGGGGGATGGACCCAAAGTGGGCGAGGAGATGGAACAAGTTTTAAACTCACCTGCTGTCAGAAGTGCTCAGAAGGATGCAAAGGGCTGAGGACCTGAGGTTAGAGAGGCAGAGGGAAGGGCATCCTGAGAATGGGAGCCGCTGGCGCAAAGGCCAAGAGGTGGGAGCATGTTTGGCCCTGGCTGGGTGGAGGAGCTGTGAGACCACTGGTGGGGGTGGGGGAGATGATGGAGGGGTCGAGATGACTGTTTAGGAGGTGGGAGCTTTCTTGTTGATGTTGAGTCTTCTCTGTGAAATGCTGAGTTACGCTTTGGGTTCCTTGACGCGGATGCAGAGAGATCCAAGGACACTTTGGGTGGTTCTGAGTCTCCAGGCTGTTGCACTGGGGGGCAGGTTGAGGGGAGGGGCTGGGATTGCTCCTACTGCCAGATGCTAGTTACTGAACTATTCTGGGAACAGAGGAGCCCAGCTGATTCCCTGCCTCACTTCTCCTGCCCCCCTTCCCCCCAACAGGCATCCGGTCTTGGGACATTGACCCTGGCATTTGCAGCCTTGATGAGCAGCTCAAGGTTTTCGTGTCCCGGCACTCCGCCACCTTCTCCAGCATTGTGAAAGGTGAGACTGGAGACCCTGCATGCCTCAGCTGCTCCCCTTCCACTCATTCATTGGGCAAGTGTTCTCTGAGTGCCCACTATGTGCCAGGCATGGGGGGTCAGGTATCACTGTAAACAGCAGTAATAATATAGCTGCGATCTACAGTGTGTGGAGCAGGGGCGGGCCCTGACCCGGCGCTGACTCCCTTGGTCATCAACTCTACACGAGACAGGACCTCGTGTTTTGTTACCATTTTGCAGATGAGGCAGCTGAGGGGTGGGGGACAGGGCGACCTCCAGGAGTGGGTTCTTTGGATGAGAGGCATCTGGGACTGGTGTGTCAAGTGGAGGGAAGGGCCCAGGCAAAGTGAGAAGATATTTGGAAAGTGAGGGGCTGCTGAGTGGGCCTGAAGGGTGGAGTGTGGGCCCTGTGTGGCAGGGACTGTGTCTGGCTCGTGGCTGTGAGCCCCGTACAGGGCTGGGTGTACAGTAGGTGCTCAGTAGATGGGGAGCTGGGAAAGGAGCAAGATCAAGGCAGGGTTCGGGATGCCTCGGTGACCCACCGCACAGAACAGCTGCTGGGCGGATTCCACGTGTCACCCGCAGCCCCTCTTGCTTCAGCCAGCCTGTTGAGTCAGCCCTAGGCTGCTGCAGGAGGGGAAGGAAGTGTCCTTTGCCTCATTGTCCTAGCCATTCCTGGTGGCTTCCTGACCCCTCACAGGATTGAGGGGGCAGGGGCTGGAAATCCCGTCTGCTCTGTGTGACGGTAGCAGCTCCTTCCTCTCTGTATGCCTTAGTTTCCCCACCGGAATGAGGCCATGTCTGTACATGATAATAAGGATGTGATAAACTGATAAAAGGTTGATCAGTGCCAAAAGGTCCCCAGCCTCAGGCCTGGGGCTCCATTTTTGAAACATCTGGGCTCTGGGGGGCAGACCAGGGTTCAGATTGCAGAATCACCCCCACTCCCTTCTTTGTGGCCCAGGAGGCCTCCCTGCCCCCGTGCTCCCCTCATTCTGGCCTCACCTACCACTTCCTGATCCTCATATAGTCCTGCCTCAGAGTCCTTTCCCATGTCTGACCTCTTCCTGGTGTGCCTTGTTGGTCCTCCCTGGGCTCAGGCTTCTTGCCTATAAAATGGGGGTGATAGTGCCATCCACCGTAGGGCTGACTGCTGTGAATTGGGGCCTGTGAGCCGTGGAAGCCTGTTGTCCCTGCTCTTTCCAGTGTGAGGCCTGCCAAGGCAGGTTTCCTGTTCTTGCCTCATCCTGACCTGCAGCTCCACCATGTGCCTGTTGATCCTCAGATAACCCCTGGCTGGGGTTCCCGGGAAGCAGAGTCCTGGAGGGGCTTGTGACTGCCTGGAGTCACATAGGAAGGCAGGGTTCAACACTGGGACAGCCCGGCCCCATGCACATGGCCCAGCCCCAAACTCACTGCGCCCGATTCCCCTACAGGCCAGCGGAGCCTTCACCACCGCGGAGACACCCTGGAGACCCTGGTCCTCCTGAACCCATCAGACAAGTCCCTATGTGACGAGGTAGGGAATAGTCCTCTCCTGGAGGGAGCAGGCTGCTGGGACTGGCGCCCTCCCAAGCCTTGCCTTCCTGCATCCCTGGCTTTGTGCTGTTTGAAATCCTCTTGACACTCACTAGCATCGCCCCCTCCTTCAGGAGACCTCCCCAGATGGCCTTGGCTGCAGCTTATTCCCTCCTCAGCGGTGATGGTGGGAGCGGGTAAAGTCTGGAAAGACTGGAGTTTGGGAGGAAGGAATGGAGCAGGGAATGTCTGGAGGCAGGAAGATGGGACTTGACTGGTGTTTGCGTCTTGTGCCTCCCTCCTGACTGGGCCCCAGGAGCTGTCTGAATTGACTTCTTTTTTTTTTTTTTTTAAAGATTTTATTTATTCATTTGAGACACAGAGATACAGAGAGAGAGGGAGAGCATGAGCAGTGGGGGGAGACAGAGGGAGAGGGAGAAGCAGGTTCCCCGCTGAGCCAGGAGCCTGACGTGGGGCTCGATCCCAGGACCCTGGAATCATGACCCGAGCCGAAGGCAGACGCTTAACCATCTGAGCCACCCAGGCGCCCCTGAATTGACTTCTTAATACTTGTAGCTTGTGGACATCTGTGTTTTTCTCGCAGTTATCCATGGGAAAGATGAACAAGATAGGGTCCCAGGACCCCCCTCTAGAGACCCTTGTACAGGTTGATTCCTCTGATCAAAAATGCTCCATTTTGTTTCCTCGGGGAGCTCTGAAGGTGATAGAGCCAGACACAGATACTCTCCTCCCCATGGCATTGAGGCTGGGCCAGAGAGACAAGTGGACTGGAGGGAGTCCAGAAAAGTGAGCTTCTAGGAAGAGGAGGCACTGGAGCCTGGCTTTAGGTTGAGCAGCAGGAGTTTGTCTGGGGTGGGGTGCAGGGCTCAGGGCCCAGAGGGTATCCTTCCAGCCTCCTGTTGAGTAGTGGGCTGGGGACAGGGGTGGGGTGGTTGTATGTAGATTTGGGGTTGGAGGCCATTCCAAGGGGGGGTGCAGGCTTTGTCACTGCACAGAGTAGGGGCTTTAACCGTCTCCCCTTCCCCAGCTCCGGAATCTTCTGCTTGACCCTGCCCCTCACAAGCTGCTGGTGCTGGCTGGGCCCTGCTTGGAAGAGACAGGGGAGCTGCTACTCCAGACAGGGGGCTTCTCGCCCCGCCACTTCCTCCAGGTCCTAGGGGACAGAGAGGTAAGTCCCCTCCTCTTCATCCTGCTTCCCCTGGCTCTGAATCCTGGCTTGTCCGCATAAGGCTGTGTGGCCCTAGTGACCTGCCCCCCACCAAGTCCCATCGCCTCTTCTGTGGAACGGTCCCTTTTGTTGTTGGGGCTCAGTTCCCTTGCCCACTGCAGTGTGTGGTTTGAGGCTAGGCCTGTAGATCAGCAGACCTCCCAGAGACTTCAAGTGGCACCCCAGGTTCTAGGTCCCAGCAGGGTAGGGTCCTTTCTAGAGTCCTTAGTCTGGGTGGGGCAAATGAGCAAAACTCTGGTAAACCACCTTTTCACATTTATGAGAGTGATGGAGTGATGGGTGAGATAAGAACCAGATGCGGAGGTAGGGGACGTGGAAAGTCTTCTCTGGAGGGAGCTGTGCTGTAGGAAGAGAACAGCAAGTGCAAAGGCCCTGGGGCAGGGAGAGTAAGAGAAAGGGTAGGGGAGGGAAGCAGGTGGTGAGGCAGGACCGTACGTCTGTGTGGACCATGGGGAGGGCTGGGTTTTGTCCTAAGGGTGCCGGGGAGTGGGCAAGGGATTCTCCCAGGCCCCGGAGGCTTCTAACCATTACCCTCTTCTGCAGATCCGGGATCTCCTGGCATCCACACCCCCACCTGCAGACCTGCCCAAGCTCACCATCACCTGCCCGACCTTCGGCGACTGGGCCCAGCTGGCGCCTGAAGTGCTCGGCCTCCACAGCGCGCTCCGGCTGCAGTGGAACCCGCCCGTGCAGCTGCCGGCGTCCGAGGGCCTGCGCGAGTTCCTGGAGTATGTGGCCGAGTCGCTGGAGCCGCCGTCTCCCTTTGAGCTGCTCGAGCCGCCGGCGTCCGTGGGCTTCCTCAGGCTCGCCCGGCCCTGCTGCTACATCTTCCCCGGCGGCCTCGGCGACGCCGCCTTCTTCGCCGTCAATGGTTTCACCGTGCTGGTCAATGGTGGTTCCAACCCCAAGTCGAGCTTTTGGAAGCTGGTGCGGCACCTGGACCGGGTGGACGCCGTGCTGGTGACCCACGCCGGCGCCGACAGCCTCCCGGGCCTCAACAGTCTACTGCGGCGCAAGCTGGCAGAGCGCGAGGAGGCGGCGGCCGGCGGAGGGTCTGGGGACGACCGGCTTCGCAGGCTCATCTCCCCCAACCTGGGGGTCGTGTTCCTCAATGCCCGTGTTGCCGCCTCGCGTCTGGTGAGCGGCGAGGACGAGGCGGAGCTGGCCCTGAGCCTTCTGGCCCGGCTGGGCATCACACCGCTGACTCTGAACCGCGGGCCACTCCCGGCCGAGCCCACCGTGCTCTTCCAGAAGATGGGCGTGGGCCGGCTGGACATGTACGTGCTGCACCCGCCCACGGCCGGGGCCGACCGCCCGCTGGCCTCCGTGTGCGCTCTGCTGGTGTGGCACCCCGCGGGCCCCACGGAGAAGGTGGTGCGCGTGCTGTTCCCTGGCTGCACCCCGCCCGCCCGCCTCCTGGACGGCCTGGTCCGCCTGCAGCACTTGGGCTTCTTGCGGGAGCCCGTGGTGACCCCCCAGGACTTGGTGGGGCCTCGACGAGCCGAGAGCAAGGAAAGCGTGGGCTCCCGGGACAGCTTGAGAAGAGAAGGCCGGACGACAGCACCCAGCAGGCCGGCCCAGGAGCGCCCCGGGGTGGCCCGGAAGGACCCGCCTCGGGTTGAGGCCCCCCGCAGGGCTGAGAAAGAAGCCAGGGTCCCCCGGGAGGTGAAGAAGGACCCCAAGCCCAGCATCCCCCGGACCCAGCCCCGGGAGGTACGCCGGGCGGCGTCTGCTTCAGTGAGTGTGAAGAAAGCGGGTGCCCCGGCCGCCCCCAGACCCCGCAGAGCACCCAATATCCCCCAGCCAGGGGTCCCGCCGGCGGAGAATGGGCCCCGCAGCCCCCCTACCTTCCGGTGTGGAGAGGCCAGCCCCCCAGCAGAGACCTGTAGTTCCCCAGCCCCCCAGCTGGTGGCCACACCCAGCCAGGAGAGCAGCCTGGAGCTGGGGCTGAGCCCGGCCGGGGAGGACAGCAGCGCCTTGGAGGAGAAGGCGCTGGAACTGCTTTTGGATGCCAGCACCCCCCGGCCACGCACACCCTCGCCTCCCGGAGCCCAGCAGGGCCCGGCTGAGGGCAGCGGGCGGCTGTCGCTGAGCCCGCTGCGCGGCGGGGAGGCTGGGCCAGATGCCTCCCCCACAGTGACCACGCCCTCGCTGCCCGCTGAGGTGGGCTCCCCGCACTCCACGGAGGTAGACGAGTCCCTGTCCGTGTCCTTCGAGCAGGTGCTGCCGCCGCCTCCGGCCACCACGGGCGAGGCGGGGCTGAGCCTCCCACTTCGTGGCCCCCGGGTCCGGCGCTCGGCCTCCCCGCACGACGTGGACCTCTGCCTGGTGTCGCCCTGCGAGTTCGAGCACCGAAAGGCTGTGCCCGTGGCGCTGGCGCCTGCATCCCCCGGCAGCTCCGATAGCAGTGCTCGGTCCCAGGAGCGGGCCGGCGCTCCACGGGCTGAGGAGACGCCACCCACGTCCGTCAGCGAGTCCCTGCCCACCCTGTCTGACTCAGACCCCCTGCCTGCCGCCCCCGGCCCTGCGGACTCAGACGAGGACACGGAGGGCTTTGGGGTCCCTCGCCGCGACCCCCTGCCCGAGGCCCTCAAGTTCCCCCCGCCGCTGCCCACCCCACCCAGCATCTGCATGGTGGACCCCGAGATGCTGCCCCCTGAGCAGGCCCGGCTGACAGAGGGCCTCAGCCGTACCCGGAAGTCCCTGGCTCGCCCTAACGCCAGCACAGCCGCCTCCAAAGCCACTCCAGCGACCACTGCCAAAACCAGGGGACTGGCTGGAGGAGACCGGGCCAGTCGGCCGCTCAGCACCCGGAGTGAGCCCGGTGACAAGGGAGGTCGGGTGCCCCTGTCCAGAAAGTCCTCAGTCCCCAAGACGACCGCTCGGGGCCCCTCTGGTAAGTACCCAGGAGCTGGAGTCCTACGGTGGGTTACTGGCCCAAGTCTTTGTTCCCTACTTGCTGTGTGGCCTCAGCCACACCTGCCACCCTCTCTGGGCCTCAGTTTCTCATATAAAACGGAAGTTCTGGTTCACCATTCAGGCACTTGTAAGTCTGAGGCATTCAAGCAGTGCCGTCGGGGGAAACATAAAGTGAGCATATCTGTCCTCCTGAACTTGCTGTGGTGACAGTACATAACAAGAAACAGGTGAAATTAATTTTATTTTATCTATTTATTTATTTGATAGAGAGACAGCGAGAGAGGGAACACAAGCAGGGGGAGCGGGAGAGGGAGAAGCAGGTTTCCCGCTGAGCAGGGAGCCCGATGCGGGGCTCGATCCCAGGACCCTGGGATCACGACCTGAGCCGAAGGCAGACACTTAATGACGGAGCCACCCAGGCATCCCTACTTTATTTTTTTAAAGATTTTTATTTACTTATTTATTTGACAGACACAGCGAGAGAGGGAACACAAGCAGGGGGCGTGGGAGAGGGAGAAGCAGGCTTCCCGCCGAGCGGGGAGCCCGATACGGGGCTCGATCCCAGGACCCTGGGATCATGACCTGAGCCGAAGGCAGACACTCAGTGACTGAGCCACCCAGGCGCCACGGTGAAATTAATTTTAATAGTATATTTAATCCCTTTGTGCAGAGGTTTCCAAGCCCACCACCACCAGGTTGGATGCTGGGCTGGGACGACTAGGTATACTGCCCTCCTTGTGGCTGAACTGTATTAGAGCATAAAACATATGGAACAGAATCAGCGAGGGCAAGAGGCTTGGGGTGTGGGGGGGTGGGGCGGGGAGTCCCTAGAGGGAATCCAGGCACAGGCTTCTAGAGCTGCCTCCCAGCGTAGTCACACCATGTGCCTTAATGCCAGAGCAGTGAACCGCAATGACCCATGGGAGGTGGTGCCTCCCAGGGAGGCTCATTAGAGACTGGAGTGCCCAGGATTTCTAGTGGGGGCTGGGCACGTTGTCCCCCTCTGCCTGACATGCACCCAAATTCCGGGATTCTCAGAGAGGGGGAAGCAGGGCTTCAGCAGGAGCCGCAGCGCTGCAGGACCTGGGGTGGGGGTGGGGGGGCAGCGAGCCACCCTTGCGCAGGCAGTGGGGACCTTTCTGAGATCTAAGTCCCCCAGACTCCAGCCAGGGGCCGCCCTGTAAGCCGACTGTCAGGCTAGCAGTCTTGGGTATGCCGTGGTAACTTTTCTCCCGGTTTCCCTTAGTTGTGATGAAATGTACACGACATGACGTCACCGTAGCCATTCCTAAGCACGCAGTTCAGCATTAAGCGCGCTCGTGTTGTGCAACCATCACCGCCATCCCTGTCCAGGGCTCCTTTTATCTTGCAAAACTGAAACTTTGTCCCCATTAAACACTAACTCCCATTCCTCCTCTCCCAATCCCCAGCACCCACCATTCCACTCTCTGTTTCTAGGACCCTGATGATGCTAGGGCCCTGTGTAAGTAAAATCCTACTATATTTGTCTTATTTCATTTAGTAGAATGTCTCCATGGTTCATCCATGCTGTAGCCTGGGTCATAATTTTCTCCCTCCCCCCCCACTTTTTTTTAAGAATTTCCTTCCTTTTTAAGGTTGAATAATACTCCGTTACGTGGATGCACCGTATTTTGCTTATCCATTCACCCGTTGATGGACACTTGAGTTGTTTCCACCTCTTGACTACTGTTGAACCACGTTGCTGTGAACACGGTTTGACAAATATCTTTTGGAGATCTTGCTTTCAACTC
This sequence comes from Leptonychotes weddellii, assembly GCF_054177405.1. Taxonomy (NCBI): domain Eukaryota; kingdom Metazoa; phylum Chordata; class Mammalia; order Carnivora; family Phocidae; genus Leptonychotes; species Leptonychotes weddellii. The sequence continues at coordinate 10,398,570 of NC_138369.1, forward strand.
TTTTGGGTATATTCCCAGAAGAAGGATTGCTGGATCAGATGGTAATTCTATTTTTGATTTTTTTTCGAGGAACTGCCATACTGTTCCACAGCGGCTGCACCCTGTCCTCCCACCAACAGTGTAAAAAGGTTCCAATTTCTCCACATCCTCGCCAACACTGTTTTCTGATTTTTTTTTTTTTTTTTGATAGTGGCCATGTGATGGGTGTGAGGTGGTATCTCATGGTGGTTTTGATTTGCATTTCCCTGATTAGTGAGCATCTTTTCATGTACTGTTGGCTATTTATATATATATATATTTTAAGATTTATTTGTGAGAGAATGAGAGACAGAGAGCATGAGAGGGAGGAGGGTCAGAGGGAGAAGCAGACTCCCTGCCGAGCAGGGAGCCCGATGCGGGACTCGATCCCGGGACTCCAGGATCATGACCCGAGCCGAAGGCAGTCGCTTAACCAACTGAGCCACCCAGGCACCCCTGTTTATATATCTTTTTTGGAGAAATGTCTATTCAGGTCTTTGCCCCTTTTTGAATCCGGTTGTCTTTTTGTTGTTGGGTTATGACAGTTCTGTATATATTCCAGATAGTAATCCTTTATCAGATACATGATTTGCGAATATTTTCTCCCATTCTGTGTTGCCTTTTTATTTTGTTGATAGTGTTCTTTGCGCAAAAGTTTGTAATTTTCACAAAGTCCTGTTTGCCTTTTTTTTTTTTCTTCCTGTGCTTTTGGTGTCCTATCCAAAAAATCATTGCCAAATCCAATGTCGTGAAGCTTTTGTTTTGTTCTAAGAGTTTTATGGTTTTAGCTCTTATATTTTGCTCCTTGATGAATTGAGTTAATTTTTGCCTGTGGTGCTAAATAAGGGCTCAACTTCTTTCTTTTGCATGTGGACATCCAGTTTTCCTAGCATCAGTCTTGGCATCCTTGCCAAACAACATTTTACCACATATGTGAGTGTTTTATTTCTGGGCTCTATTCCCTTGGCCTGTTCATATCTGTCTTTATGTCAGTACCACTCTGTCCTGATTAGTATCCCTTTGTCGTGAGTTTACAAATCAGGAAGCGTGAGGCCTCCCAACTTTGTTCTTCAGTATTGTCTTGCCTTCCGGAATCCTTTGAGATTCCATATGAATTTTAGGATAGATTCTTCTCTTGCTGCAAAAAGCCATCCCTGGCACTTTGACCGTGACAGCATTGAATCTCTAGGTCGTTTCAGGTAGTGCCAACAGCTCAGTGGATATTTAATTCTCCAGTCCACAAATATGGGATGTCTTTCTGTGAATTTCTGTGTCTTTTTTCATTTATTTAAGAAGTGTTTTGTAGTTCTCGTGTATTTTATTTTCTTGGTTAAGTTAATTTCTAAGTTATTTTTTTTTGATGCTATTGTAAATGGAATTGTTTTCTTAATTTCCTTTTCAAGTTGTTCACTATTAGCATACAGGAGCATAACTGATTTGTGTGTGTTTATTTTGTATCCAGCTACTTTGCTGGATTTGTTTATTCTAGCAGATGGTGTGTGTGTGTGTGCACGTGCACATTATTTGAGTTTTCTACACTAAGAGCATATCCTCTGTGATCAGAGATAACTTAATTTTTTCTTTTCCAACCCAGTGCCTTTTCATTTTCTTGCCTGATTGCCCTGGCTAGCACTGTGTTGACTAGAAGTGGCAAAAGCCAACATTTCTTGCCCTGTCCCTGCTCTTAGGAAAAAAGTTTATAGTCTTTCACCATCAAGTGCGATGTGAGCTGTGGGTTTCTCATGTATGGCTTGTATTACGTTGAGGCAGTTTCTTGCTACTCCTACTAATTTGTTGACGGTTTTGGGGTTTTTTTGTAAGATTTTATTTATTATTTATTTGACAGAGAGAGAGAGAGCGAGAACAGGAACACAAGCAGGGGGAGTGGAAGAGGGAGAAGCAGGCCTCCCACTGAGCAGGGAGCCCGATGTGGGGCTCGATCCCAAGACCCTGGGATCATGACCTGAGCCAAAGGCAGATGTTTAACCGACTGAGCTACCCAGGCGCCCGGAGGGTTTTTTTTTTTAATCTTTTTATTTAGAGGGGTTTTTTTTTGTTTTGTTTTTTTTTAAAGATTTTATTTATTTATTTGACAGAGAAAGACACAGCGAGAGAGGGAACACAAACGGGGAGTGGGAGAGGGAGAAGCAGACTCCCCACTGAGCAGGGAGCCCGATGCGGGACTCGATCCAGGGACTCCAGGATCATGACCCGAGCCAAAGGCAGTCGCTCAACCAACTGAGCCACCCAGGCGCCCCTAGAGGGTTTTTATCATGAAAGAGTGTTGAATTTTGTCTAATGCCTTTTCTGTAACAATTGAAATGATTATGTTTTTTTTATCCTTCATTCTGTTAATGTGTATTGTGTTGATTTTTCTCTTTTTTTAAGATTTTATTTTTAAGGGGTGCCTGGGTGGCTCAGTCAGTTAAGCATCTGCCTTTGGCTCAGGTCATGATCCCAGAGTCTTGGGATCAAGCCCTGCATTGGGCTCCCTGCTTAGCAAGGAGCCTGCTTCTCCCTCTCCCTCTACTGCTCCCCCACTGCTGTGCTCTCTCACTCTTGCCCTCTCTCAAATAAATAAATAAGTAAAATCTTTAAAAAAAAAAAAATTTTATTTTTAAGTAATCTGTATACCCAATGTGGGCCTATATTGATTTTTTTTTTTTTTGTATGTTGAACCATACATTCCAGGGATAAATCCCACTTGATCATAGTGTCTGATCCTTTTCCTGTGCTGCTGAATTTGGCTTGCTAATATTGTTGAAGATTTTTGTATCAAGGTTCATAAGGGATATTGGTTTGTAGTTTTCTTCATAGTGTCTTTGTCTGACCTTGGCATCAGGGCAACACTGGCCTCAGAATGAGTTAGGATGTGTTCCCTGCTCTTCAGTGTTTTTGGAAAAGTTTGAGAGGGATCAATGTTAGTTCTTCTTTAAATGTTTGGTGGAGGGGCGCCTGGGTGGCTCAGTTGTTAAGCGTCTGCCTTCGGCTCAGGTCATGATCCCAGGGTCCTGGGGTCGAGCCCCGCGTCGGGCTCCCTGCTCAGTGGGAGGCCTGCTTCTCCCTCTCCCACTTCCCCTGCTTGCGTTCCCTCTCTCGCCGTGTTCCTCTGTCAGATAAATAAATAAAATCTTCAAAATAAATAATAAATAAAATAAATGTTTGGTGGAAACTTAGTGAAGCTGGGGAGGGCTTTAATTTCTGATTCAGTCTCCTTACTAACAATGAATCTGTTCAGCTTTTCTGTTTCTTTGTGATTTGGTCTTGGTAGATTTTTGTGTTTCTAGGAATCTGTGTATTTTTTCTAGGTCATCTAGTTTGTTGATTGTACAGCTGTTCACGGTACTCTCATAATGCTTTCTATGTCTGTAGAGTCGGTAGTAATGTCCCCACTCTTACTTCTGAGCTTAGTAATTTGAGTCTTCTCTTTTTTTTCTTAGTCTAGCTAAAGGGCTGTCAAGTTTGTTAATCTCTTTGAAGAACCAACTTGAGGTTTTATTGATTATCTTTTGTGTTTTTCTAGTCTCAATTTTTAAAATCTCTGCTCTTTATTATTTCCTTTTTTCTGCTAGCTTTGGATTTCCTTTTGTTCTTTTTCTAGCTCCTTGGGTTGAAGGGTTGTCACGTTGAGATGTTCTTTTTTTAATATAAAATATTTATAGCTATAAACTTTCCCTTTATCTCTGCTTTCTCTCAAGGAGATTCTCTTCTTTGTCTTTCAGCAGTCGGATTATAATGGGTCTCACTGTGGATCTCTTTGAGGTCATCCCACTTGGAATTTGTTTTGTTCATGCCGCGTTCTCTTGCACGTCTGTCTTTCTGTGAGCATCTTTAAGACTGTTGTCTTACAGTTTTTGTCCAGTAAGCCCACCGTCAGGCCTTTCTGGTTTCTGTTGATTTTTTTTTTCTTTTTTTCCTTTGAATAAGCTGTACTTTTCCTGTTTCTTTGTATGCCTTGTGATTTTTGCTATTGTTGAAAATTGGACATTCGAATTTAATAATGTATTAACTCTGGAGATCCAAATCTCCCCCTTCCCCAGGGGAGGTTTGTGTGGCTTCTCTGGTTAATTGCTGCTTCTGTGCTGGGGGTCAGTCTGAGGTAGAAACTGAGGGTCGGGCGCCTGGGTGGCTCAGTTGGTTAAGCAACTGCCTTCGGCTCAGGTCATGATCCTGGGGTCCTGGGATCGAGCCCCGCGTTGGGCTCTCTGTTCAGCGGGGAGCCTGCTTCTCCCTCTGCCTCTGCCTGCTGCCCCCTCTACTCATGCTTGTGCTCTCGCTCTCTCTGAAATAAATATATAAATCTTTAAAAAAAAAAAAAAAAAAAAAGAGTCCTGGATGCCTCGCCTGTGTTTTGCAACCCCTGCTCGTCTCAGCTCATACCTGCCATGTTGCAGTGGTTGGTGACACCGTGGAGGGCAGTGCAGGCCTAGAAATACCAGGGGGCTGGTGGGAGAGCATCGATGATGCTTAGCAGTGATCAGAACTTGAGCTCGTTCCCTGAGTGCTTGCTCACCTGTTCTAGGTGCCTGGGTGGCCCTGACCGTGGCTCTGGCTTCTCTCGCCCATGGCCTGTTGTTGGTTCCTAGCCTCAGTGCCCACCTGAGCTGCCACTTCTTATCCTTTTCGGGCACATTCCAAGGGAGGCACCTGATGGGCCCCTGTGAGCTTTGGCAGGTGCTACCCAGGCCTTGGGGTGGGGCTGGCCCCCGGAGGCTGGGAGTCATCCGAGGCCCTTTCTGCCAGGGCATTTGGCCACTTGGGGTCTCCTTCTCCTACTGCCTCAGACAGACTGACCCTCTGTGCTCGTGTCAGCAAACTGTGCCTCAGAAGAGCCAGAAGATAAACGTTTTCAGCTTTGCAGGCCAGATGGCCTCTGTCCCAAGGACTCAACTCTGCACTGTGGCAGAACAGCAGCTTAGCACGTAACCAAATGGGCATTCTGGCAAAACTGCATTTACAAAAGCAGACCGGGCTGCCGGCCCCTGCTCTACCCCTGTCCTCCTGCCCTGCGGCTTCTGCCCACGCCCCCCTCATCTTCCCTTCACTGTTCTGCCTCTGCGGCTCCTGTCTCCCTTGCGCCTTCCATAGCCGCGGTGGCTTTCTCTTCCTGAGTCTTAAGATCCTCACCAGTGCTGTTCCCAGCCATGAGTGAAGGATGCCACTTGCCGGGCGCCTGGGTGGCTCAGTCGTTAGGCGTCTGCCTTTGGCTCAGGTCATGATCCCGGGGTCCCGGGATCGAGTCCCATGTCGGGCTCCCTGCTCGGCGGGGGGCCTGCTTCTCCCTCTCCCACTCCCCCTGCTTGTGTTCCTGCTCTCTCTATCTCTCTCTGTCAAATAAATAAAATCTTTAAAAAAAAAAAAGATGCCACTTGCCCAAAGCTGGGGGATTCATTCATTCTGCAAATGCCCCGGCAGCCCTCTGGACCCACACCCTGAGCTGGGCAATGTTTATGATCATAAGATGCCAAGCATCTGGCCGGGTTTCCTGGACCTGAGATCCAGGTAGGTCTTCAATCAGTTGATTATGAGACACACCTGGGACTGGTGACCTCATCCCCTTTGCATAGGCTCTGGATTCAAAGCCATGCATGAGGCTCTGAGAGCTGTGCCACATCCTGGGTCTCCCTCTTGCAGTTCTGTCCCTACCACACCCACTCTGTCTCCCCATTGCCCTTGGCAGCAGGGATTTTTGTCTCTCTCGCTTACTGCTGTGTCCCCAGTGCCTAATGCCCAGGAGGGCTCGGTAAATGCCCCATGAGTAGTTGAACAGGTGGGTGCTGCAAAAGCAGCAGATTGTTCTAGGTACCGGTTGCTTTGGGAGCCGAAGCTCTAAAAACCTCCTCTTCCATGAAGCCCTCCCTGATTGCCCCTTCCTACCTTCCTTACCTCTGGCCCTGGGTATGTCTGTGTCCAGGGACTAGCCAGGGAGGGTCCAGGCCACTGAAGATATGACCGGGGTATCTGTAGCGTTCACTGAATAACTGCCCACACCAGGGAGAGCTTGTCAACTATAAGATAGTGAGATGAGGCCTTCTCCTGAGGAGGGAACCACTTGGAGGGGTGTAGTCAGAGCTGGGAACCCCTTCCCGGGCCCTGGGTCTCGGCCCCTTCCTGGTCCCAGGAGCTCAGGACTGACGCTGTCCTTCTTGCCCACAGGGTCAGCTGGCAGCCGACCGGGGGGCTCAGCAGCCCCTCCTGGCTCCCCTGTCTACCTCGACCTGGCCTACCTGCCCAGCGGGAGCAGCGCCCGGCTGGTGGACGAGGAGTTCTTCCGGCGGGTGCGTGCGCTCTGCTATGTCATCAGTGGCCAGGACCAGCGCAAGGAGGAGGGCATGCGGGCCGTCCTGGATGCACTGCTGGCTGGCAAGCAGCAGTGGGACCGTGACCTCCAGGTGCGTGACCACCCCAGGGCCTCAGGCAGTCGTGGCACAAGGTGGGGCCCACACTTCCTAATACCTTCCTGTTGAACGTCGTCTTATGTGCGACCCTCACCCACCCACAGAGGCAGTGGGGCTCAGAGAGGCTAAGCTGGGTCCCCAGGGCCATGGAAACAAAGGCAGGTGCAGAGGTCCCAGCAGCTCTCAGGACTCTGTTCCTGTTGTGTCCACTTCGTCTATCTGCAGCAGCCCGGGTGCGGGTGCTGGGCAGGACTCGTGTGACGGGCCAGGAGGAAGAGGCGAGCTGTCAGTGCAGCTGACAAAGGGGAGAATTGAGCCTGTGGGCTGGGGTTGTCCCCAGAGGAGGCCTGGAAGCAGAGCCTTGGAGCGTGAGGCAAGTTTGGGTAGAAGCAGCAGATTCCAGGTCCCTGGCCACCCGTGCCACGTGTGGGCCGGCTGGCGGGAGAGCAAGCCTGGCGTGTGCAGGGGAGGAGCCGGAGGGAGGCCTGCTCTCCTGTGCTGTGAGAGGCTCCCTTCCCCTGGGTGCTGTGGGGAAGAGAAGGGGCTTCGGGGATGAGCTGGCCCCCAGCCACAGACGTCTAGGCGGGAGAGAAGGGAAGCCGAGCAGACGTGCTCAGGAGAAGGGCCTGAGATGCCGGGAGTGGAGTCGGGGGCGGGGCCGGGAGGGCAGAGGGGGCCCCCTCCCCCTCACCGTCAGGCCGTCTGTCCCACCCGCAGGTGACCCTGATCCCCACCTTCGATTCCGTGGCGATGCACGAGTGGTACGAGGAGACGCACGCGCGGCACCAGGCGCTGGGCATCACCGTGCTGGGCAGCAACAGCACCGTGTCCATGCAGGACGAGGCCTTCCCCGCCTGCAAGGTGGAGTTCTAGCTCCGGGCCAGCCCCCCGCCCCCGCCCCCGCCCCCCCCAAGCCCGGAGTCTGCCGCTGCCTGAGACTCCCCTGCACCAGAAATAAACCAGGCACCCCACTCGGCTGTGGCCTCCGTTCCTTCTGCTGACAGGAGACTTGGCAACGTCCGGGGCTGTTGTTATCACTGTGCCGGCCCCCAGTTCGGGGGGAGGCGTGCTCTGGCCTCCGTGTGGCGGATGGGAACGCCCCGGCCCGGGGGAGGGTGTGCCCCTCTGGTAGGGACCACCGGCAGCTGTGGGTGCTGCTGACCTTGAGGGGCTGATTTTCCCTGTGGGGAAGCTGGTTCCCCTGGGCAGCCGCTGGACCCCCACCACACACCGGTCCGTGACCAAGGTGAGATTTGAACCCCAGGCCCTGTGCTCCAAAGCTGGAAAACAGGTTCCTCTCCGTTTCTAGAGACGATCGATGCTCCTGGCAGGAGAGTCCCATGCTACAGAGAGGTCTTAAAGAATCGGAAACCCAATGGTCACAAAACATTAATTCCTGAAGAACCCCCTTCCTGCTCTCTGCACGTGTGGAGATGCCTAGACATACATTAGAGAACGTGCCACGTGCACTGGCGTGGATGGCGACCCCGAAAGCGTACGTCTGTCCTGTCACCCGATGTCTGGGAATGTCACCGAGTAGAGAGATGGAATTAAGTGACGGATCTTGGGATTATCTGGATGGGCCCTAAACCCAATGACAAGTGTCCTTATAAGAGACAGAAAAGGAGACATTGAGAAAGGAAGGCCACGTGGGGATGGAGGCAGAGATTGGGGCGATGGGGCCACAAGCCGAGGAGCACTGGAGCCTCCAGAAGCTGGGAGGGGTGAAGAGTGGTCCTCCCCTAGAACTTTCTGAAGGAACCAACCGTGCTGGCACCTTGATTTCAGAGTTCAGCCTCCAGAAGTGCGTGAGAGTGAACTGTTGTTTGGGGTACTTTGTGATGGTGGCCCCAGAGGAACTGGTCAGCACACGGCTCCCTTCCCTGGCTGCGGTGGCCCGAATCACCGCGTGTGGCTGCTGAGGGCCTCCCACCGAGGACTCGGAGTTTCTCGCAGATCTGGAGGCTGGAAGTCAGGGTGCCGGCAGGGCCGGGGTCTGGTGAGGAGGCTTCCTGGCTTGCACATGGCTGCCTTCTGGCCGGGTGCTCACGTGGAGCGGGAGGGGCGTGGGGGCACCTTCTCTGACCCCCCCTTCTTAGGAGAGCACTGACCCCATTGCGAGCCGCCCCCTTCACTACCTGCTGATCTCCCGGAGCCCCCACGTCCACAGACACTGTCACGACACCGTCACGATGGGGAGTCGGGCTTAAACACAGGAATTGAGGCGGGGGGGTCTGTATGGTTAGGGCTCAGCCTGTCAGTATCCAGCGTCTGGTTGGACTGGCCCCTGTGGTTCCACGCCCTTCAGCAACACCCATCAGGAAACTGAAGAAAGGAAAAGTTTCTTACCGACAAGACCTGGAGCTCCCACAGCACCCCCAGGGCGGGCCGCACAGTGAGGGGGTGGGGGGTTCCCTGGCTGGGCCTCTGCTTTTATTGGGGTCCAGGATGGGGGCGTGGGGTTCCCAGGGCTCATTGCTTATGGTAAAACTAAAACATAGGAGCGGGAATTTAAAGCACCGGAAAGGAAAGAACAAGTGACCCCAAAGGCCAGTTCTCAAAAGCAACCACGAGCTCTCAAGGGAGCCTGGGGGGCAGGGGGTGGAGGCGGCAGAGAGCTGGCTGTTTATCAAGCGGTGAGGCTGGCAAATAGGTTTATTCCAGATAGCTATCTTTGAAGCGGATGCCTGGGCAATCAAAGCTTAAGCCAGGCACTTCTATTACAAGAAGAAAAAGAAAACACCCAGGAGGCACACAGTTCAGTCCAGAGCTGTCGGCGGCAGCAGGCAGGGAGATGGCTACAAAGGGTTGGCGTGGGGGACCTGACTGCTTCCTGTGGGAGCCACCGAACTGGTGTCCGCTGTCTTCATGTGGGATGTTGGGGCTTGACGGGGCCAGGCCGTCAGGAAGTGCAGACGGACATCAGGAGAGCCCGCCTGGGAGCCACAGGGATGGGACCCACCGGGGCGCTGTGGGTGAGGCCGGGGCCCAGCTCAGCACACACCGGCCCTGGGAACGGGGGAGCGGCAGTCTGGGGGAGCTGCTCAGCACCTGGCACCTGGATCCGTGACCCTGCGCCCACTTGGTTGTCGCTGCACCCGCCTCCCACCGCTCACAGGGAAGGGGAGCGCTGGTGTCGCGCCGGGCAGGATGTGTGGTGTGGGGACAGCCGGGCCCCCCACTTCTGCTGCCGGGCATGCCGGCTGTGGCCCCTTGCCCGCTTTTTCCTGTTGCCAGGTAAGGGTGGGCTTCTCAGCCCCGGGTCTCAGGGTGGGTCACTGTGTACAAGTGAGGCCACACGGCCCAAGGTTTCACTTTGGCCAAATGTCCAGTGACAGGTGCTGCCTCCCATTCTCATTTCATTAGTTTTATTACTAGGGAGGTTTTCTAAAATGTGTTTATCTGTAATGGGCTGCTTCGACTGTTTTTATTACATGGGCTTCTTTTTCTCATTTATACATCATAATTCTGCTTTTTAAGTACACTTTTTAGGGGACGCCTGGGTGGCTCAGTCGGTTAGGCGTCTACCTTCGGCTCAGGTCATGATCCCAGGGTCCTGGGATCGAGTCCTGCATCGGGCTCCCTGCCTCTCCCTCTGCCTGCAGCTCCCCCCGCTTGTGCGAGTGCACGTGTGCTCTCTCTCTCTCTGACAAATAAAATCTTTAAAAAAAAATACACTTTAAAAATTGTTTAACTGTGCTAAAAAACATACAACAAAATTTACCATCTTAACCATTAAGCTTTTTGTGATAAGCTTTTTTACCAGATGGAGCTCTCAGTTTCATGATCCCTTTTTCTGTAAACATTTTTATTTTTACGGTTTTCAAACCACAGTTTTTAAACATTTTTCTTTTGTGCTTTGAGAGGCCTTTCTCGCAGCTGACAGAAATTCTCCCGTGGTTTTTTTTCTCTCTGCTTATAATTTTAACTTTTATTTTTATCCATCTAGGCCTTATTTAGGGATGAAGAGAGATGGAGGGGTGGCCCGGCCCAAAGGGCCAGCTGATTTTCCCCAGGCCGGGTACAGATTTGATACGCTCCCCCCTCCCTGAATAAAGACCCGTGTGTTGGCGTCTGTTTCTGCATCTGCTCTAATCCATGACCGGCTTTTCTGGTCCTCTGCTGGCTATTTTTTGGTGTAGTCCTGTGTGTCTTAATAGCTGCTCAGCAGGTTCTTTCTCCTTAATTTTATTTTTTCCCTTCATAAATTCCCAGCTGCTTTCACATGCTCATTCCTCTTGGAGTTCTAGAATCTTCACGGAGGGGGCCCAAACACATGCTGTAAGAAATGTGACAGGGGCGCCTGGCTGGCTCAGTCAGAGCGTGCGGCTCTTGATCTCGGGGTCGTGAGTTTGAGCCCCATGTTGGGTGTGGAGATTAAAAATAAAATCTTAAAAAAAAAAAGGTATAAACTTCTGCTTTTGACCAGATAGTAGACTAGATTCTCAAACTGATCCTCCAAGAAAAACAGCGAAAATTACTAGGTAAAAATGAGTTAAATCTTGATTACCGTGTCCGTGAGCAACCAGAGGATAAGGAGCAACCAGAGGCCAGAATGTCAGCCTAGGCAGGAGCCCCAGGAAGGAAGCACTTTTGTGTTAGACAAGGCGGGTTTGGTCTTGTTTTCACGGGCCTTCAATATGGTGGCTCTGTTAAGACCTCAAAGGGTGAAGTCAAAATCAAAATAAAATTTTCCCAGGAATGGAAAGGAAACTTGATTATCTCTAGCCTGACTGTTGGGAGGAAGAGGGGGGAGAATCTAGTCTGGTGAATGGTGACCTTACTTGAGTCTACAACTCCAGTGTTACTTGGGTGGCCAGAGGCCTCCAGCAGACGAAATGGTTTAAAGCTGCCCAGGGTGATGATGACCCTGGAGGTCTGCTGGATGAGCCTTCAACCCTAGCCTTGAAGAACTCCCCCAGTCCCATCCCAGGAACTGTGTATGAGTGGCATCAAAACTCACAACCTGTCCTCATGGGTGGGAGCCAAGGGACACAAAAGCAGCAGAGACTTCCAGTGTTGGCATCATCAGACCCAGAATTGGTGTGTTTAATCCTGAAGTGTGAACAAAGAGCAGGACATTTGTAGAAGAGCCAAATAGAACTAAGAAATTAGCAAATGGTGGAGATTTCGAACACTGGACACAGCTAACAGTGGATTTCAGCTAGCCAAAGAGAAAACTGATGAGCTAGAAGATGGAGTGCAGTGAATTTCCCAAACATGGGAAGAGAAGGGAGGTTAAGGGATGGAGAGAGAGCAGAGGCAAACTGAAGAGGATGAAGGTGGAGAACTTTCCAGAACTGATGAGAAACACCAACTCACCAGGACTCAGAAAGCCAACCACATCCCAAGCAAGGTGTATAAAAAAACAGCTGATTCGGGGCTGAAAACTACAGTCAGCAAGGAAAGCAATAATGATGATGGAGAGCCAACTTCTCAGTCCCATGGCCTGAAACTCAGGACCCACAGGGGCACCACCTTCAAGGCTCTGAGAGAAAGCAGCAGCCCAGAGATGAGATGCTCACCCAACAGAAATATCTTTTGAGAAGGATAGAGAAGTGAAGGCCCTCACTGAACAAAATTCTAAGGGAACTGTTTTAGGCAGAAAGAAAATGAACCAGGTAGGAGGGCTGACATGCAGGAGGAGACAGTGAGCAAAAAGGTGGGAAATGCAACTGAAAGAACATCACCTTCATTAGCAAGAATTGTAATGTCCAATGTGCAGGATTAAACTCTCAAATTTGACAATGACAAAAAATAGTTGAATGGAGTAAGGTTTGTTTTTTTTTTTTTAAAGATTTTATTTATTTATTTGACAGAGAGATAGACAGAAGAGCACAAGCAGAGGGAGTGGCAGAGGGAGAGGGAGAAGCAGGCTCTGCACTGAGCAGGGAACCCGATGCGGGACTCGATCCCAGGACCCTGAGATCATGACCTGAGCCGAAGGCAGACGCTTAACCATCTGAGCTACCCAGGCGCCCTGGAGTAAGGTTTTTAAATCTTGTATAGGCATGCCTCATTTTACTGCGTTTCTACAAAATGAAGGCAACTCTGCATTGAGCAAGTCTATCAGCACCATTTTTGCAACAGCATCTGCTCACTTTGTGTCTCTTTGTCACATTTTGGTAATTCTTGGCAATATTTCTAACTCTTACTATATTTGTTACGGTGATCTGTGATCAGTGGTTACAACTCTGAAAACTCAAATGATGTTTGTCATTTTTTAGCAATAAAAAAGACAGTTTTAATTAAGGTATGTGCATTTTTTACACTTAATAGACTACAGTATGGTGCAAATATAACTTTTACAGGCACTGTGAGACCACAAAGTTCATTTGATTGGCTTTATTGGAATATTTGCTTTATTGTGGTGATGGTCTGGAACTGAACCCACAGTATCTCTGAGGTATCGCTGTATTGTTTGAGGGGAGTGGGACATATTACTTGGTTGAGTGGTATAGAAAATATTAACTGTAAATACTGTCACTGTAAATACTAGGAGAATAAAACTAGTCTATAAATTCCAAACTAGTAGGGGGCAAAAATTGGAATGAAAAAGAAATAATCCAAAATAATTCTTCCATAGCAAAGGAGGTTCAAGTAGCCCAAAATAAAATCATGGAAATACGTATAATTTGCCAGCAATTACAATAAATGTAAATGGTCAAGTTAAAGGACAAAAGATAGACTGTTACCTTTTTTCAGTTCAAATGTTTAAGCTATCTACAAGAAATATCTACACATTTATGCTTAGATGCTGAAAATTTTAAAGGATGAGAAAAAATAAACCCTACAAATACTAAAGAAAGAAAGCTGATATACTCACATTAATAAAGTTATATTTTTGTATATTTTTAGAAATAAGGAATATCAAATTAGAGTATTTTTTTTAAAGATTTTATTTGAGGGGGCACCTGGGTGGCTCAGTTGGTTAAGCGACTGCCTTCGGCTCAGGTCATGATCCTGGAGTTCCGGGATCGAGTCCCACATCAGGCTCCCTGATCAGCGGGGAGTCTGCTTCTCCCTCTGATCCTCCCCCCTCTCATGCTCTCTCTCTTTCATTCTCTCTCTCAAATAAATAAAATCTTTAAAAAAAAAAAGATTTTATTTGAGAGAGACAGAACAAGCAGGGGGGAGGAGAAGGGCAGAGGGAGAAGCAGACTCCCCACTGAGCATGGAGCCCCACATGGGGCTCAATCCCATGACCCTGAGATCATGACCAGAGCTGAAAGCAGCCACTTAACCGACTGAGCCAACCACGCACCCCTCAAATTAGAGCTTTTAATTCACCAAGAAGATAGAGTCTAAACTTCTTTACATCTAATAATGGAGGCTCAAAATAAAGTTAAGAACCACTGGAGGATAAGTTCATCTTTTTTTTTTTTTTACACTATTAGTAGGTTTTCTAACACTGATCTATACTTACATTCCTAGAAAGAATTCCACTTTGTATTTTTATTTTAATAAACTGGGCGGGGGGTGGGGGGGCAGTCTGGGCTTTTGCCCTTCATACTTGGTGGATCTTTCCCTGCCCTTCAGATTTCTGATGTTGCTGTGTTTTTCAACACCCTCACTCAGCTCAGCATTACAGGACTCCTACCACCTAGAACATCAGGTGGCGAGGTGGGAAGGAAACCTGGTGAATCAGGCATGGGTTCCTAAGGGCTTAACTACCAGGAAGTGACATTCCACTTCTCTTATTTCATTGACCAAAGCAGGTCACATGACTCTGCTTGATTCAGGATCTGAGAGGTACACTCCTCCATTGTACCTGGAGGGAGAAGAATCAGAAATAGTGGTGAAAATCAAGTGATCACTGACAAGTGCCCCCAGCAAAGACAGTTTTGTCTTGGCCAGAGGTTGGCAAATGTTTTCTGTAGAGCCAGATAGTAAATTTTTTCAGTGTTATGGGCTCTGTTCTCTCTGTTCAACAACTCAACTCTGCCGTTGGAGCTGAACACAAATGGACAAGACTGTATTCCAATAAGACTGCACAAAGAGGCTGTAGGCTCGATTTGAACTCTGGGGCATTGGCTTGCCAGCTCCTGGTCTAGGGCATCTACAGCTGGAAGGACTTGGGGCCTGGGGTCTCCCCCGTCTCCTTCTCCCCTGCTTTCTCCTCTTTTCTCTCTCTCTCTCTCTGTCTACTTGCTCCCTCTCCCCCAATCCCTCCTGACAGCTGTGTGGCCCAGCCTCTGCCTGAGTGTGCACTAAAAATATCCCGGCAGCAGCCAAAGCACCTGGGGGCCCTGCCTGGAGCATGCGCCAGGAACCGGATATGCGACCTTGGCCTGGGCACCCACTCTGCGCAGCTGGCTCATGGGCAGCCCCTCCCTGATACTCACCCTGAGCCTGAGCCATAGCTGCCCCCTGATTTTTCCATATTCCTGCAACATCTATATCACACCTCCAGGCCTCTGCACCCAAGGTGTCCTCTCCCTGGGATGCCACCAGCCGGCCATGCATCAGCCAGCAAATACTGGATGCCACCCTCATGGGGCAAACTGGCAAATGGGGGGGGTCAGACACGCAGGAGGGTACAACAAGCCACGGTGCTGGGTGTGGAGGGGTAGGTAGACCCACATGCCGCTTGGGGGTGATAGAAGGCCCCATGAGGAAGCGGAGGATTAAGCCACATTGAGGGAAGAGGGAGAACACACCTGGCAGAGGGACCCACAGAGGCCCAGGCTTGGTCTTTTAAAGGAACCAAGAGAAGACTGGTAATACTGAAGCCCCCCAAGGGGAGGCTGCGCGGTGGGGCTGGCCCTACAGCTGCCTGCCAGGACACTCCACTGAGCAGTTGGGACTTCCCCTTCAAGGGGGCGGGGGGCAGAGAGGGGGAGTGCTGGGACACTTTTCTGGGAAGATGTGGGCTTTTAGGAGGTAATGGTGGAGGAGGGAGGAGTTGCCTCTCCCAGGAAGAGCAGGGCAATAAGCTCTCATCTTCCAAGCCCCACGTGCTAGGCCCCTCCTCCAGGAAGCCCTCCCTGTTCTCCCTCTGGTTCTGGCCTACTCCCCCTGCCCCAGCCCCTCCTCTGGCTCTCCCTGACTCGCTCCCATTAAAATGCCACCCTGTCCACCAGCAAGTCACTCTCCTCTGTTTCCTTCTAGACTGTAGTCTGGGTTGCTGCCAGGACAGGACAAGGCAGGCACCCATCTACACACAGTATGTGCCTTAGCCCCGCCTGGCACATAGTATGTGCTCAGGAAATGGTGGCACTGCTGGTGACCTTGGAGATGTTACTTAACCTCTCTGTGGGCCCCTGACCCTCACCTCCCCTATCTCAGAAATAAGAAAATTGGCCTGAACCTCCAGGTGGCCTCCGGCTGTATTGGCAGCGACTGGACCCCCAGGTTTCCTTCCCAGGAGACAGTTCTGCATCCTGTCCTCCCCATCCCCACAGCATTGTTTTAGGATCCAAGGTCAAGGCAGGTGAGCGCTTTGGCACCAGTGCACCTGATCAAGTTTTGTCTCTGACATGTCTTTGTTGTGTGACTTCGAAAGTACCTTCTGGTGCCCAAGCCTCAGTTCCCTATCCTATAAAATAAGAATAACCGCTCCCAACCCCTTAACCCTGGCTGGGGCTTGGGGGAGGTGTGTATGGGGAGTGTAAATGCACTTGGCCCAGGTGAGTGGTTCCAGGGCCCCCACGAAGCTTCCAGCCTGTTGGGGGAAGGGCTGAGCCCAACACAATGCCCTAACCCTGGCGGGGGCGGGGGTGGTGGTCAGCATTGGGCTGGAAGGAAGCCTGACCAGGGCTTCCGTGTAGGAACTAAGAGCTGAGTTACCAGTCAGATGTAGAACTGGGAGGAGAGCCCTGCAGGCAAGGGAACAGCAGGAGCAAAGGCCCTGAGGTGGGATTGATTTTGTCAGGACAGCTGTGAGTGGGCAGGGAGAGGCGAGGACAGGGCTGTAGACAGAGTCCTGCTGCACAGGCCTGGAGGACTGTGGGGAGGGCGTGGGGTCTTTACTGAGGGTGCCGAGCCCTAGAGGAGGGTTTGGAGCTGGAGAGGAAGGTGACCCGTCCCTGTCTGAAACCCTCACTATGGGCACAGGTAAACATCCTGGAGCAGCCATACGTGTACGCTGGAATGGAACAATTAAGCAACGGAGGGGTGGAGGGTGGGAGCCAGGTTTCTCATTATTGGAGTGGGAGGTTATAGACAGGCAAGGGGAGACTAGAAGAATCCATTTGCTAATGGATGAGATGCGGAGACATCTGCATGAATTCATGTGTAACTTAATACAGACGCGGACAGTTACACATGGAGATACTTACAGGTCTGTGTGTATACACAGGTAATATACACATTTTGTGTCCTTGCTCTGTCAGCTGTGAGGGCCTAGAAGCAATGACCCCCCAGTAGGAAGCAGCACCCCTCGTGCCCAGATCTCCGTTTGTGTCAGTACAGCAGTGGCCCCCTTATCTGTGGAGAAAACGTTCCAAGATCCCTGGTGGATGGGCGCCTGGGTGGCTCAGTCATTACACGTCTGCCTTTGGCTCAGGTTATGATCCCAGGGTCCCGGGATCGAGTCCCACATTGGGCTCCCTGCTGAGCAGGGAGTCTACTTCTCCTTCTGACCCTCACCCGGCTTGTGCTCTCTCTCTCTCTCAAATAAATAAATGAAATCTTAAAAAAAAAAAAAAGATCCCCAGTGGATGCCTGAAACCACAGAGAGTACCGAACCCTATATCTATACCATGATTTTTCCTATACATACATAGCTATGCTCAAGTATAACTTATAAATTAGGCACATTATGACAATATAATAGAAATTATGTGAATGTGGCCTATCTCTTACATTCTCGTCTTGTCCTGTACTCGCCCTTCTTGTGATGATGGGAGATGATAAAATGCCTACGTGAGGACATGAAGCAAGGTGAATGACGCAGGCTTTGTGACGTAGCGTGAGGCTGCTGTTGACCTTCTGGCCGTATGTCAGACGGGCTATCATCTGCTTCTGGAGTGCGGTTGATCACAGACCACCACACTGTGCAAAAGGGGAGACTACTGTGTTCTCCAGCAAGAGGCACCCAGGGCAGCTCCTTGGAGAAAAGGTTGATTCTAGGACCGGGGCAGGAAATATAGGAGATGAGCATGAAGCATTTTGTAGGGACAAAGTAAGGAGGTGCTAAGAGGGGAAAACCATGGATGTGATGGGGCGTGTCAAAGAGCCCTGAGAACCAACCCAGTGAGCCTCCGATGGCCAAAGCTGAAACCGTTTGAGCAGAAAAATCAATGAAGTAGTATTGGATTTTAACCCAAAGTATAAAATAAATATCCATAAGTCCATACTGATGTGGATGACTGAATAGAGAAACAGGGAGAAGAGAGGAATTCAAAATAATTTGTGCAGGAAGGAAGCGTGACTCCCCACCCCGTAGGTGTGGGCTGCGCAGGGCAACTTTCTTCCACAGGGCACAGCACTCACCAGGGGGTGGGAAGAGAGTAACTTCGCAGTGGAGACACCCAACAAGGCCACCTCAGCCAGGTGATCCAGGCCAACATCACAGTGAAGAGTCACGCTGATGGCATGTCCTGTGGACTTGGTGTGACGAGCAGGGCGCTTCGCCTCTGTGGTCCTCCCCAAAGTTGTCACTCCCAGGCTGACCTTGAAAAAACACCAGACAAATCACAACTGGGGGAATTTCCCACAACACACCTGACCGGTTCTCCTCTACACTGCCCAGGTCATCAAAACAAGAGAGTCCAGGGGCGCCTGGGTGGCTCAGTTGGTTAAGCGACTGCCTTCGGCTCAGGTCATGATCCTGGAGTCCCAGGATCGAGTCCCGCATCAGGCTCCCTGCTTAGCAGGGAGTCTGCTTCTCCCTCTGACCCTCCTCCCTCTCATGCTCTCTGTCTCTCATTCTCTCTCTCTCAAATAAATAAAAAAAAAAAAAATTTAAAAAACAAAAACAAACAAACAAAAAAAACAAGAGAGTCCAAGAAACTGTCTTAGCCCAGAGGAGTCTCAGGAGGTGTGAGGACTATATGTAACACGGAGTCCCGAGACAGAGAAAGGATATTAGGGAAAACGGAGAAAATGTGAGTAATGCATGGACTTTAGTTAATAATAATGTCCTGGGGGCGCCTGGGTGGCTCAGTTGGTTAAGCATCTGCCTTTGGCTCAGATCATGATCTCAGGGTCCTGGGATCGAGCCCCACATCGGGCTCCCTGCTCCGTGGGGAGTCTGCTTCTCCCTCTCTCTCTGCCCCTGCTCCTGTGCTCTCTCTCTCACTTTCTCAAATAAATAAATAAATAATCTTAAAAAAAATAATGTGGGGGGGCGCCTGGGTGGCTCAGTCGTTAAGCGTCTGCCTTGGCTCAGGTCATGATCCCGGGGTCCTGGGATCGATCCCCGCATCAGGCTCCCTGCTCGGTGGGAAGCCTGCTTCTCCCTCCTCCCACTCCCCCTGCTTGTGTTCCCTCTCTCGCTGTGTCTCCCTCTGTCAAATAAATAAATAAAATCTTTAAAAAATAATAATAATAATAATATGGGACGCCTGGGCGCTCAGTCAGTTAAGCGTCTGCCTTCAGCTCAGATCATCATCCCAGGGCCCTGGAATCAAGTCCCACAACAAGGTCCTTGCTCAGCGGGGAGCCTGCTTCTCCCTCTCCCTCTGCCTGCCACTCCCCCTGCTTGTGCTCTCTCTCTCTGCCAAATAAATAAATAAAAATCCTTTAAAAAATAAATAAAATAGGGGCGCCTGGGTGGTTCAGTGGGTTAAACAGCTGCCTTCGGCTCAGGTCATGATCCCAGGGTCCTGGGATCGAGTCCCATGTCAGGCTCTCTGCTCAGCGGGGAGCCTGCTTCTCCCTCTGCCTGCCGCTCCCCCTGCTTGTGCTCTCTCTCTCTGACAAATAAATAAATAAAATCTTTTAAAAAAAAAAATAAATAAATAAATAGAATAAAAATAAAATAATGTCCCAGTATCGGTTCACTAATTGTGACAAATGTACCATATTAATGTAAGGTGTTAATAATAGGGGAAGTTAGGTGTAGGATACATAGGGACTCTACTGTCTTCATAATAATTCTGTAAATCAAAAACAGCTCTAAAATAAACCGTTTATTAAAAAAACAAAACAAGGGGCACCTGGGTGGCTCAGTTGGTTAAGCGACTGCCTTCGGCTCAGGTCATGATCCTGGAGTCCCGGGATCGAGTCCCGCATCGGGCTCCCTGCTCGGCAGGGAGCCTGCTTCTCCCTCTGACCCTCCTTCCTCTCATGCTCTTTGTCTCTCATTCTCTCTGTCTCAAATAAATAAATAAAATCTTTAAAAACAAACAAACAAACAAACAAAAAAAGCAAAAACAAGGGTGCCTGGGTGGTTCAGTTGGTTAAGCGACTGCCTTCGGCTCAGGTCATGATCCTGGAGTCCTGGGATCGAGTCCCGCATTAGGCTCCCTGCTCAGCAGGGAGTCTGCTTCTCTTTCTGACCCTCCCCCCCTCCATGTGCTCTCTCTCTCAAATAAATAAATAAAATCTTTTTTAAAAAATAAAAAAAACAAAACAAAACCTGTAGCTGCCATGGGAGCAGGGACTGTTCTGGGCAGGGGTGGAAACCACAAGAGGCCCAAGTAGGGAGCCAAGGCAGCCTCCAGGCCTGGCCTCAGGCCACGGGGGGATACAGGAAAATGGACGAAGTGGGGTGTTTCAGAGACACGACGCCAGCAGGACGAACGTGGAGGATGGGAAGAGAAGACTGTGGGACTCCAGGGGCACTCGCCCGTGCTCCCAGGCTGCCCTTATTGAACAATGGACGCCGGTGGGTAAGCAGGCCTGGGGCCGGAGAGGTCACCCCAGTGTTCCAATGGAGGGTTGAGTGGCAGGAGCATTGTATAAATCTCATTTTATGGGGGCCCAGGTGAGGGAGACAGAAGCCTTTCTGATTTGTGACAAGACAGCATTCTTGGGGATAGTCCTTCCCAGTCCTGGGGCCAGATCCCGAGACTGCCCTCAAGGATGCGGCCTTGCGGGGCCCCTGGGTGGCTCAGTTGGTTGGGTGACTGCCTTCGGCTCAGGTCATGATCCCGGGGTCCTGGGATCGAGCCCCGCATCGGGCTCCCCTCTGCTCAGTGGGGAGCCTGCTTCTCCCTCTCCCTCTGCCTGCCGCTCCTCCTGCTTGTGCTCGCTCTCTGTCAAATAAATAAATAAATAATCTTTAAAAAAAAAAAAAAGGATGCGGACTTGCTGTGTGGCCTCCTGGCAAGTTCTTGTCTTCGCGGAGTCTGTTTCTCCAACTATAAAATGGGAATCAATAACGTCCCGCCCACAAGTTTGTGGGGGACAGCACATGAGCCCAGTTCAGTGCCTGGCACACGGTGGGACTTCAATAAACTGTGATCACCCCTGCCCCCACCCCTTGGGTCTCAGGTAGCGGGAGAGGAGCCTGTTGCTTTAACTTATGCAAATACACTGCGGGTGGTGGAAGGGGGGTAATAAAAAGGAGCCTCGTCTCTGGATCAGCCAATCAGCTCGCGGAACTGACGGAGCTGGCCGCCTAAATGGCCCAATGGCAGGCCGCGCGGACTCCAAGCCCGCCCCTGACTCCGGGTGCCGTCTTGTGGGTGGGGACTCTCAACGCCACGCCCCGGGGGCGGAGCCAGGCTGCTGCCGCGCCGCAGCCGCGGAGGTAGGGGCGGGGCCGGCTCGGGTGTCAGAGACCGAGCCGCAGGTGGCGGCGGGCGCTGGGCTCGGCCAGAGCTCGGGAGGTGAGTGCTGTCCCCGGGAACCCCCGAATCCCCTGGCCCGCGCAGCCCCCCGTGCGCACCGCGCCCAGTAGCCCCGGAGGCCACTGGGGGCAAAGGCGCGGCCGGGCATGAGGGATGGCTAACTGGGGGTCGGGGGCTGCGCGGTGGGCCCCCCCCCGCCTCTCCGTGGCCATCCTCGGGGGTCTGTGGAGGGAGAGAGGGACCCCTCTCCAAGTTCCCCGTCTCCTGGCCTAGAACCGGAGCGTGCAGGAGGGTGGCTATGACGTGAGACCCCTCCCCAAATCCCTTTATTCTAAGCCTGGATCTGGGTGTAGGTTCCAGAGCTGCAAAGATGGGGGTGCCGCTCTCCCTCCAGCCTGGGACCCAGGACAACCGAAGTGGAGACCACTCTCAATTTCCCTCTTCCCAGCTCTGGTCTGCAGACCCCTGAGGACGGAGATGGAAGAAACCCCTTCCCTTTTTCTCCACTGTGAACCCTGATAGGCCTGGAGGAGGAAGCTGGGGGTCCCCGGGCCCCTCCTGTAGACTGCTCTATCCAAGTCTCCTACCGCAAGGATGAGGTGGGGGGCGTTTCACCGGCATCCTCTGCAGGGACCCCCAAAGTGGGAATTCTGGGGAGGGGGCGAGTGTGGGGCCCCTTGCCTAACAGGGACTGGCCAGGCCAGGCCTGAAAGGGCCTGAAGCATGGACTTGGGGGTGGTCTCTGCCTCAGTGGGGGGTGGGCAGCAGCATCTGTTCTCTGGGATTAAAATAAATCGAGGTAAATTAGGATCTTGCCGGAGGCTGACTGCGAGTGGGGTGCGGAGGAGGGCTGTGGGGTGGGCGGCCCCTCCATCTGCCTCGAATCTGGGAGTTGCCTGCCCCAGCCGCAGTGGGGACCAGGAGGCAGCTTTGATGGACCTGCCTCCCTGGTGACCTTGGGCAGGTGACAGCACCTCTGTGAGCCTTGGTTTTCTCCTTTGAAAATGGGGATGACGGCCTCAGAAGCCGAATTCTACAGATTCCGAAACCCACATGCCAAACGATAATTCCCCCCTTCGCTTAAGGTGTCAGTGGTTTGGGGGTGAGAGGGCAGTGGGTTTGGAGACCACCTGACATGACTTGCCGGCCTCCGAGCCTCAGTTTACTGCACTGCAAAATGGAATGCAAAGTGGTCACTCTGGCCTTGCTGGAAAGGCTATTCTCCCAGACAGCAAAACACATTACCAAGCTGCAATGGTTGGAATGGGGGCTCCACCACCCTGGTCTTACCGGTGGGACTGCCTGGGGCACACCCTGACCCACATATTGTCACCCACGCCAGGGGCGAGCCAGTTCCTGGGTGGGGTTGCGGGTAGGAGGAGGTAGAAGCCACCAGGCCAGCCTGTCCCCTGACTGCGGTGGGCACAGGGGTGAGCTCGGGGCTGGGAGTCGTCCAACACCCCCAGGTTCAAACTGATTCTCCCCGTGTGTGGCTTTGCCCCCAGGGCCTTGGTGTATTCTTCTATGGAATGGGCTGGATCCCCCTCGGAAGATCAGAGGAGACGGGGGAAGATGGGAGCCCTGTAAATACAGACATGGTCATTATAATACTAATTACAATATTAGTGATCATAAATGGGGTCACAGCTGACCAGGAGCAGGGAGGAGAGAGAGGAGTCGGCCAGGGTGTTGCCAGCTGGGTCTCTAGAGCCCGGCAGTTAGGTATACAGTTGGTGCTCAATAGGTGTTTGCCAAATAGATGACAAAGAGGGGGGAGACTAGGGGGGGAGGACCAAAAAATTCCTGAGCTTGACAGCCTGGTCGCTGTGTGACATGGGGCCCGTGCCTCAGTTGCCCCATTGGGGTGATGGCCAAGATGAGACCCTGCCTCGAAGCGCCACTGTGAGAATCAAGCCAGATTGTGTAAAGGTCACTGGTGGCTGGGCCTAGAAGGGAGGAGGCTCATGACAGGACAGGTCATTGAAACAGCATGGCCAAGAGGCTGGCTAGTCACTGGGAAGGAGGAGAAAAATCTCCAACTGGCCCCACTGTGCACAAACCGGAGTCTGGGGGGAGCACAATGTCAGGGACTGTTCCCTAGGACCCTGGAGGCACCGAGGTCAGGGTAGGCCCAAGGTCACAGCACGAAGTCAGGGGCTCTGGACAGGTGGCTTGGAGCCAGCGAGCGCTGCCTTCTTTGCTGACTCCATCCTGTCGTGTTCTGTCTGCTCCTGGGTCTGCTCACGTGCTCCACCCAGTGCAGAGCTGTAGGTTTTTGGGATTTGGTGCCGGGGAAGCAGGATCTGCACGCAGCAGCACCTGGGGCTGGTGTCAGGCACCCCCTGGAGGACTCTTCTCTGCTTTGGGCAGCCAGAGGATGGGGGGCATCCTGGTCAGCTGAGAGCCTGCTGTGTGACCTTGGGCAAGTCCCTGTCCATCTTTGTGCTCTGCCCTGGTGCTCTGGAGGCCGAGAGTCCTGGGTTCGAGCAAAGCCATTTTCTCCATCAGATACAGAGACTCCTGTGTCTTGGACACAATACTTTCAGAGGCCCATGACGAGGTTTTAACTTCTTTCAAAATCAGAAGGGAAAAAGATGAGCTTTGGGGGTCAAGGAATACATTTTAATACATAATATTAATATAGTCATCTCTGTGCTGATGCAATTTGTAACATATAGTTTAAATTCTTCTTCTTCTTTTTTTTTTTTTGTTAGAGGAAGGGGCCCGTGACAGTTTTCATGCGGCCTTGGGTTTGATTCTCAGCTGTACAGACAGGAGCCTGGACGCTCTCCTCTCTGAGCCTTGGTTCCACCTCTGGGAAGCGGGAATCATCGGTGCCCCCCGGGGTGGTGAGATGTGGAAAAGCTTAGCCCGGCACAGACGCAATGTGTGGCCTGCTCTTATTTCACCATTGTGGTCATGATTATTATTTGCTGGGTAATAACAGCCCCAGGCTGGGAGCCCCAGGTTCAGGTGCCTCAGTTTACCCATCCATGGCCAGCCCCGTTCCAGGGAAGTCCCAGGGGTGCTGGCCTGGTGGGGGAGGTGAGGTGGCAGCTGGGCGGTAGGCGGGGCAGGGTGAGCTTCCTGTCCCCCACGCACACAGGCCTCCGCTTGGTTGGTGCTGACGGAAGTGGCAGGAGCCGCGTGGCCATCTCCTGGTGCCCACCCTGTCTGTCAGGGGCCCCAGCCCCACTCGCTGCCCTGTCCGGTGAGTTTGAGCCCTGTCTGGAGGCCCCCATTGCCCTTCCTCACCCCTCTCAGGAACAGAAGGGGGGGGGCCTCTCTGCCTGGCCTGGGGTTTCCGAGAGAAGAAGCAGGTGTCATTTCCTGGGCCAGGCAGGAACCTGTGGCGGGGGGGGCGGGGCGGGGGGGCTTCGCTCTGCCCCCCTGCCCTCCATTACAGTGGTGGGGCAGTAGAGGGGACCTGGAGACCCAGAACCACATGTGGTAGTTCCAAATAGGGGTTCTTTGGCAGACATGCCAGAGACAAAATCACAGTGACCCCGGGACAGTGAGTTACTTCTCTGTGCCTCAGTTTCCCCATCTGTAAAGGTGGGACTGGGCCCCATGGTGTGGCTGTGAAGGTTGAATGAGCCGGTACCTGTTGGAGGGTTGGGTATAGAGCAACACACATATTGGCCTTCGGTATATTGTGGGGGGAGGGGCCATCTAACCGGAGTTGTGAAAACAGTAGTGAGAGCCTCGGTTTCTGGGGAACTTGGGCCCAGTGGCTCCTCAGATCCTCTAAGAAGCATCTTATAGCAGAACTTTCTCTACCTGTGCTGTCCAGTATGGCAGCCACCAGCCCCATGTGGCTACTGAGCCGTGGGGCAAGGTTGGCCCAACTGAGGAGCTGGAGGGTTAATGGTATTTAATTTTACTTAGTTTAAAATTAAGTCACCACATGAGATTAGTGGTTCCCTTATCAGTCAGCACAGCTTTAAGGGATTTGGAGATTCTCAGGGCCTAAATCCTGGCCAGAAATGAAGACATGAGATGGGAATTGAGGGCTTTTCCCCCTTGGGATGTCAGCCCAGCATGCCCCCCCCACACACACACCAGACTGGGTTTCCTCAGGGACAGCGCCAGTGACAGTTTTCTTAGGGGCGCCAGCATTACCCAGTACAGGGTGGTCGTTGGGAATATTTGTGGAATCGAATAATTTTTTTGCCTGGTGAACTCCTATTCATGCTTCAACCCCCCAACTCCCATGTCCCCTCCTTCGGTCAAGGCTCCCACAGTCCCTTCTTCCATTTGGCCCAGCCCTGAGCCTGCAGGACTGGTGTGTCTGCATCCAGCTCTATACCCGTAGACTGGGGGCTCCTCAGGGACCAGACTCAGGACTGAATAATCTCACAGTCCCTGGCATTGTCCTTGCTATGTGGGCACATGGTGGTTGCCGGGTAACTTACAGAAGTCAAGGAACCTGGGGCCAGAGGATAATGGTTCAAATTAAACTCACTTTCAAGATTAGGTAAACTGAGGCTCAGTGAAGGCAGCCTTGTCCGAGGTCCTTGCTTGGTTCTTTCCTTGTGAGGCCCGAGGAGCTTTCCCATTTGTGGTCACAAGCCCTGTCCCAGCTGCCCCTGTGCCTCTTGGGCTCCCAGCTGCTGCTGAGTTGCCCGAGGGGTCATGAATTATGGATGAGGCCTGCGGGCTCCTGTGACAAGACCAGCCTCGAGAACGTGCCAAGGACACCAAGTGTCCCTCCCTTGCCAGGCGGCTTGGCCCAGCCCCTTCTGCAGGGAGGCCTGGACTCCCCCAGTAAGACCCCTTCTAGGCATTCCTTCTTGTTTTTCAGATGGGGAAACTGAGGCACAGAGCTGGATAGTGACTCAGACACCAGGTGACCACTGGCTTCTGGGAGGCAGGGTTGGGACTCATGGGGACACCACTGCCAACTGGGTCATCGTGGTGAGGTGTGAGCTCTCCATTCCAGGAGTGTGCATGGGGTGGGAACTGTTGTAGAGGGATTTGGGAGACCCCAAGGGATCCTTGGGGACACTTCAGGGATCCCGACCCCCATGTGGCCGATCACAGTCCCAGTGTCCATCTCTCAGCAGACCCTTTCCCACAGGAGCTGCCCAGTGTGGAGCTGAGTGCCCAGGTCTTGATTCAGCTGGCCCAGGGTGCAAATCTACTGTCATTTCCTGGCTCTGTGACCTTGGCAAGTGGCTTCCCCTCTATGGGGGTGGGGGGGAGCCTTGGTTTTCCCATCTGTGAAATGGCCCTGAGATTTTCTGCTTAGGCTGGAGCTCATCCAGTACTCTGCCCCCCACCCAGTGAACTCTTATTTGTGCTTGAAAGCCCCAACGCCCATGCCCCTTCCTCTAGACTAGGCTCCCCAGCCCCTATCCCTCTATCCAGTCCAGCTCTGACCCCACAGGACTTGGGGCATCTATATCCAGATCTGGCCTCCTAGAACGGGGGCTACTTGGGGGCCAGGCCTGGGGATGAATCATCTCAGGGGCCCTGGCATGCTCCCAGCCTTGGGGCTTTTGGTTCCTCCATCCTCTCTCTTCCTCCTCCACGGGGAGGACAATTGGAATTTCCCCTCCTTAGGCCCAAGCTGGCCATGGCTTTACAGCTCAGATTTGCTTCTCTCTTTGGACAGGCACTAAACAGGAGCCTGCGGGGGTCTCCACAGAGGGCATCAGGATGTCGTATTTTGGGGAACATTTTTGGGTAAGACCCACTTTTATTTTGATGGGGGCTCCTGGAAGGGCTGTGGGGCCTTTTATGGAGATGGGGGGACTTGGCAGCTTATGGGCAGAGCCTTGGATAGGTGGATGGTCTGCGACTCATAGAAGTTAAAGTGGGAGGAGTCAGGCTGGGTTTGAATCTACACCTTCCGACTTCATGGGCTTTGTGACCTTGGGCAAGTCACAGCTTGAACAACAGGGAGACTAAGGCCCAGAGTAGTATTCTTTGATCTCAAATTGCCTGGTGAGAAAATGCAGCGTCGGGGCTTGAACCCTGGGGCCAGACTGAACTTCCAGGATCCAGGGTCATTTCAGCCAGGGAATTTCCACATCTTTCCGATCCTGGAGAGTTGGGGGGTTTCTTGACTTGGCCCCTAGTGGCACCCTCACCCCTCTGCCTTCCGGGTTGGGGACCCAAGAGGGCTGAGACAAATTTGTTTTCATTCATTCATTCATTCATTCATTCCCTCCCTCCCTCCCTGCCACCACCACTCCACACCCAACCAACTGTGGAAGGTGCTGAGGCCCCCAAGAGGCTTCATCCTGGTTCTGACCCCAAGGAGCTCGCAGTCTGGGAGACATAGAGCCAGCCAGAAATCTTCAGCCCTTCAGGGTCAGGGCTGGGCCCAGCTTTGGGGGAAACCAGAGGAGAGGTCAGGACATGGAGCCATGTTTCCTGTGGGCTTTGAGGGCTGAGATTTTCTAAGATGTAAGAAGGGCATTCCAGGCAGGGGGAACAGCCTGAGCGAAAGCCCAGAAGTGTGACACGGGTGACCAGTTGAGAGCACAAGGACGCCTCTTACAGGCCCATGCTAATAGGGAGCCACAGAAGATGTATGAACAGAAGAGTATAGGAAGGACCAGGGCTGAAAGCCCCTTCCCCAGTAGGGCCCTGAGCTTGCTGAGAGGAAGCCTGTTGCTAGGCAACTGGTTGCCCCTGGCAACAGGCCCGTTCCCTCCCTTTCTCCCTCCCCAGCTGGGGCTCCTCTTACTGCCACTTGTTTTCTTAAAGGGGCCTCACCCCCTTGCCACCTGCAGGGAGGGGGTGTGGGGAGAGGGCAGAGGGGGGATGGGGCCTGACCTCCACCTTCTGCCCAAGGGTCAGATTCCCTGGATTTGTCTCTGAATGGCTATGTGACCCCAGCAAGGCACTGCTCCTCTCTGAGCCCCTTTTGGTGCCTCGATGTAAGGGGGTTAACTGTTTGATGATCAGTCGTTGCCCACGTTTTGGAACCCTGACAACAGCACCTACATTTATTTTAAAGTCTGTTTAATGGCATGAGGCACCTACATTTATTTTAAATTCTTTTTAATTGCATGAGGCACGCAAGCTTGCTGCAGAAAATTCAGATCAGCAGAGAAAATAGAAACCACCCCCGAGGCACTCCCCACCCAAAGATAGCCTGGTACAGAGTGGATAAGGGCTTTGAGTTCAGCATTTGATTTGGGCACTGCTGGGAGCCCTTGGGCAAGTGATTTTGTGTCTGCAAGCCTCAGTTTTCCCATCTGGGAAAGGGGATGAAATTCCTGCCTCCCTAGGTCTCAGGGAGTACCCTGGGATGTCTGTCACTGGCAATGTTTCTTTTAATCAATTGTTTGTATCGGTGGCTCTTAGCTGGGTGACACTGGTACCCTGAGCTGGCCTGAAGGAGGCTCCAGTTAGGGGAGAATAAGCCAGATAGGGATGCCCCAGTCCCGCTGGGCCAAGGCAGCCTGGAGGCATTGAGGGCACTGGGGAGCCATGGGCAAAGTATGAGCAGGCGAGGGATACGATCAAGCTGTGTTAGAAAGATCTCTCTGGGGTTGGCAGAGGGGCGAGACTGGAGTCCAGAGGTTCTGATAAGAGACACAGGCCCAAGACAGTCCCTCCTAGGACCCTCACCGCCAGCACAGCCTGGGAGAGGCAAATACCACTGGGGGCCTTGCCAGGTCTGGGAAGCGGGCCAGTGGTTGGCTCCAAGTCAGCCCCAGATGCTGGCCGGGGTGGCCGTGCCTGGTGCAGCCTTACCCGAGGATCCCCTGGGTGGGGCAGGCGGGGACTGCTGGGCCTGTTTGCTGAGCCCTTACCGCTGCACAGGAAGCCCTGGGTTCAGCACTGTCCCAGCCTCATCTCACCAAGACCCTTGGGAGGTGGGTGCTGTCATTGTCCCCATTTGTCAGATGAGAAGACTGAGGCCCAGAGAGGTGAAGTCACGAGCTCAGAGTGACCCAGTGCATAAAAGGAGGCTCTGACACATATTCCTGGGAAACTGGAGGGAGCAACGTTGAACATTCAGGGAAGTGAGGGTCTGAGAAGGTTCCTGAAGGGGGTGGGCCTGGAAATGATCCTTGAGCGGTAGAAGGATTTGGATGCGTGGAAAGAGATGCAGCCTGCTGAGCCGGGTTGCAGGAACAGCCCAGGCAAAGGTGCGGTGGTAGGAAGGCAGAGCCTGTCTTTGCACTGCTAACCATTTTACTGGCAAGGCCAAGAGGACGCTGGAGGTAAGGTTGGAAAGACAATTTTGAGCTAAGGGCTTTGCATTTAAGCAGCTGGTGGGAAATAGGGAGCTATCAACAATTCTAGAATGAGGAGCGACCATTGGGAGATTTGAGCATCAGACTGTTGGGTCTGCCCGTCTTGGCCTCAGTTTCTCCATTTATGCAGCAAGAGGGGTTATCTGGTTGTGACTTCTGGCTTCAGCCTTCCGGTTTCCAGGTAAGTGGGAGGGTAAACTCGCCAGGTTGGAGGAGATTGAGGAAACCACTATTAACGCAGGACCTGCTTCCAAAGGGATCACTTCAGTGATTTGTGCTGGGAGTTAAATAATGCCAGATCGCTCCACAAGCTTCTTCTTTCGGCCCTACTCACAAGGCCCTGTTTGATGCTAAAATGTCTCCAGTTCCTCAGACCCCAGCTGATTTCCCTTTTTGATGAGCAGCTCAGTGTTCGGACATGATACCCTTCACATGTCACAGGATCTGGCTGGGATAAAAACAGTTATTGCCTTATTTTTTCCTATTCCTTTCATCATGGCATGGGGTCACAGGGCTCCCAGCTAGAATAATGGTAAAATTTGCCTCTTTAAGTCAACGTATTTGGAGAAAAAAACGAGCAAACTTAATGCAAAATGTTAACTAATACCACGAATTAGAAAAAACTAGGGTTGCCTTTGGGGATTTGGGGAACCCTGATGTGGATCACCTTGGTGTTTACTTCATCCTCATACGCAAGGTGGATGCTTCCCTGTCCCATCTTATCAAGGAGCCACTAAAAGTTCAGAGAGGGACAGTACCTTGCCCAGATCACACAGCACAGCCCTGGCATCCCCCACCATGGTGACCCCAGAACTGGGAGGAAAGAGGCACCCGGGTAGAGGCACTGTTCCCACCAGCCCCAGATGACAGCAGAATAACTCATTTGTTCATTTATTCAACAAACTCAAATGCCCTTTTTGGCCCCACCCTGTACTGGACATTGCTGGGTCCTGAGAGAGGCATCAGACCCAGACTGTGCTCTGGGGTCTCAGAGAGCGTGCTTCCATGTTGAAGGGAACAGAAAACAGCGACTTACCCAACAGGGGTTATATTGGCTCACAAAGGTGAAACATTGTAGGGAAATGGGGCTTTCAGGCTTGGTTTGATCCAGTAACTCGATTCAACATACTTTTTATTCAGACTCCGTCAGCTTCAACTTCTTTCCAAATCTCAAGGTTTCCACTTGGCTTCCAATATCTCCTGTGCCCACATAATTACTCATTATGGAAAGGCACAGACAGAAAAACAGGGGAAGAGATTGATGAGACAGAAACAGAGGCAGAAAGACATAGAGAAACAGAGACAACAAGCGTAAGAGAACATCTTCCCCTCAGCCATGGGACAAAACTTCCAGGCTGCTCTCTGATTGGGCCAACGTAAGGCCCATGAACCAATCCTTGTGACCTAGGGGATAGGCCACAGGCTGATTGGCTCAGGCCTGAAGCAATCACTGCTGCCAAGGGGTTGGGCTTCGGCTGGTTGGCTCCTCTGGCCACGCCCCCGTTGCTAGGCAACCGTGATGTCTCCTCCACCCCTTTACTCAGTCTCCGCCCCCGTCCCCTGCAGGGTGAGAAGAACCATGGCTTCGAGGTTCTGTACCACGGCGTGAAGCAGGGGCCCATCTCCACCAAGGAGCTGGCCGACTTCATCCGGGAGAGGTGAGGTCCCCACGCCCCGCCCACCCCTGGCCACGCCCCACAGTCCATGCAGCCTCCTCTACCTCGTGGCCCCGCCCTGGCTCCTCCCCACCTCTCCCCTGCGCATCCCACTACGGCCACGCCACACCCAATCTGCTGGAATGTCCTCGAAACCAGCGGTTCTCAACACAATCAGCCCCTATGCCCGCCTGTCAACCATTCCCAGGTTTCTGACGCCTCCTCCTGAAGAGATGATGATATGACCTACTTACAAGGGGAATTTTGAAAACTCAGTCTCATGCACTGAGGATGATAAAACACATGTATGATGAAGTAACCTACGTTTCGGCGTGTAAATGCTCCGACATCCATATCCCAGAAGACATAACAAATTCAAATTGCAAGACAGCCTTCTGCTCCCCAGCCATTCACTAGCTGAACGCCCATTGAATCTGAGCGGAGTTCAAAAGATTATAACCAGGTTTTTCTCTGTGGCTGTATAGCGAGACCCGTCCAAGCTGCACAGGACAGGGGCGTTCTTTACTTTGAGGGCCTTCAGCTCCTGAATCCATCCGCGATTGCCTGTGGTGCCCTGTGGGTGCTTCTATCACAAAAATGCCTCCGTGGGTAGCTGGTTGTAACTGGACACATTGCTGCCCCGAACAAAAATCGAAGTTCTGTTAATCTGGGCGCAAATGTGAGTGGATGTTAAGTAGGCGTTTAACAGTGTCTGTCCAGAGGGAAAAAGCAAATAGGAGTTCGCCTCCTGCAATTAAACGAGACAAGGCGTATCAAGCATTTATAGAATGTGCTCCAACTGTTTTTGAGCTAGTGCTACCATGGCTGTTCCTACCACTCTTGTTTTTAAAACGTATTACTTACCTGTGCCCGTCATTTTCCGAAATGCCTCTCCCGGGCTGGGGACTCTACCATCCTCCTTGAGATGGGGAGACTGAGGCCCAGGGGGATGGAGCGTCTCCCAAGGATGCCCAGAACCTTCTGCATCTTTCCTCTGTTCTACTCAGGGCCACCATCGAGGAGACCTACTCAAAGGCGATGGCGAAACTTTCCAAGCTGGCCAGCAATGGGACCCCCGTGGGGTGAGTGGGCTGGAGCAGAGGCGGGGGGTCCCCAAGGTGGAAGGGTCCTGGGGTATCAGAGCCTACTCTTGGGTGGACATCTCTTCACACAAGTGATATGTCGACTAGGGAGTCAACCAGCCCCTCCCTTAAGGGGCTAATTGGACCGAGGAATGTAATTCATTCATTCACTTACTACCTCAATCATTCATTCAACACATATTTACTGAGTACCTCTTGTGTGCCGGGCACCATGCTAGGTACTCGAGACCCAGCAGCAATCAAGACAAAATAAAGCCCCCAGTCACCTTCATTCCATGGTCATGCCATGTTACCTGTGGGGTGTGTGGCAAAACAGATGTTAACAGCAAACATGAACAAAAGTCCTTTCCTGGGGTGGAAGGCTCTAGGAAGGGGATGAAATAGAAGCGTGAGAGGTCAGGTGCTTCCTCTGGCGTGGGTTTCATGAGCTGAGACCCTAATAATGAGATGGCGCCAGCTACAGGGGTATCTGGGTCGGAGACGCTGGGAGGCAGCTCAGCCAGTGCAAAGGCCCTGAGGCAACCATGGATTCTGTATGTTCAAGGAAGAGCAAAGAGACTGGCATGGCTGCAGGGCCTGGGTGCCCTTGAGTATCAGCTAGGGCCTGGAGTCCGGAGTGAGGACTCTAGGGCCTCAGGGCCTGGGTTTAAATTCCAGCTCTGATATTCATTTCCTAAGGGGCCTTGGGGTGAGCTGTGGAACCTCCTACGCCTCCGTTTCCCCATCTGTCTCAGGCCTGCCTTGTAGTTGTGGTGCAGGTGCTTAGCAGGACCCGGCACACAGTAGGTGCCTGCTGTCCGAGGGGATCCCGGGGGGGGGATGGGCCTGCTGGACCCTGGGTGTGACCTGTTTCCAGGACCTTCGCCCCGCTCTGGGAGGTCTTCCGCGTCTCCTCAGACAAGCTGGCGCTCTGCCACCTGGAGCTAACACGAAAGCTGCAGGACCTCATCAAGGACGTGCTCCGCTACGGCGAGGAGCAGCTCAAGATGCACAAGAAGGTGTGTGCGGGTGGGCACTACGCAGCCAGGTGGAGGGGGGACGGCAGTGGCTGGAAAGATCCCAGAACTTCTGGGGCCTTTGAACCCCCCGCTCCTGGTGTGTGCCTCTGAGAATTCCGTCAGTTCCACAACACCAAACCCAGACTCCCACACACCTGAGCACTGTCCAGTTTTGGACTCAGAACTCTGGACCAGGGCTCTACAAACTATGGGCTACGGACCAAATCCGGACTGGTGCTGTAGAGCCTGAGAGATAAGATGGTTTTTACATTTTTAAATGGTTGGGGGGAGGGAATCAAAAGAAGAAGAAGATTTCATGACAGGTGAAAATGATGACCCTTGGATTTCAGTGCCAATAAATAAAGTTTTGTTGGCCCCAGAGCCATACCCATTCCTGTTTAAAAAGGGAGTTGGGGGGCGCCTGGGTGGCTCAGTCGATTAAGTGTCTGCCTTCGGCTCAGGTCATGATCCCAGGGTCCTGGGATCGAGTCCCGCATCGGGTTCCCTGCTCAGTGGGGAGTCTGCTTCTCCCTCTGCCCCTCCCCCTGCTCGTTCTCTTTCTCTCTCAAATAAATAAAATCTTTAAAAAAATAAAAATAAAAAGGGAGTTGTTAGTAGTTAATATTGTACACTTAAAAATGGCGAAGATGGTAAGGGGGCCTGGGTGGCTCAGTCAGTTAAGCATCTGACTCTTGATCTCAGCTCAGGTCTTGATCTCAGGGTCAAGAGTTTGAGCCCCGTGTTGGGCTCCACACTGGGTGTGGAGCCTATTTAAAAAAAAACGGCTGAGATGGTAGATTTCCTGTTATGTGTGTTTTACCATTTTTTTTTTCTTAAACTGGGGGACAAAGGGGCACCTGGGTGGCTCAGTCAGTTATACGTCTGACTCTTGATCTCAGCTCAGGTCTTGATCTCAGGATCATGAGTTCGAGCCCCGCGCTGGGCTCCATGCTAGGCGTGGAGCCTATTTAAAAAAAAAAAAAAATGGCTAAGATGGTAGATTTTCTGTTATGTGTGTTTTACCAAGAGTTTTTTTGTTTTTGTTTTTTGAAGAGAGGGAGAGGGGGTTGGAGGGGCAGAAGGAGAGAGAGAATTTTAAGCAGGCTCACACCCAGTGCAGAGCCCCACATGGGACCCGATCTTACAACCCTGAGATCATGACCTGAACCCAAATCAAGAGTCAGATGCTTAATTGACTGAGCCACCCAGGCGCCCCACCATGATTTTTTTAACTGGGGGACAAGGGGGGTGCCCAATGTGAAGCCTACTAAAAAAAACTGGGGGACAAGGAAGTTTTCTGTGGGTTGATACAGAATAATCTTGGGAATAGATTATTAAGCCAAAAAAGCTGTGAGTTAAACAGAGATTGTGCCTATTTGTCATTTAAAAAAAATGGGCTAGAACAAACACATTTGCTGGTCTATGTGCCGATTATTTCTGGAGACCTATCAACTCCGAGGCAGAGGCCTGGGAGGCTGGGGATCAGACAGTGGGAGGTTTGTTCCTGAGCTCCCCCCTTAAAACTTCCTGCAATAGGAACCCTCTGTAAATATTCCCTCTTTAAAAAGTTAAAATTTTTGAAATTAATAGAATACTCATAAAAGGTACTCCATGGGACCGGGAACCCCACAGAGTGTTTGGGAAGCTGGGAATTTCACGTTGTGCCCCTGTGATCTGCTCAGGTCCTGCACCTGGGCGGGGGCTTCACATGCGACCCACACTCCCCCTTCCCCACCCCTGCAGTGCAAAGAGGAAGCCGTGGGCACCCTGGACGCTGTGCAGGTCCTTACAGGTGTCAGCCAGCTCCTGCCCAAGTCCCGCGAGAACTACCTGAACCGCTGCATGGACCAGGAGCGGCTGCGGAGGGAGAGCACCAGCCAGAAGGAGATGGACAAGGTGGGCCCCCAGTCATAGGGCCCCAGCTGCCGTGAGCCCTCACAGGTCCAAGCAATGCACCGAGGGGCAGCAGGGCTGCCTGATGGGAGTATGAAAACATATCCCAGAGCGCTGGTCATCAAACCTTCTGTGGTCATCACACCCTGGGCACCCCAAGAAGTTTACCTGCTGGAAGATGAGCCCCCAGGGGAAGAAATGCCCCGTGTGTCCCCTCCCGCCCCCATCCCCTCCCTGTGCCTCGTAGGCAGAGACAAAGACGAAGAAGGCAGCAGAGAACCTGCGGCGCTCGGTGGAGAAGTACAACTCGGCCCGCTCTGACTTTGAGCAGAAGATGCTGGACTCGGCTCTGGTAAGAACCAGGCATTGGGACCTGGGAGACCCACACAGTCCTTGGCCCAGGATCTGCGGGCCTCGGAAGTCCAGAATCTCTGAAACCCTCGACTCCCCAGAGCCTTAGAATCACAGGTTTCAAGCCATGGGATTCTAGAGCCAGTTAGCTATTGGGATTGTTGTTGGCATTAGCCCTTTTGTGCCTCAAAATGGGAACAGAGTTAGTACCTGCCTTGTAGAGTTTTTGTGGAGATTAAATGAGTCCCTACATGGGAAATTTTCAGACTAGTACCAGGTGCATAGAAACCACTCTAGGTGGTATTATTATTTCTATTATTATTTAAAGATTTATTTATTTATTTATTTATTTATTTTTATTTATTTGAGGTGGGGAGGGACAAAGGGAGAAGGAGGGAGAGAATCTCAAGCCAACTCCACACTCAGTGCGGAGCCCGACGCAAGGCTCGATCTCACGACACTGAGATCATGACCTGAGCCAAACTCAAGAATCTGCTGCTGAACTGACTGAGCGACCCAGGCGCCCCTATTTCTATTATTATTGACAAGGTTTTGAACAGGGCAAGGCAGGGTCTAGAAGCCGGGAGTCTACTAACAGCTCATGGTGGCTGAAAGACCTGGGTTCTGCTCCAGCCTCCATTCTTCACCAGCTATGTAACCTCTTTATGAGACACTGTACTTCTCTGGGACTCTGTTTACCCAAATGTATAAAAAAGCAGATTGGAATCTCAGGATTAGGAATCAGATTTTTTTCCTGACTTTGCAAGTGATAGAAAGTTGCAAATGATAGAAACCTTCATTCAAACTGACAAGGAAGATTGATTTATAGGCTCAGGGAACTGAAAAGTTTGAGGGGAGAGCTTCAGGCATGGCTGGATCCAGGTACTCAAATGTTGGCAGGAAGTTGTGCCTCTCTGCTTTTTGAGTCTGTTTTTCTCCCTGGGGGCTTCACTCTCAAGTAGAGATGTCCTCCTGGGTGTGTATATGGGTGTGTGTGTGTGTGTACAGCAAATCTGGTCACCAGCAGCCCCATATGAATCCCACCAACTCATTGACTCAGGGTATAAAAGTGTCTCATTTCCCATAGTTTTAGCAAAAGTCCCAGGGAAGACACTCCTTGGGTCTTCCCCACACCAGTCACTGAGGCCAGGGGGCTAGAACACTCTGACTGGTCAGGCTGGATCACCTGGCCATTCCTTGTGACCTCCACCTTCCCATTTTCCTCTCCCTTCCTGGCTCAGCGCTTCCAAGCCATGGAGGAGACCCATCTGCGGCACATGAAGGCACTGCTAGGCTCCTATGCCCACTCGGTGGAGGACACCCATGTGCAGATTGGGCAGGTGAGTGGCGCCAGGGGTGGGAAGCAAAGCAAAGGGTTCCAGGCAAGGGGTCCTGGCTGTGCCCACTTACGCACTTCATTCACCTGGCCCAGGTGCATGAGGAGTTTAAGCAGAACATAGAGAACGTCAGCGTGGAGATGCTCCTGAGAAAGTTTGCAGAGAGCAAGGGCACAGGCCGGGAGAAGCCTGGTGAGTTGGGACATCAGTGGGGGTCAGACTTAGGGGCCGCAGCTGTGGGGAAAGAACAAGACTCAGGGTGCCTGGGTGGCTCAGATGGTTAAGCGTCTGCCTTCGGCTCAGGTCATGATCCTGGGGTCCTGGGATTGAGCCCCGTGGCAGTCTCCCTGCTCGGTGGGGAGTCTGCTTCTTCCTCTCCCTCTGCTACTCCCCCTGCTTGTTTTCCCTCTCTCTCTCTCTCTGTGTCAAATTAATAAATTAAATCTTAGAAAGAAAAAAAAAAAAGAACAATACTCAAGAGGCAGGGCACTGAACCTCCCTGCACCTTGGTGTCCTCATGAGAAAAATGGGCTGATGACAAATCTAATTCCGCAGCCCACACAGGAAAAGGATTTGATGTCCCATCTTTTTTTTTTTTTAATGTATCTTTTTTTTTTTTTTTAAGTAATCTGTACACCCAACGTGGGGCTCCAACTCATGACCCCAAGATCAAGAGTCATGTCCTCTTCCAACTCAGCCAGCCTGGGGTCCTTTGGTGCCCCATCTTATATGTAAATCTCTTACAACCAGATACTAGAGAGGCCTTGAATGCCAGACCCAACTGTTCATACTTTACCCTGAGGGCCGAAGGGAGCCATTGAGGATTGTTGAGCAAAGGACCAATTTGAAAAAAATGTCCAGATGAGGGGTCGGGAAAGGGTTGAGAACAAAACTTCTGGGGTCAGATCTGAGTCTAGGTCTTTTCTTCATTGCTTGCTATGTGACCTTGGATGTTTGTCTTGACTTCTGTGAGTCTCAGTTTCTTCATCTATAAAGTGGGGATGATGATAATCCCCACCTAATGAAGTTATGAATGTTCAGTAATTTGATGCAGGTAAAGGGAAAAGTGTGTGCCTAGCATACAGTAGGCATTCAATAAATGCTGGTATACAGTTTATGTCCCCAAGTCAACCACTAACAACTGTCCTTAATCCCTCCTGTCTCTATAACTCAGCCCTGGCTCAGGCCATATCTTCTGGTGTATGGCCCCAGTCTTGCTCTAAACTGGCCACAGATCTGTCCTACCCTGCTCCTGTTCATATACCCTCCATGGTTCCCCATCACCTTTGAAGAGAGTCCCAGCTCCTCATCTTGGCACTTGAGGTTCAGCCCACCACACAGACTCATGGTCCATCCCCTGACCCACTCAAGTACTTGTGAGAAATGCTGGAAGTAAAAAAAGTAACTCAGGCATCACCCCCTCTGGTCCATCCCAAGAGGGGACCAGAACCCCTGGCCCATCCCCCTCATGACCATCTCTGGGGCTTGTTCAGCATCTCGGCTTGTGCATTGGACCCTGACTGGCCTTGAACTCAGACCCAGGGGCCATTGTGAGTCCAAGGGCGTGCTGCTCTCCTTCCCAGGCCCGGTCTCCCAGCCAGGCTGAGTTTCTCACTCTCTTCTATCTCAGGGCCTTTGGATTTTGAGGCGTACAGTGCGGCTGCCCTGCAGGAAGGCAAGTACGTCTGGGCCTGGATGCCCAGGCTGGACGGTGGGGATGAGCGAGGCAGATCTGAAGGGGAAGGGGGCACCCCCAGGGCTCAGCTGCACCCCCCCTCATCTGTTCTCAGCAATGAAACGTTTGCGGGGAGCCAAGGCCTTTCGCCTCCCAGGACTGAACCGGCGGGAGCGAGAGCCACCTGCAGCTGTGTGAGGAAACACCCCCTGCCCAGCCCTGGCCCAGGCTAGCCCGGGATCCCTTCCCCCTTTCCCAGGCTGTCCTATCCCAGAAGATAGTGTCCTATCCCAGAAGCTGAGAATTCCTCTTCCAGGCTAGCCCAGGAGAACCTCTGTCCCAGGCTAGCTCAATATGCCCACTGCCCAATCTAGTCCAAAATTCTTCCTTTGCCATGGCTAGCCCTATCATTTCCCTGCTGAGGCTAGCCCCTACATTCCCTACCTTTTCAAGCCAGCCCTTCAGACTAGCTCCAGGGTTCCTTCCTCCCCTGCCAAGCTGTTTGAGAACACCCTGAGCTCAGCTAAGTCCAGACTCACGGCCCCCAGCCCCAGGCAAACCCCTGGGCCCCATCACCCGGGGGACTAGCTCAGGACAACATCGCAGCCCAGGGGCCGCCCCCAGGTGCCATGTCTAGCGTTGGGGGTTGGGGGCGTGCAGATGAGGTGGGAGAGCAGAAATGAGCGTCTCTTTCTCCACCCCCAGAGATTCCCTGGAGCCCGATTCAGGGGTGAGTACCATGGGAGGGGCTGGGCCGGGCTGCAAGTGGGAGGGGTTCAATCCCACCTCGGCCCCCAAGCCTGGAAGCCAAGCCTGGAGCTCAAGGCGCTCAGTCTCATCTCAGCTGCAAACTCCTGTGGGCCACGTGGGAGGGACTGATGTCCCCACTTAGCCTCAATTTGCCCGTCAGTCTCACCACCTCAAGACAGGCAGTACTATTATTGCCGTTGGGGCTGTTTTTAGGTCTGAGTCAGGGCCCAGAGGTGGGAGGGTGCGTGGCAGGGTGAGAGGGGGAGGTTCAGTAGCGGGGAGCCTGACTCACTGCTTGTCCCCCTAGACGTGTCCAGAGGTGGATGAAGAAGGTTTCACCGTCCGGCCTGATGCGACCCAGAACAATATCCTCCTGGTGCCCTGGGGGCAACTGTTGGCACAGCAAGGACAAAGCTCTGCCCGCAGTGATCCCTCCACTAATAGCGACCCTCTCTGTGTCCACCCTGCGGGGAGCTTGCGGTGTAGACGGAGCAGATTCAAATAAAGACACCTGCCCTGTGGGGTCAGGGCTGAGCAAGAGGGAGCGAGGAGGAGCCCAGAGGGCTTCCTGGAGGAGGGCGCACCAGCGTTGGGGTTTAGCATCTGAATGAGAGTTTGGTAGTGAAGGCTGGGCATGCTCATGCAAAGACTTGGAGCAAAAACACGGTGGCAAGGGGGGGCAAGTGGGGAGAGATGGGCTCGTGTAGGGCCTTGAAAGGTGTGAGCAGGAAGGGGTGGGTTTGAGGGCTGAGCCGAGGGAGACCCCCATGCTGGGATCTGCTTGGCCCCTTGACTGTGGCGCACGCACGGCGGAGCCCGCCCGCTTTTCCTCCAGTGACTCGGACTTCGATGATGAGGAACCCCGCAAGTTCTATGTGCATATCAAGCCTGCCCCTGCCCGTGCCCCTGCCTGCAGCCCCGAGGTGGCTGCTGCCCAGCTCAGGGCCACGGCCGGCAGCCTCATCCTTCCTCCTGCCCCAGGGGTGAGGCGTAGGAGGGGTATTCTGGGGGGCGCCGGGGGGGCTGGCAGGACGCGCCCGGCCTGATGCCACCCACTTTGTCCACAGGGCACCATGAAACGCCATTCTGCACGTGAGCAGCCTGTTAAGGGGTCTTCGGTTTGGGGAGGAGCACATGGAGGGGAGGCTGGGCCTGGAGTGTGAGTGTGGGTTTGAATCCCAGCTCTGCTGTGTGACTTGCGGCAGGCTGCTTAACCACTCTGACCTTCAGTCTCTTCTTCTATAAAATGGGGTCATTATGAGAATTAAATGAGAGCTGAAGGAAGGAGCCAAGCCGGGAAAGAAGCCAAAACCTGGAGACAGGTTGGCTCAGGCTCAAATCCCTCTCTGCCTGACTTGCTGGTCACCTTGGGCAGCTGGCTGGATAGCCCTAAGCCTTAGTCTCTTGTTCTGTGGCTGGAGGGGGGGGGCGGGGGGAGAGGGGAACAGTAGGCAGGGTGACAGGAAGGCTCAGGGAGGTGCATCTCTTGTAGGGGACGCTGCTGGGAAACCACAAAGGCCTCGATCTGCCCCAAGAGCCAGCAGGTAGGTCCTACAGCAGTGGGACATCCGGCCAACATTGCGTGGGGGGACGGGGGCTGCCCCCAACTCCTCTTTCCTCCCCCCCTTCGTCAGCCTGGCAGGGAGTTGAGGGCATGCTGTTTTTGAGGAACCACTTAGTCATTCATTCGATGAACACTTATTGAGCACCTGCTGTGTACTCGTGCTATTCCGAGTTCAGAGACGGATGACCAAGACAGGTCTTCCTTCTCAGATTTGCATTCTAGTGGCTCAGATTTTAGGAACAGCAAATAAGTTAGAGCATGTTCGATACTTCCAGGTGCTATGAAGAAACAAAGCAGGCAATGTGGGGGAAGATGCCAGTGGGCAGCTTCAGTTGAGAAGGTGGAGGCTGCTCTGGGGTGGGGGTGGGGAACTTTGAGTTGAGACTTGAAGAGAGCAGGATGTGGCCTCAGGGAGAGCCGGGGAAAACGAGAGCTCAGGACCAAGACCAGCCTGTGCAAAGGCCCTGAGGAGGGAGGAGGCATAGGAACGATAGAAACCATCCCTCCTGTCCACCTCGTCCACAGCTGTGCAGAGAAGCTGCAGTCAGATGAGCAGTTTTCCAAGAACCTCTTTGGGCCGCCCCTAGAGTCGGCCTTTGACCACGAAGACTTTA
Source organism: Leptonychotes weddellii (assembly GCF_054177405.1). Taxonomy (NCBI): domain Eukaryota; kingdom Metazoa; phylum Chordata; class Mammalia; order Carnivora; family Phocidae; genus Leptonychotes; species Leptonychotes weddellii. The sequence continues at coordinate 10,439,826 of NC_138369.1, forward strand.
CAGGTGATGGCGGTAGGGGGCTTCAGGGGCACAGGCTTGGCTAGCAGGAGGCTGGGTGGGGCCATTGCAAGGGTAGGTGCGAGGGTGGGCCAGGCTGGAGGGAGCATTTGGGGGGTCCTGTGTGGGTCACTGGTCAATGGGGTGGTGGGCGGGGCCACAGCGTGAGTGGCGAGCCCTCTGTAGTAGTGTAGGTGACAGTGGGTGGATGGGCGGAGCTTCCGTGGAAATGGCAGCGGCCAGAGGGCGTGGCCTGATGGGTGGGCGAGGCTTCGAGTGGGCGTGGCCCGCAGGAGGAAGGACGGGGCCTCCATGTGGGCGGGGTCTGGAGCTGGCACACCCCCCCGCCCCCCCTCCAGGCTCCAGCAGCCTCGGCTTCACCTCCAGCCCCTCACCTTTCTCCTCCTCGTCGCCCGAGAATGTGGAGGACTCCGGCCTGGACTCGCCATCCCACGTGGCGCCTGGCCCCTCCCCGGATTCCTGGGTCCCCCGCCCGGGCACCCCACAGAGCCCACCTAGCTATAGGGCGCCGGCCTCCGAGTCGAGGGGGACACGGCCCCTGCCAGCGTCGGACTCGCCACAGCCCCTCGCCCCATCCCCGGGTCCCTGGGGGCTGGAGGCTGTGGCTGGAGGAGGTGAGTCCAGGAGTCAGAGTTATCAGAGCCCTGGGTGGGGACGACTGAGCACCACTGTGGCCAGGGCCTGAATGGGGTGCTGGGGACACAACCCAGAACCCTCACCCTTGCAGGGACAATAATGAAATGGATATTGAACAAGGTGGAGGTGGCAGGTGCCTGGTGAGGGCTCAGAAGGTTGGAACCTCCCTGAGGAGGTGACCTCTGAGCTAAGAGTTGATGGAGGTGAGGAAGGAGCCGTTTGGACACAGGGGGGACACGATCTTTCCAGCCTAGAGCACATCCTGTACAAAGGCCCTGGGGTGGTAGCTGACAAGGCCCTCTGAGGAACCGCTCGGAGGCGGGTGAAGCTGAAACAGAGTGATGACAGGGAAAAGGAGGGAGAGGAGGGAGATGGGCCGGAGCAGGGCCTGGTAGTCTCTGGGAATGATGTGAGTTTTACCCTAGCAAGGCCTGAGCCACAGAAGGGGGGTGCTGTGAGCAGAGCAAGGGCGGCACGTGACTCAGATTATGGGCGCCCTCTGTCCACCTGGGGGTGGGAGCTGGAGACCAGGGAGGTGAGGTGAGTCTAGGGAAGAGGTGATGGGGTAACAGTGGGGAGAAGCGGGCCCGCAGACACATTGGGAGAGAGCAGAGGGGTCGGGGTGGAGCGTAGGAGGGCAGCTGGGCGTTCTTCCAGGGAGGGCCAGAAGGGGCAGGGAATATGGGGCGGAAGTAGCTGGAGCGGGGGCATGTTGAGACTGGGCCTTTAGATGTCAGGTGGCCAGTGGACCCTGAGTTTGGGGGGGAGGCCAGATTGGAGCACCCCATGGGCAGCTGTGTGAAGCAGGAGGGGAGGCCGCCCGGGAGACGGGAGGGCCCAGGGTGAGCTGGGACAGGGCTGCAGGTTGGGAGGAAGAGGTCAGTGGGGGGGAGGGGGGCCTGAATCAGAGGGCTGTGACCCCATGAGGTCCCCAGCAGTGGCGACAGGGCTGCTTGGCACCGTCCTTGATTAGAGAAAGAGCCGGTTTGGAGCTGGATCATGGGAGTTGCCAGGGATGTGAGTGTGGAGCATATGAGGAGACTAGTCAAGTGCGGGTGTCTGAGCTTCCCTATAGAACTGGGGTTCTCCACCAGGCCGGTTCTGCCCCCTAGGGGACCCTTGGCAATGTCACCGCTGATCTTAGCTCGCCACTACTAGAGGGATGGGTGCTACAGACGCCTGGCTGGTGGAGGCCAGGGATGCTGGTCAGCACCCCACAGTGCACAGGACGACCCCCCCAGAGATTGCTCGGGCCCCCAGTGTCAGCAGTGCTGTTGAGAAGCCCTGGGCTAGAGGGGAGCACACGTGGGGTGTAGGCGGGGGGCGAGCAGGCAGCTGTAGATGGAGCCGACAGGGCACCTGAGTGTTAGGCAGTGATCAGTGACCTTCGCGGGTGAGACTCAGACTCAGGCCAGAGTCGGAGGCTACGTCGTACTCATACTCGGAGAGGATGAGGGTCACAGAATCGCTGATGTTGGATAAAAATCCTCTGCCAGTCCCCCCACCCCCCGCCCCTGGAGCCGCGCCTGCCTCCCGAGCATCCGGAGCATCCAGCGCTTGCTCACGTATCCCCAGTAACCCCTTCCTAGGCCATCAGCCCAGTGTCTGGGGGGCTCAGGGCTGTGGATAGCCTCTGCAGGCCTGTCCGGCACTTTCTCTGCAGCCCCGAGACTTCAGCCCCAGGGGGTCTCCCCCGAATAAGCCCCACTCCCAGTTTTGGGGAGGAGTTCCTTCTCTGGGCAGGCCCGAGAGGCCCACGGCAGCATCTCGGCTGTACAGCTGTCTGTCTGTCACTCCCTCCCCAGACCCGATGCCCGGGCCTGCTGACCCTGCAGCCAGAGACGGCCTGGCGGCGCCCCCCCGGAGAGCCCGCACCAGGAAGGTGTCCTGCCCCCTCACGCGCAGCAACGGCGACCTGGTAGGGGGAGGGCGCGCGGCAGGAGCGGGGCTGGGGGCGCCTCTGGTGGGGGGCGGGCAGCATCAGGGTGCTGCTCCCGGGCCGTCATAGCCTGGCCTGTCTCCCTCCCCAGTCCCGGTCTCTGAGCCCCTCCCTGCTGGGCTCCTCCACCGCCAGCACGCTTTCGGACCGGCCGGGCTTCCCATCACAGACGGCACATGGTATGGTGGGGAGGCCCCGGGCCCCTCTCTGGGCCTCGCTCTCACCCTCTCTGGTGCTGGGTGGGTGGCTAAGTGAGGCGTTGGCAGAAAGTGGGTTCTGGAGTCTGGGACCTGTGCTCACTCTGTCTGTCCCCATTCCCTCCCGCCCCCACCAGGAATCTCCCGGGGACCCAGCCCTGTGGTCCTGGGCTCCCAGGATGCCCTGCCTGTAGCTACTGCCTTCACCGAATACGTCCATGCCTACTTTCGAGGCCACAGCCCCAGGTACGCAGTGATGGGGGCACAGTGCCAACGAGGACGGAGACAAACAGGACTCTCTGGGGCCTCTGGGTCTAGGTTCCAGGAGAGACAGCCTTCAGGTGTGTTCCTTGATCTGCTTTACTGTGGAAGGGCCTCGATCTCTGAGCCAAGCAACCAGGCCCCTGTCCTGAGGGCAGTGGGAACCACGGAGGGTGTTAGAGCAAGGGCGAGGCCTCGTTGTGACCACAGGTTAGCAGCTCTTCTGAGGCTGCTCTGGGCCTCACACCGAAGGGAGCGGGACCAGAGGCCAGGCCCTTGGAAGACTGGGTTAAGGAGGAGTTGAGGGGCCAGGAATAATCTGGGGGCAGCGCCCAACAGGGAAGACCTTAAGATCAAACCACAAATGGGAGACTATTAGGCCTGAAACCCAAGATGAGGACAGTTCTATAACTGAATGTTTTGCTTTGAGCTTCCCGGTGGCCTAGGGGTAAAGAGACCTAGGGAGGGGGACGTTCCTGCCTCCCTCAGCCCAGTGTGGTTTCTTCCTGGTGCCTGGATTGCTGTCCAGGCAAGGACGCAAGGAGCTGACGTTGGGAGTGAGGACGCTGGGCACGGTCAGGGCCTCGCTTCTTCTGAGGGGCTTGGGGAGCTGCAAGCTGCAGTGGGGCCGGGAGAGCCCCGAGCCAACACCCAGTCTCCTCACCGCCCCCAACCCCAGCTGCCTGGCTCGAGTAACTGGGGAGCTGACCATGACCTTCCCGGCTGGCATCGTGCGTGTGTTCAGTGGGACCCCGCCCCCACCTGTCCTCAGCTTCCGCCTCGTGCACACGTCCGCCATTGAGCACTTTCAGCCCAATGCCGACCTGCTCTTCAGGTATTGGAGGACGAGTCGGGGGTCAGAGGCAGGGGTCCCAGAGGCTGGTGGGGTCCAGGATCTCCCCGCCTGTGAGTTCGGGCTCTGCCTCCTGGGATTTGCTGTGCGGCCCTGGGCAAATCACTCTCCCTTCCGGACCTCATTGTTCTTTTCTTCTCCGTGTCCCCCCACACACCCCCCACCTCCGGGGGCCCATGCTTGACTGGGCCCAAGGGGAGCCAGGGAATCCGCCTCTGCAGGAAGCCCTTGGGGTAGGTTGGACGCTGAGGGCCTTGGGAAGGTGTCTCCCAAGGGTTGGGGTGATTATTCCTGGTCTCTGTAGCGACCCCTCCCAGAGCGACCCTGAGACCAAAGACTTCTGGCTCAACATGGCGGCTCTGACCGAGGCCCTGCAGCGCCAGGCCGAGCAGAATCCGGCCGCCTCCTACTACAATCTAGTGCTGCTGCGGTACCAGGTGGGCCGCGGGGAGACGGGGCAGAGGGCGCAGGGAAGGGCTTGGGGCTGGGCAGGGTGAGCAGGCCGCGGACGTGGAGGCCAGGGGTAGAGAGAGCAGAGTGAGCTGGGGGGGGTAGGCAGTGGGGGGGGGCAGGCCCCCATCAGCGCAGGTGGCACCATTGTATAAATTAGGAGAGGCCCCATCCCAGGAGCCTGCGCCGGCACCCTGGCCGCAACTCTGTCAGAATGAGGCACTCTCTTGCCCTCTGCTGGAAACGTGGTGTCACACAGACTCTGATGGAAACCATCTCTGAGGCAGAAGGAAGAAGCTCCCACGGGATGGTATAGGCCGTGCTGAGTCGGGTCTGAGAGACTGCGAGGCAGGGTCCGGGGGTGGGGTTGAATAGTGTGTGGCGCGGCAGGACAGGACGGCCTAAGCTGTGTCCCCTCTCCCGTTCTCGCTCCTCCTAGTTCTCCCGCCCGGGTCCCCAGTCTGTGCCCCTACAGCTGAGCGCCCACTGGCAGTGCGGGGCAACCCTCACTCAGGTCTCGGTGGAGTACAGCTACCGGCCCGGTGCCACAGCCGTGCCCACACCACTCACCAACGTCCAGATCCTGCTGCCTGTGGGGGAGCCTGTGACCAACATCCGCCTACAGCCAGCCGCCACCTGGTGAGGGCGTGCGGGAGGCCAAAGGAGGCTCGGCGGTGACCCTAGAGCCCTCCCAGACCTCTCTCCTTGATGCAGCAGCTAAAGGGTCCACCATAGGTCCGACCATTCAGCATCAGCATCCCTTGCTTAGACCTAAGGGTGACATTATTAGCAATAATAATATCGGACACCAAGAGCTTCCTGTGTGTCGGGCGTGGTCCACGTGCTCTATATACATGGACTGGCTCAGGGCTTCTAGCAATCCCTTGAGGTGTGGACCGCCATCATTCCCCTTTGTGGAGGGGGGACGGAGGCAGAGGGAGGCTAAGTCACTTACCGGCCGTCACACCAGGATGTGAACCCAGCTGCCCACTCTCTGCCCTGGGCTCTTAGTCACCCCACAATGTTGCCTTTCTTTTGTACGAAAGGTAGGAACTGCCACGAAGAAGCCAGACTTGAAGGACTAAAAATGCGGCAAGGCTGTGGGGTCCTCGGGGGCCAGCTGCTCCATACCCCATGTCCATTTTACAGATGGGGAAACTGAGGCAAGGGAGAGGACCTGGCTTGCTGGGGCCATGGAGCTGAGAGGTGACCGAGCTGGGACCCTCGGCTCCCAATGTCCTCTCTGGGAGAGACCTGACCAAGCTTTTCTTGATGCCAGGAATCTGGAGGAGAAGCGACTTCTTTGGAAGCTGCCAGATGTGTCTGAAGCAGGGGGTGAGTTATGGTTGTGCGTGAGATCGCAGGGGGTTCGGGTGGGAGGGGCTTGTTTAAAATGAGAATTGGGGATGTGCTGGGGAGAAGTGTAGACAGGGAGGAAAGCTTAAAAGGGCTTTGACAAAGCTGTGGGAGAGGACGGGGTGGGGGGGGCAGCCATAGCAAGTACAAAGGCCCTGAGGCAGGACTCCTTTGCAATTTACACATAGCCCTGAGGGGCCAAAGGAAAAGGGTGCAGGGGCAGGGGCACAAGAGGAGGTCAGAAGAGATGGATAGAGGCCACAGATCTAAGGGTTTGGGAAGAGCCCGGGTCCCAACAGGATGGGGGCTGAGGCTGGGGCACGGCTGACCTCAGGCCTCCCCAGGCTCTGGCCACCTATCTGCCAGCTGGGAGCCATGCTCAGGCTCCAGCACACCCAGCCCTGTGGCCGCTCAGTTCACCAGCGAGGGGACCACTCTGTCGGGCGTGGACCTGGAGTTGGTGGGCAGTGGCTACCGCATGTCGCTTATAAAGAGGAGGTTTGCCACAGGTACTCTCCCCCCGCACCCTGCCGCTGCCCACCCCTGAGGCCAGGACCATGCCAGGCCCTGAGCTCCACCCCCTGCTTCTGCCAAGGTGCCGGGGGAGGGGGGTGGCGGGGGCATCTGGGGTGTGTTTGGGAAGGTTGGTGGGGGTTGGACCCTGGAGGGCCAGGATGGTGGGTCAAAGGGCCCCCGTAGGGTGTCCTTGCGAGGACCCAAGGCAGGGAGCCAGAAGCCGCACGGCCACACTGCCCCCAGCCCATTCTCCTGCCCCCGCAAGGGGCTGCTGGGGCCCATGGGGCAGTGGGAACAGTGAGTTACAGGGGTGTTTGGAGGAGGATCGGGAGATCCCAGGGTCGGGCAAGGGACGGCCCTCCCTTCCTCCCCGCTCACGGCGCCACCCCCACAGGGATGTACCTGGTGAGCTGCTGAGCCTGCAGAGGCCCCCAGCTCTGCACTGTGTCCTGGTGCTCGCTGACTGATCCCTGCCTTCCTGCCGGACCCTGGGATCCCACCCTGGCCTCCCTCGGGGCCCTGACTCCGTGGAGAGGAGCCCCACACCCAGCCAGGCTGAGCCGGAGATTCCCTCCTGCTCAAGCCAATTCCCATGCAGGTCCTTGGACTTTTAATGTTCTTTGAATAAACTTTATTTTCTAATAAAATAAATAAGCCTTTTCCTGCTCCAGGAAATTTCCTTCACGGCGCCAGAGAGGAGAGGAAGGGAAGATGGATGGGTGGGGAAGATGTAATATCCTTAATGTTCCCCGTCGTCCCCACCCTCCCCTCACCCAGCCTGTGCAAGGTGGCACCAGGGGGGAGAAAAAGCCAGACATGGACACCCCAAGCTCCATGGACGTCTGAGCTCTGTGAGGAGCTGGTGGAAGGGGCAAGGCCTAGAGCAACCCAGAGGGGGGTTCAGACTCTTCCTAAGGAGAGGGCTTTATGAATGGGGCTCTGAAGTATGAATAAGAGTTTGCAAGATGGGGTTGGGCATCCCACGCAAAGGAACGGGGAGTTGTGAGTTCTGAGAGGAATCCATTAGTCAATCCACAAACATTGATTGACTACCTACTGGATGCCAGGCAGCTGGGACATGGCTGTGAGCAGGACAGGGCTCTTGGAAGCCATGAAGCTATGAAGCCAAAAGGCCTGGGTGTAGAGCCCGCTTGGCCACCAGGGGCTGTGTGTGACTTTGAGCAAGTGACTTAACCTCCCTGGCCTCAGCTTCCTCTCAGCTTCTGCAACCCACCTCACTTGGGGGGCTGTCGGGAGGTTGCGCCCTTTGGAGAGAACCTAATATAGAAGGAGCACCCAGCAGTGGGAGGCCAGGGTGGGGGGTGGTGCGCGTGGGCAAGGGGTGGCCTGAGTGGAGCCCAGGACAGGTGAGGTAACCAGCACACTCTGGTGGGAAGCAGGTCTCAGTGGACAGCCCTAGATCCCGATGGACACGTGAGGACCCTGAGCCCACGCAGATCCCGAGGACCACGCCGGTGCCGGATGGAGCCGGGGAAGCAGGAAGCAGGACTTGACCTTCACTCTAATCCTCCTACTCTCCTCCAAAGACAAAAGGGCATGGGGGGTCAGGGGAAGGGCCTGGCTGTGCCTCAGTTTCCTCATCTGCGAAATGGGGGGAAATCCTCTAGTTGGAAGACGCCTGGGGAGCATCCGCAGAGCACCATCAACATGCCTTCATGAACAAATGGGGCCAGTCCCAGCAGCGAGGGCCCCAGGGCCAGGACTCGGGAGCCAGCTGAGGGAGGTGGGGGCTCCCCCTTGCGGGGGCCTCAGCTCCTCAGCTGCAACATCAGATCGTGGGCCCATTAAGGGGCTGGAATCAAATGTCTGAGCCAGTGGGAGTGTGCCTTCCCTTCTCAGTCTGCACGTGTGTGTGTGTGTGTGTGTGTGTGTGCGCGCACGCATGTGCTCCGTGGCCTCTGTGCCTCCCAGATGGTCCCTGTACTGGCCCTATGTGGCTGAGTGGCGGGGGTGCCACGGGCCACTGGATGACAGGACAAAGTCTTATTGGCCGCCGCATCCTAGGGGCTATAATTTGGCTTTCTTCGGGTCACAGGTGAGGTTAGGTACATTTAAAACACAGAAGGCATTTCCTGGCTGGGGCCTTCTAAGGGCCAGGCCTTCCAGAGCTGGTGTGACTTGTGTCTATCTCCGGGGGATGATTCCCAGGAGGGGGGATGTCCCAACAGAGAGGGCGGGACACCCGTTGAACTGGCCAACCGTGGATGGGCAGGGTGTCCCGTGGTGGCTTATGATGCCCTGCTCTCCTATGCCTGGGAGGCCCCCAAACCTCCGTTTGAGGCACAAAGTGATTAGGTCACTTGCCTCAGAGGCCACCCCCAGTTGGTGAATGGCATCCTCAGGTTTTCTTTTTTTAACTGAGAGGAAATTCAGTTAAAATAACAAGAAACGAACCATTGAAAGTGAACAATTCAGTGGCGGATAGCACATTCACCATGTTGCGCAGCCGCCGCCTCTATCTAGTTCCAGAACAGTCCCATCACCCCAAAAGGAGACCCCTTCCCCATTAGCTGTTACTCCCCTTTTCCTCTCCCCCAGCCCCTGGCAACCACCAATCTGCTTCCTATCTCTATAGACTCACCTGTCCTGGACATTTCATATAAATGGAATCGTGCACCATGTGACCTTTTGTGTCTGGCTTCTCGTACTCACCGTGTTTTTGAGGTTCATCCATGGTGTAGCGTGTCAGTGCTTTATTCCTTGTTATGGCCCAGCAATATTCCATCGTAGGTGTCGTTAACCTTAAAATTAAACAGCCAGTTATTTTACCAGCAAAATGGATTTATTCGTGAATAGCAAAGGAACCACAATTTGGGACATGCAGCCTGCGGCCAAATCATAGGCATGTCCAATAAACAAAGGAGAGGTACATTATTTTATGGGAAGGAGGAAGTTGGGAGGGCTTATTTTGAACTAAAGTCTATTGGGGAGAAGCAGGAGTTCAGGGTGATGATGGTTTCTCATTGGCTAAGTTGCTGGGATAGTTAGTTTCTTGTAGGAGATGCCATGTCCACTGTTTCCTGTTGGGGCGTCTAGTTGATGATTCTTTCTTGTTGAGGATTCTTCTGTTGGGGCTGTAATTGACACTTCTTGTAATTGACTTTGAGAGGTAGGGCTCCCCCTCTCTACTTTTTGTGAGGTTTCTCTATTAATTTTCACATTTCCCCATTTGGATCAAGCTCTTTCTGCAAAGGCATCGCTGATCAAGAGTTGGGTTTTCTTGGGGCGCCTGGGCGGCTCAGTCGGTTAAGCATCCAACTCTTGATTTCAGCTCAGGTCATGATCTCGGGGTCATGAGATCGAGCCCTGCATCAGGCTGTGTGCTCAGAGGGGGATCTGCTTCTCTCTCTCCCTCTGCCCTTCTCCCAACTCACCACACTCTCTCTCTCTCTCAAATAAATAAATCTGAAAACAAAAGTCAGATTTTCTTAATCCATTGACTTTGTGTCTCTTGATGCCAGGAAGTCTCTTTCCTTGGATGTCATGCCCCATAACTGCTCAAACGGCAATTCAACAGAATGGAAACCTACTGAGGTCATATTGGAGCAGCAAGGGTGGGTCTGGGGAGAACACTCAGGCACTTCCCATAGGTAGCCCATATTTATCAAGATCGTTAGCACTGGAGATCATCTCCTTACTGGGTACGTCACTTTTACAAAGGCAGCAATTACAGAAATCGAAAGTAACATAACAACTCCAAACTGTGTGACGGTTCTAAACCAGGACCCTAGATCTGAGAATCTCCAACTAAAAATATTTCTTGGCACTAATTCAGACAGGGGAGAAAAGTTCTCTCTATGGAGGCAAACCCAGAGTCACGTCTGCCTCCTGGAAGTCCCTGCTTAAAGGGGCCATGACAGCAGAATTGTAAATACTGCAGGAGTGCCCTGAAGGAATTATTTGGGGAAAATTGGGGGTATGCATTTGGGAAGATATGATGCAGGCATAAACAAGAGGCAGTAGCTAATGAACTTTTGGCAAAACAGCAACACTTCAGTTACCTCCAAAGAACTGTTTGGAAACAAATGCTCTCGAAAAATACAGCCGGCAAGTTTGCAAGTTCTGACACCGTGAAGTCAGTTAAGAGTTCACATGAAAGAAAAGATTTTGGTGAATTCTGAACCTTCTAACCCCTCAGAAAAAGCAACTGAGGGGTGCCTGGGTGGCTCCGGTCATGATCCCGGAGTCCTGGAATCGAGTCCCGCATGGGGCTCCCTGCTCAGGGGGGAGTCTGCTTTTCCCTCTCACTCTCCCTCTGTGCTCTCTGTCTCGCTCTCTCTCAAATGAATAAATAAAATCTAAACAAAGAAAAAAAAAAGAAAAAGCAAGTGAAAACTTAATTTGTCACTGGATCAGAATGAAACCATTTCTGAAGGTCCACATTCAAAAGAAGAGGTATCCCCCCCTTTCGCAAGGCCTTCAGAAATGCGGACGAGGGCACTGTCTCTCCGTGAAAGAAAGGAGAAACAACAGTGAGGGAAAGGATACAGGCCTGTTCTGGATATCTTGGGGAAGCTGCCTTGGCAGAAGTCATCTGCGTCAGTTCTGAGAAATCTTTGCTTACACGTCAGCGTCACCAGATGGCATGCAGACCCGGCCAGGGTTTGGTGCTTTCTTTAGATGTGTCATGTGAATCCAAGAGTCTGTTCTCTGGAGTTTGGTGGCATGAAGGTGGCTGGTGGCACCTGAGGAGGGCCTTTCCAGTGAGGTTGAAGGGAGCCTTTCCGGAGGGGTCTTTTCCAATAGATGAAATCACCAGCATGCAAGGTGTGATGCTTAAGGTCATGGCCCCACGCCACCCCTCGCACACCAGGGAGTGCATTGTGAAAAGATTGTTCTGCTAAAGCATTTTTTTTTTTTAAGAGAGAGTGCAGGAGCAGGGGAGGAGGGTCAGAGGGAGAGAGAGAGAGAATCTCAAGGAGGATCCACGCTCAGTGCAGAGGCCAGCTCAGGCTGGATCCCATGACCCTGAGAGATCATGACCTGAGCCGAAACCAAGAGTCAGATGCTTAACCTACTGAGCCATCCAGGTGCCCCTAGCATGGTTATTTTTTCATCAAAGCAATTAGGTCTTTACAGTATTGAAGTCTATCTCCTTTATCAACTGTAGGGCAAAAGAGGTAGGAGTCAAGTGCTTCGGACATCTTATGACTATCTCAAGGGGTGAGAGTCTAGGAGTTCCAAAGGGGGTGCAACTGAGATTTCAAAAGACCAGTGGCCCGGCTTTCGGCCGAGGCATTTGGAGGGTCCCTACAAATTCTGTGTCCTAAATGGGGTCTTTTTTTTTTTTTTTTAAAGTAAGCTCTACGGCCAACGTGGGGCTTGAACTCACAACCCTGAGATCAAGAGTCACATGCTTTACGGACGGAGCCAGTCAGGCGACCCTTAAGTTGAGCCTTAATGATGCTGTCAGTGTGCTCGACTAACCCTGAGAATTGGGGATGGTATGCCCCCATGAAAGAAAAACCAGCCCAACAGCAGTCTTGTCGAAGCCCCTGACTGGTTAAAATGGGTTCCCCGATTGCTATGAAGTTCGAGAGGAGTTCCAGGGAGAGATCATCTTTTCTAAACCAATTTAGGCCACAGGAGAGACAGTGGCCTGTCTACAAGGGAAAGCTTTTGTCCGGTGAGAAATATACAAACCACGACTAAAACGTATTTACACCCATGAGACAAGGAAGCTATAGGAAATCTATTTATGCAAACAGGTTTCCCAGGACTGTACTTGGAACAGGTGAGACGATCAAAGTAGGCACTCGTTGTGGCCTTGTTACTATTTTCCCACCAACACTGGTTCATGGATGCTCTCATTGTGTCAGTGGACCGATGGTTTAATGCATATACACTGGTAAGTAGTCGGACTTGTAGAATTTCTGGTAGGGCCAAATTGTTATTTGGTCCAAACCAGAGTTCTCTCTTTTTATCAAACCAACAATTATTAGATTTCCAATATTGTTTTTCCTTTCCTGGGGCCAATTATTGGATGTCTCTGTTCAGTTTTTGTTTTTTTTGTTTTTTTTCCAAACTATCATTTGGGAGAGCATCCCTTTGGACCATGACAGAGGTTTGGCGATTGGCTTCCTGGAGAGCAGCATTGGGGCAGAAATATCAGCAAAGTGGTTTATTCTGGCCTCCAGGGAGTCGAGTCTGGAATACCCGGGAATCTTAATAATGGCTCGAGCAACCGGCAGAAGTATGACATCTAATACATTTGATGGACGTAGGAGCTGTTTTTAATTTTATTCCTGTTGGAGGTAAGGGAACTTTGCTGGTTCCAGAACACCCCAAAGTTATGGGCTACCTCAAAGGCGTACTAACATATGTATGGATATAAATGTTTGCAGTTTTGCCTTTGGCCAAAATACAAGGATGTACCCCCGAGAGACAATTTCCTCAGTGGCCTTAACTCAAAGGGCAGTGGCAGGAATGGCTCTGCTGCCAGGGGGACGTCCCCAGGGTGCAGCCGTCGGCTATAATGCCCCCTGGGTGGATGATGGTCCCCACGATGAGGGAACAGAAGGCGAGCTGAGGGCAAAGCATGAGCTGACACTCCGCGACCCCTCCCACTCCCAGGGGGGATCTGTGACATTCCTCAGGCACTCCAGGCTGCCCTAAAACTAAGGAAAGAGAAAACAAAGGGTTAACTAACACTTTCCTCCGGAAGCTCCCAACTGTCTATAATGTTCAGGCTTTACTAGAGGGAAAAACAACCTGAGCTTGACAATGGCCAGGCCCCCAGGATCCTGTGAGTCTTCTTTAGCAGATGAAAGTCCTTTTGAAAACCTCCCTGTTTCCTGACCTCCCCCAGCTCCCAAGTATATAATCAGTCACCCCTCACAGCCCCCCATGCAGCAGCCCTTTCTGCCCACGGGTCCTGTCCCCATGCTTTGGTAAAATCACCTCTTTGCACCAAAGATGTCTCAAGAATTCTTTCTTGGCCGTCGGCTCCGGACCGCGTCACCATACTGTTGGATGAGCATACCAAGGGCATTCTCTTCCTTCTCACATGCAAAGAGGCAAAAATTGAAGTAGATAATTAGGCTTTTCTTTAAAGCCTCAAAGACTGTGTCACCCCCGTCTTTCCAAACAATAGGGTTAGGGCTATCATATTTTATTTTATTTTAAAGATTTATTTATTTATTTGACGAGAGAGAGAGAGAGAGAGCACGCGCGAGCACAAGGGGGGGAGCGGGAGAAGGAGAAGCAGGTTCCCCACTGAGCAGGAAGGTCAATGACGGGGCTCAATCCCAGGACCCCGGGATCATGATCTGAGCTGAAGGCAGCCACTCAACCGACTGAGCCACCCAGGTGCCCCCACAAGCTATCATATTTTAATAAAGCATAGAGAGATTGAGCCCTAAGAGAGAACTGGAATCCAATTCTGACAATAGCCAGCCAGTCCAAGAAAGCCTCGTAACTGGCACTTAGTTTTAGGTTTTGGGAAAGTCAGGATGCCTTGAAGTCTACCTGGATCCAGAGGTAGCCCTCGTTCCCAGATCAAGTACCCAAAGTGTTGAACTTGAGTGTGGCAAAGAGCAATTTTTCCTCCGGAGACTTTATGTCCCTTTAAGGTCAAACATATTAACAGGTGGATGCTGTCTTCCTGCGAAGAGGTTTGAGAAGGGAGGCAGGGCAACAAGTCACGGGCATATTGTAACAAAGCAGAACCTGCAGAAACCCTGATGTCATCCTAAGCAGCTGCCAAGGTTGGTGCTAAGTAAGAAGCTTTCTCTGTGAAACAGTGGGGATTTCTGTCCAGGTGCATTTCCATTCTTCCCAAGTGAAAGCAAAAAGTATCAACTGCAATTCTAAAAAGTCAATTCCAGAGGAAAATTGGCTTTCGGTGTGAAAGGATGTTGAGAATGGGGGATGGAGAGCCACGGTGTGCTGAGGGATCATGATGTGATTTGAAGTTTGGGTCCCAGGGCAAAAGGACAAGAAAGAATTCTTGAGATGTTTTTGATGAGGGAACAGAAGGCAAGTAGAGATCACAATCCTGCAAGACCTAAGTCTCCCTCAGTTTACAAATGTCCTAGTGATTTACAAGGAAGAAGCTTTCTTATCAATAGCCTAACTTCCAGAGACCCCTAACTCGGTTTCCTGAAGCCCTAACATCACCCTCCCCTCCATAAAATTGAGGGAGGCTGAGGCAGAAGGAAATGTAAATAATGTTAATAAATGTAAATAAAATTAAATTTCTTTTAAACCTGCCGCCATTGATAAGGACATGTGATAGGAGGAATGTGACCTCCAGGAAGCTCCCAACTATCTTACTGTTAATGCCTTACTAGAGGGGTAAACAACCTTAATTTGACAATAGCAAGGACTCTGGTATCCTGTGAGTCTTCTTTAATATATGAAAGTTCTTTCTCAAAACCTCCCTTTTTCCTTACCTCCCCCAACCCTATAGTATATAATCAGCCACCCCTCACCACCCTGGGGCCCATGGGTCCCATCCCCGGTGCTTTAATCAAATCACCTTTTTGCACTAAAGACGACTCAAGAATTCTTTCTTGACTGTCGGCCTCGAACCCTAATATCCTTCCTACATCATTTTTGGTGCAGAAAAGGTGCTTTTGTTTTGTTTTTAAGATTTTATTTATTTGACAGAGAGAGAGAGAGCAGAAGCAGGAGAGTGGGAGAGGGAGAAGCAGGCTCCAGCTGAGCAGGTAGCCCAAGATTCGGGGCTCGATCCCAGGACCCTGGGATTATGACCTGAGCCGAAGGCAGACGCTTAACGGACTGAGCCACCCAAGCGGTCCACAAAAAGGTGTTTTTATTAAAGCACGAGGACAAGACCCGTGGGCAGAAAGAGCTGCACTGGGATTGTGAGTGACGGATTCTATACTTTTAAGTCTGTGGACGCGGGGGGTTGGGGGGGGTGGTAGAGATAACATAAGTTTCTAAGGAATTTCTGTATGCTGAAAGCGGGGTCTACAGGACCTTGGAGGTCTGACTATTGTCAAGATAAGGTTGCTTTGGGGCACCTGGGTGGTTCGGTCGGTTAAGCATCTGACTCTTGATTTCAGCTCAGGTCATGATTTCAGGATCTTGAGATCAAGCCCCGCAAGGGGCTCCGTGCACAGCAGGAGTCTACTTGAGATTCTCTCTCCCTCTCCCTCTGCCCCTTCCCTCCTAAAATAAATAAATAAATCTTAAAAAAAAAAAAAGATGTCAGGGCACCTGGGTGGCTCAGTCGTTAAGTGTCTGCTCAGGTCAGCTCAGGTCATGATCCGGGGGTCCTGGGATGGAGCCCCACGTCAGGGCTCCCTGCTCAGCCAGAAGCCTGCTTCTCCCTCTCCCACTCCCCCTGCTTGTGTTCCCTCTCTCGCCGTCTCTCTGTCAAATAAATAAATAAAATCTTTTAAAAAAAGTCAAAGGATCATTTAGTTCACCTGGTTGGCTATTTTGATTACTACTGTCAAATGCTAGAATGAATTCCCCCCTTTCGAAGAAAGAAATTCCAGGGTGACATTTTTCCAAGGAATCTTGGCCCAATAAATGAATAGGGGCAGAGGAAGTAGGGGAAAAAGGGTGCGTGTCTCTCAAAGGGAGTAGACGGAGGAACTATATTTAGAGCCGGGAACCCATTGAGGTCTGTTAGAGCCTCTCCCCTCCCCACTATTGGAACTGCTTTAGTCCTCCGAGGCGGGGGCTGCTGGATACCAGTGGGGGTGAGTTCGGAGGCTGTAACCTTGGTGTCAATAAGGACCCAGAGAGATGCACTCTCAAACTGGAGAGGGGTTTCTCTGAGCCAATTAAGAGGGGAAGAACCCCGCCACTGGGAATTAGAAGGGCATCGGAAAGGCTGGCTGGAGGCTGAAGGCACCTGGGGCACTTACCCTGGTAACAATCCTTTTTCTAATGTTGGCAATAATAGAAAATAGGGGAGTTGGGGTTGGGGGGCCTTCCTTTGCCGGAGTTGAAAATTGAGAATTAACGGACTTTCCTCTAGGTGACTGATCTAGGATGTGAGCGAACTGGTTTGCCAAATTAACTAAATCTGGAGTAGAGAGAGTTTCCCATTCTGTCCTGGTCTTTTTAGCTAAAAGGAGAAAGTTCCTGGTTCAGCCCATTAATAAATAAAGAGTTAAATGCTACCCAGGTGGATTTAACATCTAAAGGAAGACCAGAATTTTCATTTTTTAATAAAGATTTTATTTATTTATTTGAGAAAGTGAGAGAGAGTATGAGCATGAGCCTGGGGAGGGTGGGGGGCAGAGGAGAGGGAGAAGCAGACTCCCCACCGAGCCAGGAAGCCAGATTTGGGTCCCAGAACCCAGAGATCATGACCTGAGTCCAAGGCAGACACTTAACCCACTGAGCCACCCAGGTGCCCCCAGAATTTTCATTAAAGACAATTTGAAATTGATTCTAATGGTCATGAACCAGTTCACCAGGCTTTTGTGTGCAAGCCTGAACTTTGTTCCAAAAGCTACCAGAATTGCTCAGTGGAGATTTCCAGCGAGTGTTCTAGCATCTTGCCAAAAGTGAGGGGTCTGTTTCTCTAAATCCCTTTCCAGTTGTCCCCAGCCAGCTAGTTTACCCGGTGTTTGGCCTGGCCCTCACCAACAAGCAGGTGGCCTAATTGGTTTAAATCTTAGAAGCCAGCTTGGTAAATTTGAATAACCCGGCTAAATTCTTCAGCAGACCTATGGGGGTCCTCAGTCGCCTTAGGAAACTCTGACTGGCTCACAATTCAGCCTTAGTCCAGGGAACTGTAAGAAATTTGGGGGTTCTCTGGTTCCTTAAAATACTAACTTTAAAAGGGCAGGTTTTAAGGGGTTCAGGAGAGAAGGGAGCAGGGAGAGGTTTGGAGGAAAATGAGGAGAGAATTCGAATGGGGATAGAAGATAATCGGGGCATCTGGGTGGCTCAGTCGTTGGGCGTCTGCCTTCAGCTCGGGTCATGATCCTGGGGTCCTGGGATCGAGCCCCACATCGGGCTCCCTGCTCCGCGGGAAGCCTGCTTCTCCCTCTCCCTCTACCGGCCGCTCCCCCTGCTTGTGCTCTCAATCTCTGTCAAATACATAAAAAAAATCTTTTAAAAATAAAATAAAATCGGCAAAACTGGATGGGATGCCTCATTTAATTGGTATTTTGAAGCTTTCAAATGTTATCGGGAATCTAAAAGTTGCCTTTTTGCCAACTACTATTTTTTTTTTAAAGATTTTATTTGAGGGGTGCCTGGGTGGCTCAGTCGTTAAGCGTCTGCCTTCAGCTCAGGTCATGATCCCAGGGTCCTGGGATCGAGCCCCACATCGGGCTCCCTGCTCGGCGGGAAGCCTGCTTCTCCCTCTCCCACTCCCCCTGCTTGTGTTCCTGCTCTCGCTATCAATCTGTCAAATAAATAAATAAAATCTTTAAAAAAAAAAAGATTTATTTATTTATTTAATTGGCTTCAAGAGGCTCCAAAGTTGAGCGTTATTTTGTGGCAAGAAAGTGTGTGCGCTTGCGCCACCTGGGCCTGAAATGCCCACATCTGGCGCAGTGACATTTGATGTAATCGCCGTTCATACCGGCAGAGTGTAGATCGTGCACATGCTCTGTGTTGACCCTGCTCCCCTGACCTCTCCCAACTGGAGGAGCCAGGGCTTAGGTCCTCCATTTTACACAGGAAGAAACTGAGGCACCCCCAGGACCCGCCCCTTTCCCTCTGGAGGAAGTAAGGATGGGGGAGGAGGCGGGGGGTAACTAGAACCGTCACCTGGCTCACACCTATGGACCTGGATCTCCCCCACCCCAGACCTCCCGACCCCAACACGTCTAGGCTAGAGATCTCTATAGAGACTCAGAGGCAACACGGGGCAGGATCTGAATCTTCAATAACCCAACCCCCCAAAGCTTCAAATCTGACTTCCAACTTCCAGAACCTTTCCCATCCTGAGGCCTGTGGGCTCAGGACAGGTTTTCGGGTTCTGGAATCTTTGAACCCCTTGCAGAGATCTGAAGAGCCCCTGGATTCAACCTGCCTCCCTGTCCCCCTTTCAATCATTTCTTCATCAAACGCTGCAGAGGGACCCGCTCCAGGGGCTGGGAAGGCGCTGCTCGCACATCTCCAGCCGCGGGGAGCTCACGCCCCGGCCTCTGGGCGGGCCCCAGGTGGGGTGGAGAGCCCCACCAGGCGCCGGCGAGGTAGAAAAAGAAAGTTGCCGTGGGAGCTGGCCCGCAGAGGGGAAGGGGGCGGGGTCGAGAAGGGAAGACGGGCGGGGTGGACGGGGTGAACTTCGACTGGGCCACTAAGAAAGAAGCTCGGCGGGGCTGGGAGAAGGCGATCTGGAGGGAGGTGAGGCTGGGAGGAGGCAGGAAGGAGCCTGACCTGGTTGGGGGTGGGCGGGGGCTCACGCAGGTGAAACTCTTTCCTCCTGCTCGCAGCCCAGAGGAGCTGAGAGGTCGGAGGCTGGCCCGTCGTCTGGGGTGAGTGTTGGGGGCCCCTGAGGATCTGGCGGATCCCCGTGGTGGGGAGGGGAGGAGGATCGGGGCTCTAGGGAAGCCCCGGCAGGTCCCTGAAGCCGGGTCTCCACCGCGTTTACCCTCAAGATGCTGGGAGATCCTGGAGCGCCGGGTCTCAATAACCCCGTTGCCCTCAGCCGTCGGTAATAGCAGTCGCCAGCGTTGCCAAGGCCGGCTCGAGCCCGGCCGGGGAAGGAAGTCGCTCCCGGCACTGCCCCGTCGCAGCGATGGACACAGCGAGGCGTGCCTGGACCCCTGTCCCCACCCCACTATGCCCACCTCGCAGGCTAGGGCGGAATCGGGATGGAGAAGTGGAGGGCGCTCTCTGCGCTCTGGCCGTTACTATTACTGTTGTTGGTGTGGAGATGGTTAGCGCCCTGATTGGGAGAATCTGTCAGGAGCAGCACCCGGGTCTCCCCAACTGCTGACCCCCAGCCTTGCCGGGCGCTGGGCCAACGTTCCTGCCTGGGGACCGCAGCTCTTGGCTTCCTCTGGGGTTCAGTTCTCTCCCTGCTCACCTGATGCCGGGCTGTGTGGCTTGGGCAGGGTGCTCCTGGTTTTTGAACACACCTCAGTTTCCCCTCCCTGACTAGGACAGTGACCCAGCTTCCATGAGGATGCCTGAGATGTTCAGCCAGTGGAAGCTTTTATGGGGGGGGGGGGTTAGAGGTGTGGACCGTGCGTCAGGCAGCTGGGCCCCCCACTTGACCTAGGTGACCAGGTTATATTTGTTCATCCCTGTCCAGCCCTGACGTCCACCCCTCCTCCCACCTAGGGTGTGGCGATTCCTGCTAGGTACTGGGCGTGGGGGAACCAAGAAGTGGCCTTGAGCGTGAGCAAGGAGCTCGAGGAATTCAGACAGGCTTCTTTGACCCAGGAAACCTGGGGCTGGGCTGGGTCAGCCCTTGTGAAGAAGTTAAGGTGTCACTGGGTGGCTTATCTTCCTGCCACTGTCTCTGAGGCCCAGAGTGGGGCAGCGACTTGTCCCCACCCCTGTGAGTTAGGGAGCAGACCCACTGTGGTCCCTCCTGCTGAGAGTCTGGCCTGGCTTGATTGCTTCCTCCTCATGATGGGGAGCTCACTACCAACATAGCAAACTAAAGGAAGCCCCCCCCCCCCAGGTGGTGGTTAAAGGCAGAGATTGGGCTCCCACTTAACCTCCCTTGAATAAGTTCCTTGGATGAGCTCTCTGTGCCTCAGTTTCCCTATCCATAGAAACGAGGCTAACAAAGCCCTACCTTCTGGCACAGGTGTGGTGGGTAGGGGAGCAGATGGCCGAAAGGCCACACACAGGACTGCTGTGTTAACTTCAGTCCTGATTATGCAGCTCATTGTGTTCTCATTCGTGGTATTTATCTTTGCATGAGAGAAATAATGTCATGAAGGCTGCAGGGCTCCAGGACAAGGCCTGGAAGAGGGCTCTGAGCAGCATGAAGGTGTGGGGGTCTTTCAGGCGCTCCCCAGAGGCAGGGCCCAGGAGACCTCAGTTCCTCCAGCTAGGAAATGAGTCCAGAGAGGCCCTTTTGAGGCTCAGGTAGGGTCGGGCCTAGCGTTCAGTTAGGGGCCTTCGTCCAGCCACAGATCCCCAGCCAGACCCATCCCAGGTACCCTGAGCAGTTTCTGACGAGGTGGGCTCCCCGAGGGCAGCGCCTCCAAATGAGTCAAACTTGATGAGCCCTGGGAACTAGAAACAGAAAGAAGTCAGAGGTCCAAAGGGCATATATCACTCCCATCCTTACCCCACCCCACCTTCTTCCACACCCCGGGTGTCCAGGGCCTATGTTGGCATAAAATCAGCTTGCTCACACGCAGGGTCTGGCCAGAGTGAACTGGAGGAATTATCTTGACTGGGCTTTTTCCTGTTTGGTTTTTTTTTTCCTTCCATTTACAAAAGGAACTTATGATACATGCCCAAAGAGACCAGCCCATCATTACTGGCAGCTGGTACGAACTGGTGAGGGGTCACCCTTGGGTCCAGCAGGTTGGGGTTCAAATCCTAGCAAGCACTCTCAGCCTCGGTTGGCTGTGTGACCTGTGGTAGGGGGGACTCCCCCTTTCTGCACTCAGCTCTCCCACCTCTAACTGGAAACCAGCCCCTATCCGCCCCCCCACAAACCCCCGAAGGCTCAGTGAATCACAGGGCTCATCCTCAGGCCAGGGATTCACACCGTCTCCTGCAAGCACCCCCGACTCCCACCCTGGAGTCTCTTCTGTCCTGGAACTTGCTCTTCTTCCCAAAACTGTCGTGTTCACTGCCTCTCTGTCCCCCCCACCCCCGCATTAGTACATCAGCCCTGGGAGCACAGGCCTTTCTTGCAGACGTTCTAGGCTGCGTGCTAGAACCTAGACCAGGGCACACACAAGGGTCTGGGTGCTCAGTGCTGGCTCAGAGCAGTTGCGACCATGCACGCACGTGACAGTGGTCGCTGACACTGATGTGTTAATATTGTCACCGTGGGCTCTTCATCAATATGTGCTTTGGAGAAAAGGCCGGTGTTTGGTCCTATGGCCTTTCTCGGGCGGGACTCAGGTCGTCATGCACACAAATGGGCTTCTCCTGTCACCCCCAGCCCTCACCTTGCCTTTTGGAGGTCCCAGAATGTTCCATGCATGCCCCTTTTTGAAATCCCAGCTGAGGGCTGTTGGGAAGTACAGAGCCACGAAGACTGCAGTGATGCTGATGTTCAGCACCTGCTGCAAGTGAATCAGGAGCTGGCCACTGACCCCATCCAGCTTTGCAGATGAGGATGCTGCAGCCCAGAGGGGGGCCCACCTTGCCCCAGGCCCACTGATGGTCAGTAGGCAGGTCAGGGCACCTCCCAGGAGCCACCGCAGCAGCTTCAAGGGCATCAGCTCTCAGTCTTCCCAGCTGCCGGGCAAGGGGATGTGAGCCCTCGTTTTCCCTATTCCGAAACCGAGACCCAGTGACTGGGCCCGTTGGGGTCCCCAGGCATGTGAGTCACTGGAGCTGGAAGTGGGGTAGGCAGGGGCACGGGTGGGCCCGTGTCTAACAGGCCAGGAGAGTGACTCAGGACTCACCTTCTCTGAGCCTTGCTTCCTCATCTGGAAAGTGGGAGCGTCCTGTGGGGAATCACCTTGACTTGATGGGAGCCTCCAAGTCCGTGTCGGGCAGGCCCGCTATGGGCTCATGGTAGCACAGCGGGTGGGGGCACATCCGGGCCCTGAGGGTGTGAGCAGGTGGGGCCTCGCCACCTGGACTGCCCCGCATTCTCACACCCCCATGTGTCTCAGCCTCTCTGCCTCCCTGGACTCCTGAGGAATGGTGACAAGAACAGGGTGAGGAGGACAGAGGTACCTGGAGCCACATTTGCCTGGGGACTTGCCAGGCCTTGGTTGTCAATGTGGGGTGGCGGGGGGGCACGTAGGCACAGGATGTAGGGCCAGAATTCTGTCCCTAATGGGGGTCCTGAGTTACTTCTGTTGAGTGCTTGGCCCCTTCTGTACCTCTAGTGCCTCATTAATGTTCAGTGAATCCGGGGAGCCTGGCTGGCTCAGTCGGTGAAGCAT
This sequence comes from Leptonychotes weddellii, assembly GCF_054177405.1. Taxonomy (NCBI): domain Eukaryota; kingdom Metazoa; phylum Chordata; class Mammalia; order Carnivora; family Phocidae; genus Leptonychotes; species Leptonychotes weddellii. Next base: position 10,462,053 of record NC_138369.1, read on the forward strand.
CTGCCTTCGGCTCAGGTCGTGATCCCAGGGTCCTGGGATCGAGCCCCGCGTCAGGTTCCCTACTTGGCGGGGAGCCTGCTTCTCCCTCTCCCTCTGCCCCTTCCCCGCCCTTGCGCGTTCTCTCGCTCTGCTCTCTCTCTCTCTCTCAAATAAATAAATAAAAATCTTTAAAAAAAAGAAAATTCAGTGAATCCTTAATATTTAGTGCTGTGTATTTGCAACGAATGGTGGATAGTCAGTGACAGTATGTTGGTGTCTCGGGGCGGTTTAGTGGCTTGTTCCCCTTCATTGTGATAATATTCATGCATCACGAATGTGCCTCGCAGCTCCTCGTTGTTGCTGTACAACTATTTGATATAACTGCTGGGTGCGTCCTGCATATTTAGCAGGCCATAAACAGTATTTACTGACATTAGGCTTCTTGCTCATTCAGTGCATCGGGAGTATTTCAGTGCTGTGGATATTTGGCTCTTTAGGGCATTAGTACCTCTTTCTTTTTTTAATTTTTTTTTTTAAGATTTTATTTATTTATTTGACACAGAGAGAGAGAGAGTGAGAGAGAGAACACAAGTAGGCAGAGCGGCAGGCAGAGGGAGAGGGAGAAGCAGGCTCTCCGCTGAGCAAGGAGCCGGATGTGGGGCCTGATCCCAGGACCTCGGGATCATGACTTGAGCCGAAGGCAGCCGCTTACCCAACAGAGCTATCCGGGCGCCCCAGGGCATTAGTACCTCTTGGTCCTGTCTCAGCTGCCACAGGCACTTGCTAACTCACCGTGATTGAATGGCCAGCATCTTCCAAGGCCTGCGGGGCCCCAGACGGGTCGGCGGCAGCTGTCATTGGCAGTGGGTTTGGGCCGAAATGCACGAGGAAATCGCTGATATGTGGGTCATCATTAGTATGTTTTCCTGTTCAACAAGCACCAGCAAGTGGCACACGGGGACACAGCTGTTGGGGACAAGGTCCCTGGCCCACCTCCGGGGCTCCAGGCTGGTGGGGGAGATAAACAGGAGAGAAGTGAGTGGATTTCCTGCGTGCAGTGGTGGGTGATGAGAGCTGCAGAGAAAATCAGAGCCAGGGCAGGGTGTTTTAGCTGGGAGGTTGAGGCCCTTCTAAAAAGGCAACAGTGGGAGGCGCCTGGGGCGCACAGTCTGTTGAGCTGCTGACTCTTGGTTTCAGCTCTGCTCGTGCGATTGAGCCCCGCGTGGGCTCCGTGCTCGGCGGGGGGAGTCTGCTTGAGATTCTCTCTCCCTCTGCTCCTGCCCCCCCCCACATGCTCACACATGTGTGTGCACGTGCTCTCTCTCCCTCAAATAAATAAATAAATCTTGAAAAAATAAAAATAAAAAGGCAACATTGGGCTGAGCCTAAAGATCAAAGAGAATCAGGGGGAAGAGCAGGAGTCCCAAGTGGAGAGAACCAGGGGGAAGAGCAGGAGTCCGGCAGGTGCAAAGGCCCTGTGGCAGGGCTGAAAGAAGCTGAAAAGGCTGTGGTGGCTGGAGCAGACCAGCTGGGGCAGAGGTCATTGGGGGTGGGGAAGCAGGGGCTGAGAGGTCCCACACCTGGCAGCCACAGCCTATGGGGAGGGGCTCTTGGGTCTTGAATGTAATGAAACAAATGGCTTTTATGTGTATGTTAGAGGAAGCAGGCTCTAGGTGATGGTGAAATCGCACCAGTGTATGGAGAGCAAACAGCCGGGAACAGGATCAACTGGTCTGGTAGTGAGGGTCCCTGAGAGTCAGCCCGGATGTCACTGAGCTGTGCCTCTGTCCATAGCCACTATGTCTGATCTGGGCGGAGAAACATGGAGGAGACCCTGCCACGTGCAAGCAATATAAGGATGTGCTCATCCATCAAACACCTGTTGGGCCTTCCGGGTTCCCTTGCCATTGTGCCCCCACAGCTCTTGCCTGGACACCACACCTGGGTCAACAACTGCCCCATAACACCCCATGTGAAAGGCTCACAGCCTTCTCGATCTGTTCCTCCTGGTCCTTCCTTCTCCGTCCCCTGCCCAGGCTTTATAAACATCGATGACTCCCTTCATTATATTTCCTGAACCCGCCCATTTCCCTGCACCTCGCTGACCAGCTCCTGTCCAGGCCCCCAAATTCTTCTGCCTGGTTACTGCCCCAGCCTCTACTCTTGCCCTGATTGTCCTTATCCCCTCAGTGGCCACAGGGGGCTTCTTAAAAGCATAAATCGATCTTCTCCCTCCCCTGTTTACGCACCTTCCATGGCTCCCATTCCTCCTCACATGCAAAATAAGAGGTTCTTCATGGCTTGCCCCATGTCCTCCCCACCCAATCCCCTGGCATGGTCTGGCAACCCACATCATCTCCCTCCTGTCCCCCTGCTCCAGCCACACTGGCCCTCTCTCTCTGCCTTCAGCGCCTTACATTTGTGGTCTGGCCCTTTACAACTGTGCTCTTCTGGGCCTTTGAACTTGCTGTGCCCTCTGCCTAGAATGTCCTTCCCCCAGCGCTCTGACCAGGTGATTCCTCATCATCCTTCAGGATGTCCCCAGGCTGGTCAGGTATCCCCCACCACCCCTGGACCCTTCCTTTCCAACAGTGTTTATCATGTTCCTACTAAACTAATCACCTCTTCCCATATTAACGTCATCAGGGAGGGGATAATTTGGTCATGCCTGTTAGTAGATTCACTCACCAGTCTGCTCCCAGGGTAGCCCAGCAGCAGAATGTTGGCTGACCTGGGCCCCGGTTCTCTGTCCTTTGTCAGATGTTTAAGTGCGTGGTTCCTTGTGACAGATTCTGGAAGGCTCTGAGTTGTGGATGGAGAATCCCCCAGAAACTCCATATCACTGGAAGGATAAGATAGACCAATGGATCCTACCCATCGGGGTCCTGGGTTCCAATCTGCTTTAGGCTGAGTCTCAGTATCCCCATCTGTAAGCAGGGATTCTGGGGGCACTGAAAGAGCTAGTATGATGAGCCAAGGTCAAGCTAAGCCTTTCTCAGTCTGGAGTTTAAGGTCTTTACTTGGCCACTCCCTAGCCTCAAAAATCACCCCGTCTCCAAATTCTGCTTTTCAGCAAAATACACTACAGATGATTCCTTGAATAGGCCTTATTTACTTTCCCTCTATGCCTTTGCATTTGCTCTTTCCTCTACCTGAACTCCCCCCACCCCTACCCTGGTGAGCTCCTCTGCATCCCTCAAAGCCTCAGCTTCAGTGTCCTGGTCCCTTCTTCTGGCCCAGCCCTGATCCCACAGGTGTCTGGATTGGTCTCCCCCAGATTGGGAGCTTCTGGGGGGCCAGGCCCAGGGTCGAGGCTTCTCAGGTTCCCCAGGCCTATTTGTTGAATGAATGAATGAATGAATGAGTAGTTTTCATATGTATTTTTTGGGAGAAGAGCTGCTGAGACCCTTCTCAGGACTGAAGGACCGGGAGACAAGGCAGGTCGTTTCTGTGGTGATGTGAGGCACCCACTGGGCCACCCTGGAATAACTCTGAGCTCCACTCTGGGGTGGTGGTTCCCCCAGAGTTATTCAAAACCCACAGACCTCACCGAGTGAGCAGCTGTTTGAGCTTCTGCAAATCCAGCCGTTCCGTCCGGAGAGAACTGGGGAGGGTGGACAGCAGAATCTTGGCTAGGGGTCAGGGAATCGGACCCAGGCCTGTGAGGAGCTTCTCATCAACCACCTAGCCCACCCAGCAAAGGCCCCAGAGTCACTCGCTGTTGCTCAGTTGCTTGGAGGAAGTAATACCTAGAAACTTCCCCTCCTTGGTGGAGCTGAGTCACCAAGACCCCGCCCCTTCAGGTAGTAAAAACCAGAAGGACAGATCGGTGACTACCTGGGGCCTGGGGTGCAGCCCACAGAGGCACCCAGCAAGGTTTACTAGACCAATAAAACCTCAGCACTCTCAGCCTCTTGCCAACGGGGAAGCTCAGAAATTCTTTCTTTCTCTTTTTTTTTTAATTTAATTTTTAAAAAGACTTTATTTATTTATTTGCCAGAGAGAGTGCAAGTACACAGGCAGGGGGAGCAGCAGGTAGAGGGAGAAGTAGGCTCCCTGCTGAGCAGGCAGCCCGACGCGGAACTCGATCCCAGGACCCTGAGATTATGAGCTGAGCCGAAATCAGACACCCAACCGACTGAGCCACCCAGTGCCCTCCCAGAAGTTCTTTCTTATGCCTGTCCAGTGTGAGATATTATGGGAATAGCAACATTACCTGCTTGAGGGTTTAAGGGGCTATGAGTTAGGAAGGGCCTTGGTGGATAGTAAAGGGAAGGGGATCTTGGATGCATCAATAGAGGTCTAGTATAGGGAGGAGGAGAAGTGAATCTTCCTTCCCTGCCCCTGACTTGAGCTCTCAGACCCTAATCAGGAACCTCAAGGGGCTGGGAGGGTAGAGTAGCAAAATCCTTCCATTTAAATTTTTTTTTTTTTTAGATTTATTTATTTGTTAAAGACAGAGAGAACACAGAGGGAGAGGGAAAAGCAGACTCCTTGCTGAGCAGGAAGTCCAACGCGGGGCTCTATCCGAGGACCCTGGGATCATGACCTGAGCTGAAGGCAGACGCTTAACCAACTGAGCCACCCAGGCGCCCCAGAATCCCTCCATTTAGAGAAACCTGAGACCTGGCGAGAAAAAGTTGGGAATGCTGGTAGCCAACAAAGGACAAGTGTTCCATATACAAAAAGTTCTTATAAATAAACAAGAAAGAAAAATGCAAGAAAAAGAACGGCCATTAATGGAACTAAATAAAACCAAATGGTGGGCGCCTGGGTGGCTCAGATGGTTAAGCGTCTGCCTTCGGCTCAGGTCATGATCCCAGGGTCCTGGGATCGAGTCCCGCATCGGGCTCCCTGCTCCTTGGGAGCCTGCTTCTCCCTCTGCCTCTCTCTCTCTGTGTCTCTCATGAATAAATAAGTAAAATCTTAAAAAAAAATAAAAGGCACCCCAAGAGGTTCTGTTTGGCCCTGACACCCTGGTAAGAGCCATTTAGTCATTTCAGTTCTTCTCGTGCTCCCCCCACCCCAAAGCCCAAATTCGGCTGAGTTGTAAATATTCATATTTGCTGAAGTATCTTCCTTTGTTCTGAAACCCTTGTTTGGAGCTTATAAAACACATTTCCAGTGAACTGGTTCTTGGCTACCTAGGTTTAATTTTCTATTTAATAGATGTTTAGGGACGCCTGGGTGGCTCAGTCGGTTGGGTGTCTGCCTTTGGCTCAGGTCATGATCTCAGGGTCCTGGGATCAAGTTCTGCGTCGGGCTCCCTGCTCTGTGGGGAGCCTGCCGCTTCCCCTGCTGTGTGCTCTCTCTCCCTCTCTCTCTCTGGCAAATAAATAAATAAAATATTTAAAAATAATAATGATAGATGTTTAATAAATATTTTGAAGTAATATAAAAATAATAAATCTCATAAATACTTCACATGGTGAATTTTTACAAACCCATATCAGGGGCTTTTGTTCAATCCTGATTTTCCTCTTCTCATCTTCCCTTATTTTGAGTTCTCTATTCCGGATTTCTGTGTTGGTTTAGACCGGGATATTTCAAGCCTGACAATGTTGACATTTGGGGCTGGATTATCCTGAGGTGGGGCTATCCTGTGTCCCTCAGGGTGTTAATTTAAGCAGGATCGCTGGCCTCCACCCAGTTAATGCCATTAGCAGTACCATACGTCCACCCTGCTCGAATCATGACTGCCAAAAATGTCGCAGGGCATTGCCAAGTGTTTCCTAGGGGACAGAATCACCTGTTTGAAGATCCCTGATTTAGGCTCCCAACTGCAGATGGGGAGGAGGGTGAATCACTCACTAAAATTTTATGGGTCCTGGGGTGCCTGGGTGGCTCAGTAAGTTAAGCCTTTGACTTCGGCTCAGGTCACGATCTCAGGATCAGGACTCCACACGCAGCGGGGAGTCTGCTTGTCCCTCTCCCTCTGCCTCAGCAGGGGGAGCTCAGGCACGCAAGCGTGCGCACGCTCTCTCTCTCAAATAAAGAAAATGGTTTAAATAAATAAAATTTTACAGATCCTTAATGAGAGTGTCTCTTGCCCAGGAGTTGGGTTCTGAAGTGTGCCATTGTTTTCCAGGATCTGTGGGTCTCTGGCCACAGGTGTGGCCCAGGAGAACACAGTGGCATTTCTAGTCTGATTTCCTTTGCGGTGACGTGGTCTTTCTGTTACAGCTCATGCGTTGTTTCCCTAACCTTGAAGCTCAGGGATCTGTCAGGTTTGCCTGGGAGCACTACTTTCCTGTCGTCCATCCTGGACTCAGGGGCCTCTCTTTGGCTCGGGAAAATGTCCTTCTAGGATTCAGTGCATTCTTGTACCGCATTCATCAGCACACAGCTTCACGCCAAGGTTATTTGCCTTTTTGGGTCTCCCAGACCTGTCCTCTGGCAGCCGAAGCCCCAGGATGGGATGCCACGGCACCAGGACAGTTCTATGTCGCCTGCATACAGGGTTCTGAAGCCGCTTAGGCTCCAGGCTCATTGCACCTGCGGTCCCTCCCCTGGGACCTTTCGCCCAGCCCTCAGCCTCACTGGCTCTTCTGTGCCATTCACATCCACCTTAAATGTCATCCAGACCTCGAAATCCAAACCTGCCACCCGACCCCATTTCCTCCTGTGGCTTTCGTCACCTCGTATCATTTCAGTGAGGTTTTAATTAGTGTTTGTTCCCCCCTTCAGGGTGTGGCTTCCAGCGTGGAGACATTTGGGTATCCCTGTGTCCGCAGAAACCCAGCATCCATTCAGCAGTCATTCGATGCACGTTTAGGACCTTCTGTGCACCAAGCACAGTTCTAGGGGCTGGGAACAACCTGGGGAACAAGACAGGTGGCATGGAGCTCAAGTTCTGGTGGGGGAGGTGAAGGCGAAACAAGACATGTTAGAAGTTCTAGCGTGTCTTTTAGGAGGTGAAAAGTGCTGTGGGAGAAGAAAAAAGTAAAACAGCGTTGGGGATCAGGGGATCAGGGGATGGGGGAGATGCTGTGTCCTGAGGAGTCCTTCCTGAGAAAGGGCCATTGGAGGAAAGACAAGAAGTGAGGGAGGGAACCACGTGCACATCTGGGGAAGAATATTCCAGGCCAAGGGAAGAAGCTGTGCAAAAGGCCTGGGGCAGGATCATGCCCAGTGTGTTTGAGGCTGAAGTCCCCACAACAACACTCTTACGTGGGGTTAATTCTCCCCGGTTTACATGGCGGCACAGAGAGGTCAAACTTCTTTTCCAAGGTCACACAGAGGAACCTGCGGGCTCTGTTTCTGGGAGACAGCTCGCTGGAGAGGCTTGGCCAGGTAGTGTGCAGTGACAGCAATGGGCACGTTGGGGAAATGGCCTCGTGGGTCCAGGAGGAAAGCCCTGTTCCTGCCTCTGGATGGAAGTGGGAAGCCATTCTCTTCCTTGCTTCCAGGCAGTAGCTGGGTGCGGTCGCTTGGGGCGGGGGGAGCCTTTCAGAACCCACCAACTGCCTCACGTTTTCCAGGTGCCAGCAGGAAGAACAGAAAGGCCCCAGAACAGCACAGACATCCCACGGCGGCCCCAGGTAAGTCCTGAACTTCACATATTCATTCCACAAATGCTCGTTGAATGCCCACTCGGTGTGACGTGCAGCTCCCTTCATGCTTGCACAATCCTGGGAGTTGGAGACTGCCCAGATGCCCCCTTTTATAGCTGAGGAAATCGAGGCCCAGGGTATGGAGGGCACACAGCCAGAAAGTGATGGAATTGGGATTTAAGCCTAGGAGTTGGGCTCTAGAGTCTGCATCTCTCTGAGTGAGTCAATAAGTGTTTGAGGATGGTCAAGTCCTGCCTTGGGTCTAATCCAGTACCTTCATGCTGCACTGGAAAATAGACCTTCAAATGCAGAGCTGAGAAACAGTGTAGACACTACCTCTCCAGACAAAAAGACATTAAGGGAGTCCAGGAAAGCCCGGGAAAGGGACCTGGAAGGGAGACCAAGGGCTCTGCCTGGATATGGGGAAGGAAAGCTTCTAGGAGGAGGCGACATGAGAGCTGGGGTTTTGAAGAATGAATATGAGTTTGCCAGAGAAAACCTTAAAGAATTTACTTTTATTCATAAATTTTATTCGTTCAAACACTCCCTGCTTCTCCCATGTGTCTGCCTCATGCTGGGCAATGCAGGGACCCTCAAGAAGCCCCCAGTCTTAGAAAGACAAAGTAAACACAGACACCCCGCCCCCCCGGGATCAAGACTGGGCCAGAGGGGTGGACAGAGCTAGAGGTGCCAAATAGAACCAGGAGCATTCCTGAGGGGTTAAAGAAAACTTCCTGGAGGATGCATCATTTAAGATGGGTTATAAAGGAAGAATAGGAGTTTAGCAAGGAAGATAGCTCTGTTTGAAACATGCTGGGCCTCAGGGATCTGTGAGGAGCCAGGTGCCATGCTCAGGTGACAGGACCATTAAAAGTAGTCAAGAAGAACGGGTGATGGTTTGGTTCAGAATGCCAGAAGCTCGGAGCTTCCTGGAGGGGCAGGGGAAAAGGGAAGCAGGAAAGATCCCAGTAGCTCTCAGTGATAAAGAGGCAGCTCTTGGCCTCCCTTGGGGAGGCTCCTGGGCCATGTCGGAGGCAGGGACATGAGGAGGACCAGGTTGAAAGGGCAGATTCTGGGCACACGGAGTCTGGGAGCCTCACCTTGGCATCTCCATGCCTCAATCCTCTCTGTAAGTACTTAATCCCCAGCAGGGCCCGGGCAACTGTCAGAGCCAACAGGGGCTGAGGTTCTGGAGGAGGTGGGTGGTGCGGGGGGATAGGCAGGGGGGTGCATTTCAATCTTGTACCAACCTGAGCACCTGGGGGGCTGCAGCCAGGTGTCAGGGTCCGCAGGTAGCTCAGGGAAAGTGCTCGGCCCAGCCCGTCCCTTCAGTGCGTATGACTCTTGGCAGGAACCGCCAGGCGGACCAGGATGAGGTGTCGCCGGTCCCTGCGGACCGAGGTGGGCCTGGCCGTAGCCCTGAGCATCTTCACCCTCCTCCTCCTCCTCTTCAGTCAGCACGTGTCACCACCCACCTTCCAGAGCCTGGAGGAGCCCCAGGGCCACCCCGAGGCTCTGGCCTGGCCGGCCCAGCCCTCCCGCCCACTGCCCACCCCCTGCCGGGCCAACACCTCGGTGGCCGCCCTGCCGAGCTTCGTGGAGCAGCCCCAACAGGTGCGCGACTTCCTGCTGTATAAACACTGCCGAGACTTCCGGCTCTTACAAGACGTGCCCCCGAGCAAGTGCGCGCCGCCCGTCTTCCTGCTGCTTGTCATCAAGTCCTCGCCCAGAAATTACGAGCGCCGGGAGCTGGTGCGGCGCACTTGGGGCCGCGAGCGCTGGGTGAAGGGCGTCCAGCTGCGCCGCCTCTTCCTGGTGGGCACGGCCTCTGACCCCCTGGAGGCCCGCAAGTTCAACCGGCTGCTGGCGATGGAGGCGCGGGCGCATGGTGACATCCTGCAGTGGGACTTCTATGACTCCTTCTTCAACCTCACGCTCAAACAGGTGGGCGGGCAAGAGGGGGTCCCCCGATCAGGGCCACCCATCCTCCCTGCCTACTCACCATCACCTCCTCTGACGGCGCCCAGGGAACCAGAAGTCCCCACCCATCCCACCCCACTCCCTCCACTGTCCCCGCGGCGGTCTCAAGTCTTCTTGAGGGGAGGCAGGGAGAAAGGGCAGGGGGGCAGGGCCTGAGGTTACAAGCCCCGGTGACTCGGTGACTCGGGTTTGAGTTCAGGCTCAGATAATCATTTACCTCTCCGGGCTCGCTTCTTCATGGTCGTCAAGGAAACGGGATGTAGTTGGCTCCACCTGCCCCTGAGGGCTGCTGGACGGATTCCAGATTCTGGGAGAGGATGTTTCCGAGGCAACCTGGAGCGCCCGTGACAGTGGGGGTCGGTGGGGGTGGAGGGGCCCCCCCGGACAGGACACATCTTGTTTATTTGTTCTTATTCTCTCTCCCCATGAGGCCCACGTCTGTGCGGTAGGTGCTCAGTAAAGACCTTTTTGATGGGCAAGAACCCACAAGAAGTGGAGGGAATCCTGCCCGTGCACAGATAAGGAATAGGAGGCGCCAGAGACCCACCCAGGCATTGGAGATGGGCCCAGTGCAGGGTCCCGCGTGTTGTGGGCACAGAGAAGTCTGGGCTCTACTTTTCTGTCGTGTGACCTTGGTCCCGGTGCTTTTTCTGGAGAGCCTCTATTTCTTCCTCTGCAAACGAGGTTGAAGACCACAGCCGCCTCCTAAGCTTGCATGAGGGATTCAAGGCAGGGCAGGCACTCAGCACAGTGCAGGGCAGGCAGCCAAAGTTATTACGAGGGAAGCTAAAGCCGAGGTGGGTAGACGGCCAGAAGCTCTCAGCATGCCATGGTCTTCATGCAGAGCACAGAGGCACATAATAAATGTCCATTTGACAAACGTGAAATCCATTTGTCCTTGAAAACCTTGAAAACCTGTGAAGCGATGACCCACACTGGGTGCTGGGGAGATGACACAGGGAGGAGAGACACAGCCCCCACCCAGGGGAAGCCTGGAGTCTGGGGATGGGGGAAGGTAGAGGCTAAGTAGCAATCACACAAGTAATTATTTAACAGCAGTGCTTGGCCAGGCAGAGTCCGAAGGAATAGCAATAAATGTCAATGGGACAGTTTTCAAGCACTTCTTGGTGCTTTACAGAGCATCATCTCCACGGATTCCCCAACACTCCTGGGGGGCAGGTCCGATGGTGAGGTCTGTCTGGAAAGCTGGAAACCGAGGCTCACGGTGGGGCCTCAAACCCAGGCTGGCCTAACCGGGGGATATATCCTCCTCTGGGCTCCCCGGGCTGGGGCGGCCCACAGGGACCCAAGGCCGATTGCCCCAGCCCTCCAGCTCGTGTGCCCTGTCCACTTCGCCTGCAGGTGCTCTTCCTACAGTGGCAGGAGACTCGGTGCACCAATACCAGCTTCGTGCTCAACGGGGACGATGATGTCTTTGCACACACCGACAACATGGTCTCCTACCTGCAGGACCACGATCCTGACCACCACCTCTTTGTGGGGCAGCTGATCCGCAACGTGGGCCCCATCCGGATTCCCTGGAGCAAGTACTACGTGCCAAAGGTGGTGACAGAGGAGGAGTATTACCCGCCCTACTGTGGGGGTGGTGGCTTCCTACTGTCCCGTTTCACGGCCACCGCCCTGCGCCGGGCTGCCACCACATTGGACCTCTTCCCTATCGACGATGTCTTCCTGGGCATGTGCCTGAAGCAGGAAGGCCTGGAGCCCGCCTCCCACAGCGGAATCCGCACAGCGGGTATTAGGGCCCCCTCGGCCCACGTGTCCTCCTTTGACCCCTGCCTCTACCGGGAGCTCCTGCTCGTGCACCGCTTCTTGCCGTATGAGATGCTGCTCATGTGGGATGCGCTGAGCCAGCCCGACCTCACCTGCGGCAGGCAGACACGGATCTACTAGGTGGGATCAGGGCCCCCAGCCTCTAGGCTCTGATCTCCACGCCCATGGAAAGGGGCAGCGTCTTCCACTGCACAAGGGGAAATCTCGATTCTCCTAAGCGGGTCAGGCATCGGGCAGTGCCAGGGAGGGTTTGATGAGTGCCTAGTCTAGCTGGCGAACTCCTAGACTTGCCAAACCCACCTGGTACCTGAACCCACATTCCCTCGTCCTCCCTAGATTCTCAGCTGAAGGGACCAGCTCTTTCCGTGGCAGCTAATTGCAGAGGCCCCTCTGCTGGCCTTGCAGTTGCTGCTCCTGCATCAATGCCATTTGAGCCAAGGTCCCATTTCCCAGCTCTGACCTTGATCGCGGGCTGGGCCTTAAAGGGTGGCCAGCCCCTCCTTGATCATACTCCTATAATGGTGAGTTGCAGCCATGGTTCAAGGTCAGTTGGGAACTTGTGGGTCCACTTGCAGCTGAAGTGAGCAGTACTTTTCAGCCTGGGAAAGGAGGTTTGTTCTCAGCCTCTCTCCCGGTCTCCGCCCACCTGAGATGGCGGTAGGGGCCAGAGAAGCCACGAATGGGACTGCCCCCTCCCTGCTTCTGGTATCAAGTACTCTAATGGTGGAAGCACTGGGCAGAGGAGGGGGGCGGCTGTCCGACTCAGGCTTTGCCAGCTCAGAGTTTCTGGAGTCCCTGACAGGGCCCATCCCCCCACCACTTGTGCTCCCCAAGAATTCAGGGAATGATGCTGGGGCCAGAGGGTCTTCACTGGGCCCAAGGTCAGCACACACACTCACCCCAGTGCCCAGAGAAGGGAGAGATTCAGGTCCTTGGGTGCCTCTGAGCTCTGGGGACCCAGGACTGCCCCCCCCTCAGTATGTCTTTCAGATTGGGGAGATCCAAGCAAAATGGTGACTCCCCGCCCCCCACACACCCCTGCTGGCTCTGGGTGGATGTCTGCGGCCTGGGCTTCACAGGCATTGGAGTAGTGCTTGGGACATGGGGACAGGGGGACCTCAGACAGCAGAATGATCACTGGGAAGTGGGTACTCAGGGAATAAAATATTTTGTGAAGACCTGAGGTTCTTTTTTTTTTTTTTTACACGGGATTTACAAGTTTTAATTCAGACCAGTCTACAATCAGTAAAAGTTTGATTTCCAATAGAAAATATGCACCAACAACAATGGCATGGATGAAGTGGGGGGCTACAGGAGTTTCTATCAGGCAGATCTGACATCATCCTGCCCCTGCTCACACACCCTCCATGGTTCCCTATCGCCCTCAGACTGGGTCTCACTGCCAGCTTGATGACATGCTCAGGAGAGAGGCACAGGGGTGAGACTGCCCCTGGCCGTGAGGGACAGTGGGCCTGCCTTGGCCTCCTGCTTCCGGCAAGACTCCTTCTGAACACACCACCCAGCCTCCCCTCTCTTCGCCAGGCTCCTCTCCCACTAGGACTGTTGCTTTGCTATCCTCTGTCCCATCTCCTTTCCCTTCTTCTCTAAGTATTTACTGTGCACTTCCTGTATGCTGCACACCTTGCCCTATACTCCTGCTCCCAGCCCCATTGGGATGGCAGATACCCACCTTATAGTGCGAAAACAAACCTGTGAACAATCAAATAGGATGTTATCAGAAGCAGTGAGAGCTTCGAGAAGTAAAACGAAGCAATCAGACACAGTGATGGGAAAGAGTATTCGCTGAGAGCTCGGGGGACTGGGACCGAGGAGGTACATTGGAGCTGGGGCATGCAAAAAGAGGACATGGCCTTGGGAAGAGCCAGGAGAAGGGTGTTCCAGGCAGAAGGCATAGCATGTGCAAAGGCCCTGAGGTGGGATAATCAGGGAGCATTCGAGTTGCAGCGAAGAGGCCGTGGCTGGAGCTTGGTGAGTAAAGAGGATCTGGAGGGAGGAGAAACATGAAGTCACAGGGGCTGGCCACCTGGGGACTTGTGGGCTGGGGTGAGGAGAGAGGGAGATATTTGAGAGTGATGGCACCTTTGGAGCAAGGAAATGACATGATTGATTTTTAAATTTTAAATACCCCTGTGGCTGCCATGTGGATTGTTGGGAGGTGGAAGCTGAAGCAGCATCCAGGCAGGGGAAGGCAGGCCTGGGTGAGACGGGGTCTGCGGGGGTTTCTAACATAGGTCTGGCCTCATCCTGCCCCTGCCCACACACCTGCGGCTCCCCATTGCCATCTCCCCGGCAGAGAGTCCGGCTCCCCTGCCTCACTGGACTGAACAGTATGCATCCCCCTGGAACCTTAGAATATGGCCTTATTTGGAAATAGGGTCTTTGCTGGGGTGGCTGGATGGCTCAGTTGATTAAGCATCTGACTCTTCATTTTGGCTCAGGTCATGGTCTCTGGGTGGTGAGATCGAGCCCCGCGTAGTCAGGCTCTGCTCTCAGCAGGGAATCCGCTTGAGATTCTCTCTGCCCCTCCGGCCCCCCTGCTCTCTCTCTCTCTCTCAAATAAATAAATAAATCCTAGAAAAAAAAAAGAAATAGAGTCTTTGCAGATATAATTAAGGTAAGGATCAAGGTGAGATCATTCTGGATTAGGGTGGGGTGGGCCCCAAATCCAATGAGAGTGGTTTTACAAGAGACGGAAATGAACACACAGAGACACGGGAAAGAAGGCCACATGAAGACAGAGACAGAGCTTGGAGTCCTGCATCTAGAAGCCAAAGAAGGTCAAAGGTTGCCAGCGGCCACCAAAAGCCAGGAAAGAGACACAGACCAGATTCTTCCTCAGAGCCTAGCAGAAGGAAACAAGCCTGCCCCACCTCGACTTCTGTCTCTGGCTTCTAGAACTGTAAGGAAAGAAAGTTCTGTCTTAGGACTCCCGATTTCTGGTAATTTGTGACAGCAGATTCAGGAAAGTAACAACATGGACTGGCTCACATAGTCAAATCCTTGGTCCTTTTGCCCTGGGAGTCCTAGAATGCAAGTTCCATCTCAGGGTGAAGGGAGCGTGCGAGTGAGAAAAATGGTCAGAGTTGGATCAGTAAGTGTCCACTGTGACTCATTTCAATGTCTGTGTGTCCACTGTCACGTGGACTTTAAGTAACATTAAGGCCCCCCACCATAGGTCTTGACAGATGACCTCGATTCGAATCCTGCACTTGGCCATTCCCTCTCTGTTTGACCTTGGCACGCAGCCGTCTCCCCTGGCCTCAGTTTCCCCACTTTGTATCGTGATGACTCTCAAGTTGCTAACAAGCTCCTGAAAGTGGTGGGGGGGGTCCCCAGCTGCCGGGGGGCAGCCCGCACAAGGGCTGATGCAGTCTTGTCCCTTTTTCTTGAGAAAATGCAAAAAGCTGCTTTGGATTCTGCAGGAGCTTCATTTATTTACCACTAGGGAGACCTCAAAGGGGGGTGGCACAGATGCGGGGAGGGTGGCACCTGGGGCTCCTAGGACGGGAGGACATTTGGCCCTGAGTATCTGGCATCTCTGCGAAACCAAGGCTCTTCCAAGCCAGGGTGGAGGTGTGATTTTTCGCAGTTGGTCCCACAGAGGAAGGTGGCCTCGGGGAGGTGGGGAACACCGGTCCTCCCAGACAGGGCTTTGTGGCGCTGTGTGGCTTCAGGAGCTCACCAGACCAGACCCCTCTGGGTCTCTGGATCCTCTGAGGCCACAGCCAGGGGGAGGGTTCAGTGAGGACACAGGGTCAGCAGGTCCTGCTGGGTGCAGCCGCTGAGGCAGCAGTGGTGGGCAGGGTTGGTGGCCGCCGCCCGCCGGCGGTGGTGATGGAGAGAGGCCTGGGGCAGGGGCTGTGGAATGAGAACCAGCATGGGGTCCCCTTCAGCCACCAGCCCATGGAGATGTCGTCCTTCCAGCCACTGCAGCAGCTCACCTGGGGACAGAGCAGAATTTCAGCATGGGCAGGGGACCCTAGAGGACCCCTCCCCAATATGTGCACACACCTGCACGCTCACATCCTGCTGAGTGACCCACTGAATGCTCATCTTGTGCACAAATAGAAAGTGAGCACCTATTAAATGCCTACTGTCTACTGAGCACAGATATACTCCCCCATCCAGATGTGTGCACTCCCGACCCACACCCACGCTCAGGTCCCCTGCCGTGCACATTCCCACAAGCCACCTATCACGCAGACGCATAGACACTTTACAAAGCCAAAGACAGCAGGGGTGACATATGTATAGGCAGTGGGCTCACACGGACACACACACACACACAGGCACATACCCTCATGGCCCTTTCCAGCCCTCCCCCATGCACGCCTCTGCACATCCAGCTGCGTCTGTATCACAAAGATGCATGCATATAGGACACACACGTGTGACACGTGGGCATACACATCCGTTTTATACCTTCAGCACCAGGGCCGGGCGCAGGGTGAGAAGAGTGAGCACTGGCCCTCAACGCACAATGCAAGGGGGCGCCAAAAAACTCAACAATGAAGATCCATCATATTTTAATGCAATATTTTTAAAAATCAAAAATTAATGCAAAACATAAATATTTACATTAAAAAATTACACAGAATGTAAATCAGGCAGAATCTCACCGTGCACTTGCGAGACTGTCTCGGTCGCCACGCACTGATTTCCTGCCTGGCCGGGGCCGCATCCTTCGCGCGCTTGCACACACCAGCGCCGCGGGCAAGGGGCCCCCGGTAGGTGCGTGCAAACCCAGCCGCCCGCCCCGACGCCCACCAGCGCCGCGCGCACCTGCCCCACCTAGAAACCCCAGAGCGCAGTCCCCGCCCGCCCCCACTCACGGTCGCCGCCAGCCACCCGCCGCCCGTCTTCGGAGGACCAGCGCGGGCCCCCGCACAACCGCACCAGCGCGCGCACGAAGTGGTGGCCACACAGCTTCTCCCGCGCTTCCGGAGCGGGCGCCGAGCCCAGAACGAGCGCCAGAGCCGGGCCCAGCAGCACCAGGGCCCAGGTGAGTGGGCGGGGGTCCATGGCGGCAGGAGGCCGGCCCCAGCGGGGACCCCTTCTTATAGGCATCCAGCCCGCCCCAGCTGAGGACCTTGGATGGGGACAGAGCATTCCGCGGAGGGCTCAGGGAGAAGGTCAAGGGCGGGGTGAGTACTGAGTGCAAGTGTAGTGTAAACCCCGCAGCTGGGTTTTCTCTTTCTCTCTCTCTCTTTTTTTAAGTAATCTCTAAGCCCCAGGTGGGGCTCGAACTCAGGACCCAAGATCATGACTTGCATGTTCCACCCACTGAGCCAGGCTTTTTTGTCGTGCCTGACTTAAGCTTTGATTGCCCAGGCATCCGCTTCAAAGATAGCTATCTGGAATAAATTTATTTGCCAGACACACCGCTTGATAAACAGCCAGCTCTCCGGCCCCCCCGCCCCCCAGGCTCCCTTGTTTGAGAGCTCGTGGTTGCTTTTGAGAACTGGCCTTTGGGGTCACTTGTTCTTTCCTTTCTGGCGCTTTAAATTCCCGCTCCTATATTTTAGTTTTACCATAAGCAATGAGCCCTGGGAACCCCACGCCCCCATCCTGGACCCCAATAAAAGCAGAGGCCCAGCCAGGGAACCCCCACCCCCTCACTGTGTGGCCCGCCCTGGGGGTGCTGTGGGAGCTCCAGGTCTTGTCGGTAAGAAACTTTTCCTTTTTTCAGTTTCCTGATGGGTGTTGCTGAAGGGCGTGGAACCACAGGGGCCAGTCCAACCAGACGCTGGATACTGACAGGCTGAGCCCTAACCATACAGACCCCCCCACCTCAATTCCTGTGTTTAAGCCCGACTCCCCATCGTGACGGTGTCGAGACAGTGTCTGTGGACGTGGGGGCTCCGGGAGATCAGCAGGTAGTGAAGGGGGGGTTCGCAATGGGGTCAGTGCTCTCCTACGAAGGGGGGGTCAGAGAACGTGCCCCCATGCCCCTCCCGCTCCACGTGAGCACCTGGCCAGAAGGCAGCCATGTGCAAGCCAGGAAGCCTCCTCACCAGACCCCGGCCCTGCCGGCACCCTGACTTTCCAGCCTCCAGATCTGCGAGAAACTCCGAGTCCTCGGTGGGAGGCCCTCCGCAGCCACACGCGGTGATTCGGGCCACCAGTGATTCGGGCCACCGCGGCCAGGGAAGGGAGCCGTGTGCTGACCAGCTCAGAACATTAAATTCCTGCTCTGCATCTGAAATCCACCAATAAAGAGTGAGCTGGGGAAACCCTAGGCCCGCACCCCTGGACCCCAATAAAAGCAGAGCCCCAAGCCCAAGTTGGCTCCCTGTTTCCACCAGTGACCTCAGTGGGTAACCCTAGGTCGGCTGTGTAACTCTGAGGTCTTATGAGTAATAAACCTTGACTTTTTCGAAGTTTCCTGATGGGTGGTGCCGAAGGGGATCTTGTAATCATAGTAAGAATCACAACGGTGGTTTTAACCTCAACACGGGTTATTGAGAGGCTGAGGGCGCCACAAAACAGTGAGGGTCTCTGCCTGGGCCAGGGCCTTGGGTGTGTCTCCCCCAGGGCGAGCACTGGCTGAGGAGTCTTTTTCACAACAACAACCACCATTTTAGAGAGGTGAACTAGATAAACTGAGAATGATTCGACAAGGTGGTGGTCGGGCAGCTGGCCATCTGAGACCAGGAGCAATCAGAATCTTGTTGTCCTTATTCCTGTATCAATAAGGAAACTGAGGCTCAGAGAGGGGGTCACTGCGCTTGCCATGGTCACAGGAGGCTGGGGCTGTTGCCTGACTCTGTCTCTCCCCTATCAGGGTCTCCTTGGGCAGGGCAGGGACTGCAGGGCCCAGAATGAAGCTGGCTGTGTTTGCTCACTGTAGACTTTGGTTTACCAAGGAGGGAAACGAGCAGAGAGAAGGGAGGATACTCCATCCAAGGCAAGGGAGAGCCTGAGCTGAAAACCCTGTCTTGCTTGAGCTCAGAGCAGCCCCCTCCAGCTTTTCACCAAAGCAGGTGGCTTTCCCTGGGCTAAGAGAGTAGGAGAGAGAGAGGGAGACTGTCTCTCTCCTGCCCTCTCTGTCTCTCTGAGTCTGTCTCTCCTTCTCAATCTCTCTATCTCTCTCGGTCTCTTTCTCTTGGTTATTCCTCATATCTGTCCAGCAGTCCTGAGGGAGACTTGCTTGGTCCCCACTGATGTTGGACCCCTCCCCATAGCCTCCCACCCCAACCTTGCCCTCTGACCCCCCTCCCCGCCCCCCAGAGCAGCCTGTTCCTTCCACCCACCAAGAGCCCGTAATCAGTTCCTTAGGACAGAGCCAAGGCCAGCAGCTGGAGTTGGGGGTAGGGCTTCTGTCCTCTGGGACCCCAGCCAATGCCCCACCCTGCTGTCTCTCCTCCCCCCAGCCTGCCCTGAGGCCCCCATTGTGGCCCCCAGGGGATCTCCATCTCCCAGCCCTAACTACATTCCTCCCCAGCTTACACCCCCCCCAAAATTCCCCATCACCCAAGTCCAGCAACACACCATTCTTTCCACCCAACTTTATTCATTAAACAAATGCTCCCAGAGTCCCCTTTGTACCTGTCCCATCCCAGCCCCCAGGGAGCCTCCAGGTCAGAGGAGAGGGATCTGGACAGAGACCCCAGTCCTGGGGTCAGAGGTAAGTACACGGCAGGTGAGGAGTGGGGGGAACATGCCAGGGAAGGCTGCAGGGAGGTGACAGCTGGGGTTTCGAGAGATAAATAAGAGTTTTCCAGGGGGCAAAAGTGACAGAAAAACTGCAGGCAGGTGAGGAGTTTGGGGGGGGAGGGAGGGGCTTAACCTGCACCAGATGCCTTCTCACCAGCCTCCAGAAGCTGCCTGTGTACAGCAAGAAGCCAGCACCATTTATCTGCCCATTGTACAGGGGATGGAACTGAGACCCAGTAGGGGAGACAAGTTGCCCACCATCATACGGCAGTTAAGTGGCAGAACCGTGGGCTCCAACAGCTGGGCTCTTAACCTCTGTACTCTGAACCTCCTCACTCTCACCATGTTGTACCCTCTGCCAAGAATGCCTTTCCTTCCCTCAGCTGCTGAAAAGCTCCTGTAAGTCTCCAGCGTCATCAACTGAGTGACCCTCTGGTCGGGATAGAAAGGGTCCCAGTATTCAAGTGGGCAAATGGAAGGCCCGGGACGCTCTGGTACAGTTAGGGCGGACTGGGACCCCAGCCTCTCCTGGCTCCTCACACAAGCCCAAAAAGTCACGCAGGCTCCCCCCCAGAAAGTGAATTTCCAACGAGGGCAACTGCTTTTGTCTGTGGCTTCCTCCAGCAAAAGAGGGATGTTGGAACAGAAGCCGGAGATCATGTATTTAAAGATCTGCAAGGTCTTCACTGAGACAGGAAGCTCAGGGCCAAAACCTGAGAGGATAGGAAGATGGGAGGGGCTTAAATTTGGCTCCTAGATTCTGGGCTCAAGGCACAGCAGGCCCCACCAAGGCATTCATCTTGAATTTTTACAAGTTCCTGAGGCCACAAGACTACTGTTGCCCCACAAGCCAGGGATGCCCCCCAAATGCAATGTCATTTGCCCCCTGAGGGTCTCTGTAAAGCAGGAAGCCCGGAGAGGGGCAACCTCCTGCGCAAGGTCACACAGCCAGTTCACAAAGACCAGAACCCAGAGGTAGGTGTGCAGGAGATATAAAAATGAAGTGAGTGCGTTTCTCCCTCCGGACAAGCAGGGAAGGCGTGAGTTTCACACTCTCTGCTAGCTCCGGCTTTCACTCCATAGTGCATCCAGCTGGGGGCCCAGGGCACTGAATGTTGGCCGGTCTTGCGGGCTAGAGGCCCAGCACAGCTTCATGAGCTCATGAACCTGAGGGGGTGGGAGGAGACAACAGGGTCACATATGAGCGGTAGGAAGGACATGACTCCTATTCACCATTTTAAAATATAAATTAGATTCCATCCCTCCCCTGCTCCAAAGCCTCCCATGGCTCCCTAGAGGTCTTAGAACAAAATCTCATGCCCTCCCCTGTCTCCTTCCATCACCCCCTCTCTTGTTCCCTGCAGCCACATCTGCCCCCATCTCATTATTTAAAGGCATCAAACTCATTCCCACCTCAGGGCCTTTGCACATGCTGTGTCCACCACTGAGAATGCCCTCTCCCAGCTTTCCCTATGGGTAGGCTCCTCCTCCTCCTTCAGGATCACCCCCTCTGAAAGGCCCCCCTGACCACCACCGCACCCCCTCATTCCCTCCTGTTCAATTCTTTCTAGACACTGATAACCACCAGACCAGAATGTTCTTGTTAGCCTCTGCTGGTTACCAGGAGGACAGGGTAGTATCTGTTCTGTCCCCTGCTGGGTCCTCAGCACCCAGCACAGAGCTCGGCACACAGTCAACGCTCAATAAACATTTGTGGCCTGGGCAGATACATTTTTTTTTTAAAGATTTTATTTATTTGTGAGAGAGAGAGAGAGAGCACACTGGGGGAAAGAGCATGGGAGAGGAGAGGGAGGGGGAGAGAATCTCAAGCAAACTCCATACCCAGTGCAGAGCCTGACATGGGGCTTGATCTCACCACCCTGAGATCATGACCCGAGTGGAAACCAAGAGTCATTCGCTTAACTGACTGAGCCACTCAAGTGCCCCTGGGCAGATCACTTTATGAATGACCAACCTCATGTTAGATCTTTCCCCAAAAGTTGTGACAATAAACTGTAAGAGTTGTTAACATTTATGGAGTGTTGACAGTGCGCTGGACCCTAAGCTGAGCACTGGAGAGGTGTTAACTTGTCTAACCTTCCCCCACCCCATAAGGCATTGTGTTTTGGGTTTTTTTTTTAAGATTTTATTTATTTTACAGAGAGACAGCGAGAGAGGGAACACAAGCAGGGGGAGTGGGAGAGGGAGAAGCAGGCTTCCCGCCAAGCAGAGAGCCCGACGTGGGGCTCGATCCCAGGACTCCGGGATCATGACCTGAGCGGAAGGCAGACGCTTAGCTGACTGAGCCACCCAGGCACCCCCCCATAAGGCATTGTTATTCCCAATTTGTTCGATGGGCAAACTGAGGCTCTGAAAGTGTTTGCAACTTGCCATACAGTGAGAGAACAGCAAAATAGAAGCCAAACTCCCCTTCAGATTCATGCCCCGGGGTATGCTCTCAATCAAGAGACAACAGGAGGTGGGGAGACCCAAAGGGGCCAGCTGGCTTGCCCAGGAAAATCCAGAGTGGGAAACTGAGGCAGGCCCTCCAGTGCTCACCTCACCAGGGCAGGCAGGAGGTGCAGGCAGCCTCTGGCCCTCAGCCAGCAGCTCCAGGAGGCAGCAGAGGGCCGGGACATCTCCATCACATCCCATCATCCGCAGGAACTCCTGGGGCCAAGAGGGAGCGCCCGTGGTGGGAGAGGTGCCATCCGTGAAGGAGGGAGGAGGGGCCGCCAGTGATTGGAGAGGGGTGGGGGTGGGGGGGCAGGGGGCATCCATAGTGAAGGGAGGGAGAGAATCACCCGCGGTGGGGAGAGGGGCCAGGCGTAAGGGAGGAGGAGGGGTCATCCGTGATGGAGGGGGAGCGGGCTGCCCGTGGTAGTGGGGGTCAGCCTTAGTGAAGAGAGGTCCTCCCCATTATAGAGGGCCTATATAATGCTGGGACCAGGTGACACTGAGCAAAAGAGGGACTCGGGCACAAACGGGGCAGGGATTGGCCAGGAAGGGGTTGGGGAGAGGAGGGTACTGGGGAATGCAGGGGTGCTGACTCACGGCTGAGGGGCTGCAACTCTTGTTGCCGTAGGTGAAAAGCTCGTACAGGACGACCCCGAAGCTCCAGACGTCGGACTGGCGCGAGAAGATATTGTCAGAGAGGGACTCCGGGGCGTACCTGGAGGGGGACAAGGAAGTCTTGGGATGCGAAAGTGAGGCAGAGTACGGGAAAGGGAACAACCCTGGGCGGGGGGAGCTGGCCAGCGGTGGGTGGGGGCTGTGAGAAGGTCAGTCCCAGCTCTGGGGTCAGAGCTTCCCCGCCTGTGGGATGGGGTATTCTCCAACCCTGCGGAAGGTCTGGGCGGGGTCAGGGCGGAGCCCTGGCTCTGGGGGGCGGGGCCAGTGCCGAAGGGCGGAGCGAGGTGGGACCAGGCTGTGGGGAAGGGACTGTACACCGGTAGGAAGGCCGTGGCCCGGCAAGGGCCCAGGACAGTGGGGAGGAGGGGCGGGGGGTAGTGGGGAGAAGTGGGGGCCTGGGCGGGGTCAGGAAGGGCCATAGCTGTAGGGGCAGGGGCGGGGCCAGTGTTTAGGGGGCGGGGCCAGGACTGTGGGAAGGGCGGGGCCATGGCGGGCTCACGAAGGTGGGAGCGAGGTAGGGGCCCCAGTAGTGGGGAGGAGAGGTAGGCCGGGGCGGGGGCGGGGTTCCCACCAGAAGATGGGGCTCTGGCCGGGCTCGCGGACCACGTAGTAGTCTTTGTCGAGCGGCAGCAGCTTGGCGAGGCCAAAGTCGGCGATCTTGACGTGCGTCTCGCTCTCCACCAGGATGTTACGCGCTGCCAGGTCGCGGTGCACACAGCGGCGGGAGCCCAGGTACTCCATGCCCTGCAGGCGCGCGTGAGGTACGGACTCCAGCATAACCTGGAATCCAGCCCAAACCCATCCTAGGGCCCAAGCCTGACTCTGCCCTGGACCCATCCTGCACTCCAGGCCTGACCTCAGCCCCAGCTCAACCGCTCCTTGTCCAACCTGACCTGGACCCCCAAACTTCAACCCTCAGCCTTCCCCGCGACTGCACGCAGACCCCCGCCCAGACTTCGCCACGTCGGCGCCCGCGTCCCGGGGCACGGCCCGCACCTTGCAGATCTGCGAGGCGTAAAGGAGCAGGCGGCTGGCGGCGAGGCGCGCGCGATGCCGCTGCAGGAAGTCGCGCAGGCAGCCGCTGGGCAGGTACTCCATCACCAGCCGCAGGCTCTGGCGGCCTAGGGGAGGCGAGGGGAGGCTGGGAGGGGTCACCACAGGGCCCAACTCTGTCTGCGGCCCCTCCCGATTCTTCCTCCCGGGTCAGAGTACGACCCTGGGCCCCTCCCGGCCTCAGTATTGCTTTCTGTAAAATGGGAACAGCAACCATGACACTTTTCGCCAAGGGCTCTTGAGTACTTTCGACAATACACACTGATTCATTTAAACCTGATAATGACCCCTTTTTCAGGTGGAGAAACCGATGCTCAGAGAGGTTAAATCGCCTGCCCAAGGTCTCCCAGCTGCTGAGGGAGAGAGCGGGAATTCGAACCCTAGGGGATCCAAATCTGGATTAAGCAAGAGCATCCATAGCGCCCCTCCTGGTGTTCCCAGACCACCCTAAAATGTTACTGCAGGAGGCTGAGGGCGGGTGGTTTGAAGAGCACCAGGTGGGGGAAATGGCTCACCTGGGCCATAGCTGACTCCGCGGTACTTGACAATGAAGTCGCTGTGGAGGGCTTTGAGGATCTGGATCTCCCTCTGGAAGTCCCTCTGCTGGTCTGGCCCGCTGTGCTGCAGCTGCTTCACTGCCACTAGGGCGCCCGTGTTGTCGCCCAGCGGGTCATAGCGGCACAGTTCCACGCTGCCGAAGTTGCCCTGGGGGACAGCAGGGCTGGTGTCCAAGTGCAGGGGTGCATGGGCGCTTCCCCGCCCACCGCAGTCGGGTGCACCTCACCTTGCCCAGCTGTGAGATGTACTTGAGGTGTCTCTCCTCAAAAATGGTAGGGTCCTGGTAGGCGTAGAGCTGGGCGCCATTCCACAGCCCATCACGGGGCGCCAAGGCGCCGGGCGTGGGGTCTGAGAGGAGCTCGTAATCTGCAGGGCACAAGTAGTAAGGGACCAGTACATTGGGCCTGGGGTCCCCCTCCTAAGCTGACTTGCCAGGGGACTTCGATCTGCATGCTTACCTTCTCCGCACAAGCCTACGGGTACTTTGCGGGGGGGGGGGGGCTGGACAAAGAGGCCGACTGGGCAAAGGCAGACCCCTTATGTGCTCTGCATGCTGTGCAAACTACATATAGCTTTGGAGACAAAAGGGCATTTCCCAGACTCCACTGCTGTGAAGTGTGGTACGTGACTGAGCTCAGTCTGATGAGGGAGAAGTGCTGGCGGCTCTTTCAGGCCTGGCCTATGGAAACCTGGCATGGGACCCTCCACAGTCTCTCTCTCTTGTCTGCAGAGGATGCCACAGGGACCTGAGGCCATGGGATGGGTAGAGCCACAAAGGGAGAGGTGCCTGTTGACCTGGACACCCTCACTGGATGAAAGGTAAATATCCATCACGTTCGATCTGGAGCCAAGGGGGTCTGTTTGTTATAGCAGCGGTTGAGGTTCATGCTGACTGTTACAGTCACCAACCACTCCAACCCTGCCAAGCACACAGGGCCGGCTCTGCATGCAAATTTCACTTCCCCCTCGCCCCCCGGGGCCTAATATGACAGGCCAGCCCTGCCCACCCTGCCCGGCCCAGTGGGCACCTGAAGTGATGAGGCTGTTCAGGTCACGGATGATGGCCCGGAAGGAGGGTCTCTGGCCTGGCTCATAGGCCATGCACTGCTGGATCAGTATGGCCAACTCCGTCCACTTGGGGGCAGGCAGGTGCTGCCGTTCCTCATAAAACTGGAGCTTCTGAAGTTGAGAAGAGTGGCTGGTCA
This sequence comes from Leptonychotes weddellii, assembly GCF_054177405.1. Taxonomy (NCBI): domain Eukaryota; kingdom Metazoa; phylum Chordata; class Mammalia; order Carnivora; family Phocidae; genus Leptonychotes; species Leptonychotes weddellii. The sequence continues at coordinate 10,486,984 of NC_138369.1, forward strand.
CTCCCAGTGCACCCTCAGGAGCCCCCCACCCTAGACCAGCCCATCCTCCCCAAGCTGGACCTCAGCCCACCCTTCTCCCAAATGGGCACTCTAGAGGCCAATGAGGGTGCTCTGACCTTGGCGGGATCCAGGGTGCTGATGGGCATCGGGATCCCACTGAACACCTCCCAGACTGTGGCACCAAAACCCCACTTGTCAGCTTCCAAGCCGAGTGTCCAGGCCTCCTGGAGACACTCGGGGGCCACCCAGGGGATCCTGTCAGTGAGCACTGGGGAGTGGGGATGGGGTCAGGGGTCTGCTTCCCTGCCCCACTGCCCCTCTAGGGCACTAGGCCCCTCCCTCCACCCTTCCGGACTTACTGTCCCGGCTTAGCACAGAGGGGCTGACACCAGGGTCACTCAGCTTGATGAAGGGCAGGTTCCCATCAGCCCCTTCGCGAGCCAGGAGCACCTTCCGGGCTGAGACATTGCCATGGGGGAGGCCTTTGTCTTCCTGGGTGGGCCAGGCATAGAGAATGCCAGGGAGGGTTTGCTGGATGAATAGTCTGGCTGAAGAACCACTACACATCCTTCAAAGCCCACCTGAGGCTGCTCAGACCATACTTCTAGACCATTCCGTAGACTACTGGCCTGTCTTGCCTCCTCTGGTTCACCCCCTGTGCTGCCCTGTGTCCCTCCCCTTCAAACCCACCCTGTGGCTCCCCACTGCCTTTAGGATAAAGTCAGAGGTCCTCAGTCTAGCATTCAAGGCCCTTTGAGATACTTGCTCACTCTTCCTATGACATTCTCTCTTCCACACCTCTACCCTGGTCTCCTGCCAACTGAACTGCTGGATGCATCCCAGGACATGCAACTCATCTTCTAAGCTGCAGGCCTTGGCCCAGGCTGTGCCCTCAACCTGACACACCCTCCTTCTTTTCTCCTCTTGATGAGCTTCTATTCAACCCTCAAGGCCCAGCTCCCATGTTCCTTCTTCTGGGAAGCCTTCCCCCTGCCTGGCCTCATGGCTCAATACTCCCCACTGAAATCCACCAATGACCACCTGTTCCCTTCTTCCGCTCTTACATCTCTGAGCTTGTATGTATGCTTCTCCCTAAAATGCCCTCCCCTTGCATCCTTACCAAACTCCTACACATACCACAGAGCCCACTCTCAATTGCCCCTCCATTCTCTGCATAGAGGGTAGAGCAAGCAGAGGAGCACTCACCAGATAGTTGAGGGCATAGGCCAGCTGTTTGATCACCTGCAGCTTCCAGCTGGCTGGCACCAGGTGGCCAGACTTGCGCAGGTAGGTGTCCAGCGCTCCCAGGTGTACAAATTCCTGCACCATGATACCTGGCGGCAGGCAGCAGAGAGGGGCAGGGCTGGGAGGCAGGACTGCAGCGGTGTTGAACAGGCTCCGCCCCACCCCACCCTCAGGGCTCTCTGGAGCTCTCAGTTCTGACTGTTGCGTCGGTCCTTAGCCTACTCACCTCTCCTCCTCCTCACTTCCCCTGTGGCAACTATTTCCCCGAGATGCCTGGAAGGGCACTTCCAGCCCTTTGCATGTCTGGGACATCCCCCCTCCTCTCCTCCTCTTCCCTAATTCCTACTTATCTTTGCCTTCTCTGCCTAGAACTTACCTTTGCCTATCCAGAATCATTGCCTAACCTCCAAGCTGGGCTAGCGGCCTCTGACCACCCACAGTGGCCTGTGCCGCCCCCTCACACACGATCATGTATCACCCTGCCCCATCTGTCGTGTTCCACACTGTGAGTGCAGCTCCTGGCCCCTCCCGGGCTCCTGATAAATAGTTGCTGTACGAATCTGGTGGAACTGGAGCTTGGAGAGGTAACTTGGCCCTTGCAAAGCTACAGAGGGGGGTACACAGCGAGGTGGGATTGGAACCCAGGCCCGTCTGACTTGAGATAATTCTGTGGGGCTGGGTATCGGTGGGAGCTTGGAGCTGCTGCCCCAAAAGTGACAAATGAAGGACACAGGTAACAGGGTGAGGGACCCTGGGGGACACGGGGCCCCAGCCAGGGCGGGCTCTGGGTTTGTATCGCTAAGGCTGCCCTAGACGGTTTCCCTGAGGAAGGGTGGGGGCGGAGGTGAGGGTTCTGTCTCACTGTCTCCAGCCATGCACACGCCGTGGAGCAACACGAGATGCTGGTATGACACTTGGCTCATCAAACTCGCTGCTTCCAGAAATGACTGGGGAGAGGAGAAGGGAGAGAAGGTCCATGGGTTCCTCCCACTCCAGGGTCAGACCAAGCACCCCAAACTTGCTGCTCACAAATCGGCCTCAGGAGGGCACCTCACCACAAGCCTCCTTTGACCTTGGAGTCCACCACTGGTATACACAGGACTCTGTCATGGTTTTCTGATGGGGGCTGGAAGTCTCCACTGTAATCCACCTTGGGTCCCTCACACAGAAGTGGGAGACTTGGGGTTCAAGGAGGACTCATGCCTTCCCTGGGTGGCCCAATCCTTGCTGATGCTTCCATCCACATCACTCCCCTCTTCTCCTTTGCTCACTTCTCTCCAGCCCAGTGACCCTTCTTCACTTTTTTTTTTTTTAGGTTGTATTTATTTAAGTAATCTCTGCACCCAATGTGGGGCTCGAACTTATGACCCTGAGATGAAGAGTCGTGTGCTCTTCCAACTGAGCCAGCCAGACGCCCCCTCCTCACTGTTCCTTAAACACGCCAGGCACAGGGGCGCCTGGATGGCTCAGTCAGTTAAGTGTCTGCCTTCAGCTTGGGTCATGATCCCAGGGTCCTGGGATTGAGCCCGGCATTGGGCTCCCTGCTCAGCAGGGAATCTGCTTCTCCCTCTCCCTTGGCTGCTCCCCCTGCTTGTGCTCCCTCCTCCCCCTCTCAAATAAATAAATAAAATCATTTAAAAAAAACCCAAAAAACATGCCAGGCACAACCCTGCCTCAGGATCTTTGCACTGGCTGTTTCTTCTATTTGGTGTACTCTTTCTGTTTCCATCTAAATTCCCTGACCCTTCTGTATTTCATGGTTTGGAGATGCTGCAGCTACATTTCTGTTGTTTTAAGACCTGTGTGTTTTTAGGGGCGCCTGGGTGGCTCAGTTGGTTAAGCGACTGCCTTCGGCTCAGGTCGTGATCCTGGAGTCCCGGGATCGAGTCCCGCGTCGGGCTCCCTGCTCGGCGGGGAGTCTGCTTCTCCCTCTGACCCTCCCCCTTCTCATGTGCTCTCTCTCATTCTCTCTTTCAAATAAATAAATAAAATCTTTAAAAAAAAAAAAAAGACCTGTGTGTTTTTAAATTTCCCTGAATCCACAACGCTCTCTCCAGTCAGTCCTGACCCCAAAGTCTTGGTCCCCATCACACTCACCTCCATGCAGTTTTTATGCTTGGCATCCATCACTTTGAGCAGCACCTCTGTCTCCCGGACCTCCCCCTCCACGACCTCGTGGCGACAACCTCGGTAAATCTTGGTGAAGGACCCATGACCCAGGTTCTCATGCTGGAGGGTGAGGGGGCAACATGAGAGGCTGGTAAGGGGGCTCCTGGTGGGATCCTGGCCCCTGGCCCTGGCCCCATTTTACAGATAATGAAACAGAGGCACAAGGAGGTTATGTCACATGCTCGAGGCCACACAGCAGAGATGTAAATGGGGTACAATGAGGACCCAGTGTCTGAATCCCAACTGAGGTCCCCCTTCCATTTCCTGGGGCCACTTACCCACTCCAGGCTGTCAGCAGGGATCTTGTGAAATGTCATCTGACTCAGCTGGCATTGGGAATGGAGCCGAACAGGGGATGATGTGGGTGTGCTGCAATCCCTCCGCACCACAATCAGGTTGGACTTTTCTACAGGGAGGAGGTGGAGGGAGAAAAAGAGCGGTCAGAGGTGGAAGACCCCCTAAGGTTTGCTCACTCCCTGCCTTAATTTGGGGTCCCTCCCAGAAGACAACCCTGAGGTGAGGACTCCAAGGTACGTGGTTTATTTGAGACTCTAGGAAGCCCCAGTCGGGGGAGGGGGGCGGGGAGGGTTACCGATGAGCAGGCAACCTAGTCTCAGTTCTGCTAGAGATTCTGGAAGACTCTGAAGAACTCACACCTCAGAGTTGTCCCATCCAAGGGGTTTGTCTGAGAGTGAAATTCACCCAGAGGAAGAGGCAAGAGATGGAGAGAGTCTAAGAGTCAGTGACATCTCTCGGATCCAGCTGCAACTGGATCTCGTCATGCCTGAAGATAGCATCTATTCCACAAACACATAAATCACCTTTTCTTCCCTAACCCATCTCGACCCGCTATCTCTGCCCCCTGCCGCACAAGGCAGGTCCCCAGCTCGATTGCTCCACTCAGGGGAGGGGGCGGGCTCACCTTTGGGTTTGGGGGTGCAGCAGAAGGTGAGGTTCAGCGCAACCCCGTCCACGTGCAGCCCACCATCCCAGCAGGCTGCCAAGAGCTCTCGGAGACTGCTGTGGGGACGGCCAAGGCCAGCCAGGGACAAGGTTCCCGTGGGGTCACACCGGATGAGGCAGCCCTTGTAATCAGGACCCAGGGGGGTCTGCAAGGAGGAGTGGTCCCTGAGTGGAAGTGGGCAGTACTTTTCCCTCACCCCATCTTCCTCCAGCACCACAGGCTCGTTCCAATCTCCAAGCCTTTGCATAAGCCGTTCCCTCCACTGGGAATGCCTTTACCCTCCCCTTCCTCCAGGAGCAAATACTGACTCATCTTTCAGGTCTCAGCTCAAATGTCATCTCCTTTAGGAAGCCCTCCCTGCCCATGTGGCTCCTAGTGGTGGACCAACCTGGACACAGACAGTGAGGAGGAAGCAATCAAAATCCTGGGGACTGCGGCGGAGAACGTAGGAGCCAGGAAGTGAGCCCCCAGTCTTGAGCTTGTTGATGGCAAAATCCAGGCTGTGGAGAAAGGCCGGAGGAAAAGACAGAGACACAGAGATGGAGGCAGACTTGGGTTCTAATCCTCCTGGTTCCTCTGAAGCCCTGGGACCCTCACCAGCTAACATTCCCTCTCTCCTTCCTATTTTTTATTTGACAGAGAGAGACACAGCGAGAGAGGGAACACAAGCAGAGGGAGTGGGAGAGGGAGAAGCAGGCTTCCCACGGAGCAGGGAGCCCAATGCGGGCTCGATCCCAGGACTCTGGGATCATGACCTGAGCCGAAGGCAGACGCTTAACGAATGAGCCACCCAGGCACCCCATCTCCTTCCTATTTTTTAAAATGAGCCAAAAATCAGGGCTTCTATTAGGTGATTAAAGAAGAGGCTGCAGGTGGAACCTGGTGTCATCCATCCCCAGTAATCGGCCCTGGGGCCCTGAGGAATCAGAGAGAGGGAAGCCACTGCCCTGGACAGCAGCAGAAGGGAGAGCCTAGTCTCATTGAGCGCCAACCGTGCACCAGGCGCTGTTCCAGCCCTTGACCCCTCTCCAAGGCTCCTGGGAGGGGAGGACACTGAGGCAGCGAGAAGGGGAGTGCCCAAGATTCGAACCGAGTTCTGGCCGCGGAGGGCAGGCATGGGGGGTGGACCCTTACGTGATGGGGCCGTGGCACTGCTCGGCCACCTCCTCCAGCAGCCGCGGCGGCGCAACCTCCTTGCAGAAGAAGTGCCGGGAGTCGGAGGTCAGCCGGAAGTAGCCGTCGACTAGCGCCACGAAGGACAACGCGGCGGGCAGCCCCGGGAACTCGGCCTCCTGTGAGGACCCGCGTCAGCGCCCGCTACGGCCCGAAGGCGACGGTCCCACGTCCCCGCAGTCGGGGTTAGGCGGGAGGGGAGAGGGTCCAGCACTCACCAGGATCTGGTTGTCTGTCCTGGTGACGGTGACCAGGCGGTGCTCCCCGGCCGGGCCAACACGCGGAGCCTGCTTGACGCTGATGTCCACAATTTCTGGAAAGTCGCAGAAGGGCTGGAGGGCCTGGGAACGAGGGGGAGGGCTGAAGCTGGCGGTCCCGTCCCCTCGGAGCCCCCAGTCCCTCTTGGAAGCCTGGACCCCACCAACCCATGCCGTAAGCCCTGACCCTCTAAGCCTCTCCCAACCCCGGCTCCTTCCCACCACGCCCCTGCCAAACCCCGGGCCCTTCTATCAATTCCATCCCTCACAAACCCTCCCCAGCCCATCCGCAGTGTCTCCCACCCCAACTCTGCTCAACCCCATCTTCTTCGTTGATCCGGTTCTTTCCCTGAGGCCCTCCCTCGCTTAGCTCCACTCCACCTCCCGGTCTCTCTCAGTCCAGCCGGGAGCCCCGCCCCGTCTCAGTCCTGACTCCTCCCCCCGACCTTCAGGTAGCCCCGCCCTGAGCCCCCCGCCCAACCAGTCCCATCCCTCTAAGTCCCGCCCATTTTTCGTTCTCGCCCCCACCCCTGGCTCAGCCCCACCTCTCACTCAGCTGGCCCCCATCGGAGCCCTCACAGTCT
>NC_138369.1:10493475-10638985 GCF_054177405.1 Leptonychotes weddellii
GGCGATGCCGGTGTCGCCAGCCACTCGGAGCAGCCCCTGCACATCCTGACCACCAGCAGCCCCGGGGAGGCTCACGAGGAAGGTCTCTACCGCCCTGGCCGGGTCGAGCCTCTCCAGGTCCATGATGTATTTGGCCATGAGCGAGTGCCTGTCAGCCTGGCAGGCGGTCACGCGGCGCAGGGCCCGACGCACAGTCCTGCGGATGCGCTTCCGCGTCACGAACCTCAGGCCCTGGATCAGGTCGCGCAGGTCGGGAGGCAGGCAGACCTTGTAGCTACGAATGAGGGTAGCGGGTCCTCACTGTGGGGAGGGATCTCCACAGGTAGGGACAGGGACACACACAAACCCGAATTTTAGTTGAAGGGCTGAAGTGTGGCCTCAGCTGGGCGGCACACACGGAGACGCTCAAGGACACACACGCGGGAAGGACCGCTGGGGTCCACAAGACGGACACACACACAGGCCTTCAGCGGCAGGAGGGAGGCAAGGACTGGAGCCCCAGTGGGTCGGTGGGGTCCTGGCTCACATGGACACACTGCGGGCTTGTAGGTGGGGAGCCTCATGGGAGCCTGAGCTCTAGGGATGCCCCAGGGGAGCCACATTTGCTCCCTCGCAGGTACACGCTGGGTACCACAAGCTGGAAGCCCTCACCTGACAGTTTTCAGCAGCTCCTCAGGCTGCTGAGCCTGCTCGCGGGCCATCCGGGCCAGGTCCAGCACCGCCAGGCTGAGACATTCACCCTGCTCCTTGAGACTGAGGCCCACGGGGAGGCGGCCGCTCACCAGGTCATTCCGGTGCTGGGGGCCGGTCACAGCCCAACCGTGAGCCCTGATGTTGCCCTACAGACCCCCCCACCCTTGGGCCGATTCCCAACCCTGGGCTGCCACAGAGAGGGTCAGCCAAGGCCGCCCAACTGCGAGCCTGGATGTTGCCCTGTGGACCCCAGCCCCGGGCTAAGCCCCATGCAGACCCCTACCTGGGCGAAGAGGTGCTCCAGGACTGGTAGGTCAAGGATGGCGCTGGCCAAGTCCTTTCGTAGCCCGAAGCGGTGGCACTTCTCTAGCCCAAACCAGTTGGGGAAGTAAAAGCTGTTGGGGAAGGGGAGAAGCCTGGAGTAGGGGTAGGGAGGGGTGGAAGACCGTGCTGAGACCTCACAGAGCCCAGGTTGTGCCACTGACTTGTTATGTGACCTTGGGCAAGCAACGCACACCCTCTGGCCTCAGTTCTTCATCTGTGCCATGAGCGGTGATCACATCCTCCCTGGGGCACCACCGGGAAGTGCAGGGAGATGATAATGTTGTAGGATCACTGTTGTTCTAAACTCCCCTTGCCCTCAACAAAAGGCACCCCCTCTTGGTAACATTTAACCCATGCCTGTGGGAGTAGGGGTGATGTGCTTCTTACCGGAGCCTGTAGACCAGAACTTGGGTGCCCGAGTCCTCCACGGAGAAGACGTGGCTTGGGGGGAACCAGCAGGACAGGTCCTCCGTGGCCAGAGCAAAGAGGGAGTGGTACACAGGCAGGATGCCTGAGGGGATGCCCCCATCAGCACCCTCCTAAATTTCCCCATCTTGTCCCTTGCAGGGCTGCCATGGTTACGAACCGCATGCAGCCCTGCAGGGCTCTTTCCCACCTTGGGCTCTCACGCTGTGTCCCACCCCTGCTCACACACACTCCAGGGCTCCCCATTGCCCTTAGCAGAGAATCCACACACAACCTGCTTCCTGGGGCTCCCTGCCCTTCTCCCCAGAGTGCTCCTTCCACTGTACACTTTACGTCAAGGGATGACCAACTGTTTGCCCTCATGTGCCTCCGAGTCTTTGCACAGCCTTTCCCTGAGCACCTTCCTCCATTTCCAAATTTATTCATCCCTCAAAGCCCCAGCTCCCATGCTGACTCCACTTGACAGCTATTCCAGCTCCCAATCTAGGCCTCCCACAGCCCTACTCCTCTCTTTGGCCCAGTCTTCTAGGGACCCACTCACCACTGGCCTTAGCAGCCCAAACACACAGCTCTTCAGCTGAATGGTCCCCAAAGGAGAAGGATAAGCGCTGTGGGGGTCCAGGGCCCCGAGGGGGCAGCAGCACGTGCAGGGCACCAGCTTCTGAAGACGAGAGGCTGCAGGAGCGCTGAGGAATCAAGGGTGTCTCCTCGCTTGGAGGCGCCATAGGTGTAGCCTGTCTGGACACAAAGAGAGGCAGCCACTCAGTTCTGGCCAGAGGGAGCGAGACTACAAAGCTTCTAGGTGTGTGGGGGGACAGAAATGCTGCAGGGTGAGGTAGGGTTGAAGCTGGTGAAAGAGGGAAGAGAGGGGAACAGAGACACACAGAAAGAGAAAGACAGATGGGGAGGGGCGCCTGGGTGGCTCAGTTGGTCAAGCGTCTGCCTTCAGCTCAGGTCATGATCCTGGGGGTCCTGGGATCGAGCCCCATGGAAAGCCGCATGTCGGGCTTCCTACTCAGTGGGGAGTCTGCTTCTCCCTCTGCCTCTCCCCCTGCTCACGCTCTCTCTCAAGCACACTCTCTCTCAAAAAAAAAAAAAAAAAGACAGAGGTGGAGAAAGAGAGAAATGGGGGAGCTGAGTGTGCAAGATAGGTGAGGAGCCATAAACCCCCCCAGTAAGGGCTATGCTGGGGTCTGGAGGATATTCTACACTCTAATTTGTGTGAATTCTTCTCTTCTTTTTTTAGTATGGTTGACACACATAATTTGTGTGTATTCTTGTCAGTCCAGGGAGGACATCTCCAGTCAATCTGCAGCCTCCCCACCTACCTTACTCCAAAGCCCCTGCCCTAGGCAGGCATGAGCAATCAATCACAGATGTACACATTTGCAGACCAAGAAGCAGATAGATCCTGGTTCGTATACATGGGTGGCCCATCACTTCCTGCAGGTCTAGGAGACTCAGGCTCTTCTGGGGCTGGGGCTGGGGCTGGAAGCTTTTGCAGCTGGTATGATGTATGCCTTGCAGCATGCATTGGATCCAGACTGATGACTCAGTCAGTAGGGACCTCTGTGTCTTATCTGCCCACCACCATCACCATCTCTGTCCCCTTTATCACTCCCACTGTTTAGGCTCCTGTAGCAAGAAGCCCTCCCTGGAATGGGCCTAGGAGGAAATTGCCCCTCACCCTTTATTACCAGAGCTCAGGACCCCTGGCTAGGCAGAGGGAAGGGCTGGGCTTCGAGCCAGCTGGGAAAAGGGAGTAGTAGATGGACGAGATCCACTTACATTGACCTGAATAAGGAAGATACAAAGAAAATATTGGGTAAAAAACCATGTTCCAGGGGCGCCTGGGTGGTTCAGTCGGTTAAGCGTCTGCCTTTGGCTCAGGTCATGATTCCAGGGTCCTGGGATTGAGCCCTGCGTCAGGCTTCCTGCTCAGCAGGGGAATCTGCTTCTCCCTTCTGCCTCTCCCCCTGCTTGTGCGCTCACTCTCTCTCAAATAAACAAAAAACAAAAAAACCATGTTCCAGAATAATAGTAGGAGGTGGAAGAGGGATAGCATTAATGAGGTTTTAGCATACCGAGTCTATAAGCCTGGAGCTGGGATAGGGAAAGACCTTAGGCTCTGGGTTCAAATTCCAACCACATCATACTCAAGCTTTGTGACCCTGGCAGGACTCCCACAGCTGGGACTCCACTTTCTCAGCTGTGAAATGGGCTGACTCCCCACCTGCCTTGGTTTGCTGAGCTGAGCCCAAGGTGTCAACGTTTTTAATCCTCACTAACTGGCACAATCCTTGGCAACATGCCCAGGGAGCACTTGACAAAGGCCAGCTAAACCAGACAAGAAGGTCCCTTGACACAGTGGTTTAGTGGTTCCTATGGTGGAGGGACGGCGTGAGGGGAAGGGAATTTTCCTTTAGGGACACCACCATGTCACCAGCTCCCAGACCAGGAATCAGAACATTCCCAGTCCCAGGAGCCCTGGGGCCCCTGTCACTCCCCGCAAAGGTGATCACTGTCCTATTTCTAATAGTCGACTTAATCATGGTCTTTGCACTTTTATGTAAATGGAATCACACAATGTGTATCTTTTGTTTAAAATCAATCTTAAAGATATGTATATATTTTAAATATTGAAGGAAAAAAAAAAAGAAAAAGTCAGAGGTGGTGCTTGGGACACAGAAAAATGCCCCTGCTTTAACACCCTAAGTCCCACATCCCCTACAGTTGGTTGGTCACCCTAAGCTCTGGCTGGGTCCTGGGAGGTGGAGGCTGGGAACCGTGCCCCCAGGGGCCATGAACTCCAGGCCCAAGGCACAGTGATTCACTCAGGTCCAGAGAGCTGGAGATTTGAGGTCTCATCTTATGTAGAAAAAGCAGAGGCCACAGAGCCAGCCCCTCCCAGCTCTTGTCTGTGGCAGCTTTCCTCAGAGGCGTTGCCTTGTCCCCAGCCACAGCCCTTCACACATTCCCCCCAGCCCCCATCCTAGAGCCATGTGGCCCCACCAGCTCTTACCTGGCAGCTGGGAAGCCTGGGCTAAGGACAGGAGGGTAGAGCCGGGCAGCAGCCAGAGGAAAGTCCCAGTCGGCTCCTTCCTGTGTGGGCCCCTCGACTTCCTGAGCTGCTGTCACTAACCGAAAGTCATGGCCATGTGGGGGATGGGGACAGGGAGGGGAGAGGGCCTGGCCGCGGAGGGGCAGAAAGTTCCAGAAGCCTCCCCGGGCAGTGGCCCTCCGGACAGAGTGCTGGAAACCCTGGACCTAAAGGGAGGAGTAACAGCACAGAGAAAGGCCCCCGTCACAGAGGGGTTCTCAGCAGGCTCCGGACTGCTGCTCACTCCCTGGGGGGCCCTGGCAATGCCCCAGCTCTTTGGGCCTCAGTTTACCTATCTGAGGCACATCTGGGTTGGGTATTCAGGCTGAACTAATTTTGCACCCAGAGAAGGGAACTGGGCTTGATCTACCCAGGAAGGAGGCAGGAAAGTTGCCCCAAAGGTCAAGTTCTTCCGGATGTTTCTCCCATGAGACCCTAGGAGGAATAACAGGCCCCTTCTGTGCACCATGCCCTACACCCCGCCCTAGAAACAGGCTCACCTCACCTTCTGGTCTGCCAGGGAGACAATTACTAATTAAGGATAACAAAGAAAAGCAGGAGGCGCCTGGGTGGCTCAGTCCTTAAATGTCTGCCTTTGGCTCAGGTCATGATCCCAGGGTCCTGGGATCGTGCCCTGCATCGGGCTCCCTGCTCGGCAGGAAGCCTGCTTCTCTCTCTCCCACTCCCCCTGCTTGTGTTCCCTCTCTCGCTGTGTCTCTCTCTGTCAAATAAATAAATAAAATCTTAAAAAAAAAAAAAAAAGAAAAGCAGAGTGATGGCACAGACTGGGGCTGGCGGGGGGAGGGTTGTGGCAGTGGGGGGACCTCTGTGCAGAGGTCATGATTAATTGAGTCGGGATCTGAAGTAGGGCAAGGAAAGAGCACGCCCAGTGGTGGGCACCTCAAGTGCAAAGGCCCTGAGGTAGAGTGAGGTGAGCAGTTTGAGCAGAGAGGAGGCAGGAATGACAGAAAGAGGTAAGAAGTGGGGGGGAGTAGAGCGGTGAGCAGGGGTCAGGTCTGATCATTTTTTTCACGCCCCTGAAGTTGTCGTGAGTGGAGGAGGCAGGAGGCTAGGGCAGCATCCCGGTGAGACCCAGCCCAGTGTCCTTACCCCAGAAAGTAGAGTTTGGGGAATAGATTTTAGAGGACTCTTTCATCTCCGAAATCCCATCACATGTCCTGGCACAAAAATGGCTTTGGCATGTATGTATTTTGTTGACTTTAGTTCCATCACCCACAGACACTTATGGGGCACCTACCAGAGCAGACCAGTCTCTGCCTAGTGGAGTTGACAGTCTAGTGGGAGAGATGATATTAAATTATTACCCAGGGGTGCCTGGCTGGCTCAATCAGAAGAGCCATGTGACTCTCGATCTCCAGGTCATGAGTTCAAGTCCCATGTTGGGTGTAGAGATTACTTAAATAAATAAATAAACTTAAAAAAAAATTAAACCCAATAATTGTCCCAGTGGCCCCCAGGGCCAGGCTGCTAGGAGAGGCCCTGAGTCTAGGAGGGCTTCCTGGAGGAGATGGCTTTGATACTGAAATCCAAGGACAAGTGGGATTAGCCAAAGAGTGATCTGGAGGTGAGGGGAGCTCCTGCAGAGGGTGGGAGACTGGACCAGGTCACAGTGTTTCTGAAGGGCAGGGTGTTAGGGACTTAGTGCTCTGAGACTTGCTTGGAAGCATCAGTGGGGCTTGTCGGGGGAGGGAGGGGATGAGTATAACCTCAGCACAGCTGGAGCCACAGCCGGCTAGGGGCAGGAAGTGCTGCACAGGGACTTAGCTGTAGCATTTTTCTTTTACTTCCTGTGTGGCTTCAGCAGAGAGGAATGCAAACGTTACTTCCATCCCTGGCCCTTAGGTGGAACCCCAGCCCTCCAGGAAGCACAGTGAGTTTCTAGGCCCCTGACAACTCCAGTATGATGGTCACTGTGGTATTTTGGAGAATGAGCAGGAAGGGAACAGGGTGAGGACAAAGGTGACACCCTCGGCCCCAGAGAGGGGTATGTGAAGGCTCCATCAGGAAGTTTCAGGGAGGCAGAGCCCAGAAAGTTTGCTCAAGAACAAACTGGAGGGGCACCTGGGTGGATCAGTCGGTTGAGTGTCTGACTCTTGGTTTCGGCTCAGGTCATAACCTCAGGGTCCTGGGACCGACCCCCACGTTAGGGTCTACACTCAGCGTGGAGTCTATTGGAGATTCTCTCTCCTGTTCTCTCTGCCCCTTCCCCCTGCTCTCTCTCTCTCAAATAAATAAATAAATCTTAAAAAAAAAAAAAAAAGAAGAAGAAAGTGGAAACTTTAGTGATATAAACATCCCGAATTTTCTGCTGGCAAAAAGCCCATAAATGCAGTCAAAGAATAAACAAATGAAACTGGAAACAAATGTGAACTCATATCGTGGATAAAATATCTTCATTATACAAGCACCTCCTAGAAAACAATAAGAAAATGCCAATAACTTAGCAGGCTATGAACTCAGAAGTCACAGAAAATGAAATATGAATGGTTCTTAAACCCAGAAAAAGAGGGGTACCTGAGTGGCGCAGTCGGTTAAGCGTCTGACTCTTGGTTTCGGCTCAGGTCATGGTCTTAGGGTTGTGAGATCAAGCCCTGTGTCAGGCTCCACACTGAGTGTGGAAGTCTGCTTGCATTCTCTCTCCCTCTCCCTCTCCCTCTCCCTCTGCCCCTACCCCCGCCCCATGCACTCTCTCTCTCTTTCACTCTTTCTCTAAAATAAATAATCTAAAAAAAATACCCAAAAAACAGAAAAAGATTCTCAGCCTCATTCGTATTAGGAGAAATGTAAATTTCAAGCACAGTGAAACCATATGATCATTTCAATGGATATAGGAAAGATTTGACCAAATTCAACACCTATTCATAAAAACTTTTAGCAAAGTAGGTATAAATGGGAATGTCCTCAAACTGATAAGAAGCATCTACAAAAAAAGCTATGGGTAATATTTTACTCAGTGTCAAAGACTGAATTGTTTCCTGCTGAGATTGGAAAGAATACCAGGATGTCCATTTTCACCACTTCTATTCCACATCCCTCTGGAGGTCATAGTTATTACAATGAGGCTAGAAAAATAAATAAAGTGTATAAAGATTGGAAAGGAGGAAGTAAAACTCTTCCTACTTGCAGATGATATGATTATTTATATGTAAAAAATCCAAGGGAATCTATGGTAACTACTGAACTAATAAATTTATTTAGCACGTTCACAAGTTAAAAATATACAAAATTCAGTTGAATTCTTATATATTATATATTCTTTTTTTTTAAGATTTTATTTATTTATTTGCCAGAGAGAGAGAGCACAAGTAAGCAGAGTGGTAGGCAGAGGGAGAGGGAGAAGCAGACTCCCCGCTGAGCGGGGAGCCCCACGCTGGGCTCCATCCCAGGACCCTGAAATCATGACCTGAGCTGAAGGCAGACGATTAACCGACTGAGCACCCAAGCGCCCCTATACTATATATTTTTATATAATAGCAAACAACTGGAAAATGTAATTAAAAAAATTTTTTTTTTAATTTAAAAAAAAATCCTATTTGCAGCAGCAGAAAAAATTAAATATCTAGGGGTAAATATATCAAAAGAAGTCTAAGATCTCTGCACTAAAAACTACAGATATTACCAGGCAAAATTCAAGAAGATCTAAATAAATTGAAAAATATACAGTGTTCATTGATTGGCAGACTCAGTGTTGTTAAGATGTTAGTTCTCCCCAAATTGATCTTTGATTCAGCGGGATTCTTTTTTTTTCAGAAACTGGCACTAACTTTAAAATTTATATAGAATTACAAAGGACCTAGAATAACCAAACTCATTTTTTAAAAATATTTTATTTATTTATTTGTCAGAGAGAGAGAGAGCACACAAGCAGGAGGAGCAGCAGAGGCAGAGGGAGAAGCAGGCTCCCTGCTGACCAAGGAGCCCGATGCAGGGCTCGATCCCAGGACCCCAGGATCATGACCTGAGCCAAAGGCAGATGCTTAACAACTGAGCCACCCAGGCGCCCCAAGCATCCAACTTTTGATTTCGGCTCAGGTCATGATCTCAGGGTCCTGAGATGGAGCCTGGCACTGGGCTGGTGCGGAGCGTGGAGCCGGCTTGGGAGTCTCTCTATCCCTCTCTCTCTCTGCCCCTCCCCTACTCACGCATGCACAAGTGCTCATGCTCTCTCTCTCTCTCTTTCTCTCTCTCCCTCTCTAAAAGAAAAAAAGTGGTAATGAACTACTGATACATGCAACAACTTGGAACAATCTCAGAATCATCATGCTGAGTGGAAGAAGCCAAGCACAAAGCTTACGTATAACATTCTGGAACATGCAAACTATTTTTAGTGACAGAAAGCAGATCAGGTTGCCTGGCAATGAAAAGTGCAGAGAAGGGGGTGCTGTAAAGGGATGCAGGACACTGGTGGGGGTGGTGATATATGTTCATCGTCTTGACTGTGGTCATGGTTTCATAGATTTACACACTTGTCAAAACTGCACAAAGCATGCACTTAACATATGTGCAACTTAGTCTAACTCCAATTACACTTAATAAAGGTGAAAAGGGGGGGCGCCTGGGTGGCTCAGTCAGTTAAGCATCTGCCTTCAGCTCAGGTCGTGATCCCGGATTCCTGGGATCAAGTCCCTGGGCAGGCTCCCTGCTCAGCAGGGGAGTCTGCCTTCTCTCTCTCTCCCTCTGCCCCCCTCCCCACTCCTGTGCACACCTGCTCTCTCTCTCTCAAATAAAAATAAATAAAATCTTGGGCGCCTGGGTGGCTCAGATGGTTAAGCGTCTGCCTTCGGCTCAGGTCATGATCCCAGAGTCCTGGGATCGAGCCCTGCATCGGGTTCCCTGCTCAGCAGGGAGCCTGCTTCTCCTTCTGCCTCTCTCTGTCTCTTATGAATAAATAAATAAAATCTTTAAAAAATAAAAATAAAAATAAATAAATAAAATCTTTTTTTAAAGAAGTTGAAAAGGTGGGGGGTGGAGAGGAATCACAAGGGGCTGTTTCCCACCTGTTAGACTGACAAAGCTGAAAAGTGTAAGACTTCAGTTTATTCTCAGGGGTCTGCACTGATTCTCACTGCTGCCGTCAGGGGTGGAAATGGCCAAGCCTACAGAGGGAATCAGGCGGAAGCTGAAGACAATGCCCTGGGACCCAGCAAGTCTCCTTCCAGCAAATCAACCTCCCAGGAGTGATACCTACTCTACAGGGCTGTGGATTCATCATGGCATTCTCTGTAACAGCAACCAGACTCAAATGACCCAAATGCCCAGCCACAGGGGGTTTGCTGTACAAACTCTGGCCATTCTCAGCACTGCAGAAGAACAGGGCAGCGAAATGCCGACAATGTGGGAAGACCTCCGGGATACTTGGCGAAGGAAAGAGCAAGGTGCACACCTGCCTGGGCAGGAAGCTTTGCTTTGTGTAGAAAGAGATGATGACGATGCGGAGACCCTTTGCAGGGAAACATAAACATAATTACATAACTTGTTCCTGTGGTGGCCACCTGGGAGCCATGGTAGGCAAAAGAGGGAGATAGTTGTCATTTACATTTTCATGCCTGTTGAACTTTGTATTTGTAATAGTGTTGAAAGGTAAGTGTTTAATCAAAAAAGGGAACATATGTAAGCACATGGGATGGGAGAGGAAATAGGAATGAGGAGAGCTGCTGTTCAGAAGTTGACTGTGAACCAAAGCAATCATATTGATCATGAGAAGAGCAAACACATTAAGTGCTCACAAGTGCACTATGGCTTTGCACACAGAGCAATCCATTTAATCCCTGTACCCACCCCAGAGGCGTGGATTGTGAGCCCCCCTGTGGGGGGGGGGCGAGGGGGAAACAGGCTCAGGAGGGGCCACTGTTGGGAAAGAAGAGTCTCCAGCTTGGCTTGCTTCCCCTACTCACAATGCCCTAGGATCCTCCCCCAATTAGGCTGAGAAAAGGGAAATGGGGTCTGGCTCCTGGCTGGGGATGGGGGATGATAGTTGCATGGAGCCTACAGAGACTCCCCCCCTTCCTGTTTATTTTTCTCACATTCTGCTGTGGTGCCTATTCTTCTTATTTCTCTTGTTTTTGTCCATTTCTCCCAACAGTATGTCAGCTCTCGCCAGGCTGGAATTCTTGGTTGTCCTGATCACTGCTGTGTGTCCCCAATGCCTGGCACATGGAGGTACTCGAATGAATGAATGAATGATTGGAATGAATGAATGAATGATCGAATTCAGAGGAAGAGCCTTAGGCGATTTGGGAGCAGGAACAATTAGGGGCAGGAGAGGAGGGGCAGGAGGCCAGGGCCGGGGACTTGTGGCATCTGGGGCATCTGAAGTCCAGGGCAGTGAGTGTCTTGGGGGCGTTTGCAGGATGAAGGGACAGGAGCAGAATCTTGGGCCAGTGCATGGAGCCCTGGAAAGATGGAGGTGCTGGTAGCCCAGATGGGGAAGGCGGGGCAACTCAGGCCATGACCGCCAGGGTGGTGATCCAAGCTGGGGTGAGGCCGGGTGTGGCCCAGGAGCCTGGATTAAGAAAGGGCACCTTCAAGGTCCAAGGGAAGAAGAAAGACTGGGAGAACAGGGGAGCCCAGGGGTGGCCGGCCTGATTGAATGACAGTGAGTGAGAGGGCCTAGCCCAGATCAGCTGACCCAGCTGGGCTCCCTGCTTGGCTGGAGGCCAGGCGGAGGCAGCCAGGAGCAGAGCATCTGGGAGGGAGGGTCAGGGGCGTGGCAGGGGCCAGGGCAGCACTCACCAAGCAGAGCCAAAAAGGGGGGAAAAAGTTTCTTAACAATCTTTAGACAACACCCCCCCCTCGCCCCCGGATTCCTCCTTCGGCTCCAGCTGAGGGTGTCACCCTGACCCAGGCCTTGGAGATACAAGTGCCTGGCTCCAAGGCTGGGGCTGAGCCTGGGGCCCTTCCTTCCCTCTCCCTACCCCTCCCTTCTCCCTTCTCCTCACCTGCCCTCCCTGCTCCCCCTCCTCTGGCCCCTCTCTGGCCCTCCCAGACTCGATTTGTGCAGCGGGCCTGCTCTCGTTTTCCAGTACCTCTTTCTACTCTCCCACTCCCTGACTGCAGCCTGGAGAAACTGAGGCCCAGCTAGAACAGTTCAAGCACACTGGAGCGCTACAGCCCCAGGGCTAGGGCCCCTGCCTCCCCCAGTCCAAACATTATACGCCATTTAAATCTCATAACTCCAGGAGCTGGGGACTTATTAGCCTCATCTGACAGTTGGGGAAACTGAGGCCCAAAGAGATGATGCGCCTGGGAACTATTTGTGGGTTATGAACTTGTGCCTTCCGCACCCGCACTATCGTCCAGGCTCTTGGCCTCAGCTCGGCCTTCTGCCACCTGGTGGACACTCGCGGCAGTGTCGTTCGGAGGGAGTCGCCTATTGCCTGTTGTCCTGAGCAGGGAAGGGAGTCCAGGGCCGGGAGGAGGCAGGCCTCGTCCCCTGACTACACTCCATCCCTCATCCTCCTCTCCAACCAATTTTCCGATTTTTCAAGAAGGCACTGACTAACTCATTTCCTGCCCATGTGCGAAAAGACCCTAGATGTTAATTCTAACACTCATGAAAAATGAAAGACCACAAAGATAATTCTGTAATTATAAAAGGTGGCACAAGGATGCCTGGGTGGCTCAGTCATTAAGCGTCTGCCTTGGTCATGATCCCTGCTCCGCAGGAAGCCTGCTTCTCCCTCTCCCACTTCCCCTCCTTGTGTTCCCTCTCTCGCTGTGTGTCTCTCTGTCAAATAAATAAATAAAATCTTTAAAAAAAAAAAAAAGGCAGCACAAATGCATTTTTTGGTCTCTTAACTGTTTTAAGAAGCAATTGTATGAAAATATATATAAATTACAAAGGAAGTGAGCAAAGTATAGGAATAAGGAAATGACACCAGGTAGTAACACTAATCCACAAAAACAAGTGAAGAGAACCAGAAGTGCAAATGGATAAAATTAATATAACAAACTTTATGAATACATAGTTGCCCTCCTCTATTTTCTCACATTCTTTAACAGCTCTACAATTTTAAGTAACAATTGCAACAATGTATTGTTAGGTTTGTAACATATATAGATGTAATATGTATAACAATAATAGCACAATAATAACAATGAGACAAAAAGGGGCAGAAGAAATGAATTATATAGGAGTAACATTTCTAAATCTCATTAAAATTAAGGCAGCATAAATTTGAAGGAGATTCTAAATTAAGATGTATGTGTTAAGCCCTAGAGCAACCACTAAAGAAATAACTTAAAAAATATAGTAGGGTCCCGGGACCTGGCGGGCTCATGGGTGGAGCATGAGACTCTTGATCTCGGGGTTGTGAGTTCAAACCCTATCTTGGGTGTCAAGATTACTTAAAAAAATAAATCTTAAAAGAAAAAATATTAAATATATATAGAACAAATCATTAAAAGAATTAAAATATTACACTAGAAAATAGTCACTTCATGGAATATAAAGCAGTAAGGAAATAAACAAATTCTACCCGCGAGCATCCCCTGGAGGTGCAACGCTCAAACTACCACCCAGACCTCCCGGGGTGCCTACAACTCCCGGCGTGCCGCGCACGACGCTCCCTTACGCCCATGGTGGAAAGGGAGGGGCTGGTGGAGCTCCCTTTTGTGAGTTGTAGTCTCGCTGCCGAGGAAGGAAGGACTGTGAAAGGTTGGTGGACCTAGAGCCAATGAAAAGGCAAATCTTGTTGAGCGTCGGAAAGAGAAGCCAATGGGCATGCGGCCTCCAGGAGGCGGGACTTCCGGCAACGAAGTCTTGGTGAGCGGCTGCGCGAGGGCGGCCACTTCCTTTTTTGTGTGGCGGCGAGAGCGGAGAGTGCGCCATGAAGGCTTCGGGAACAGTAAGGCGAGCGCGGCGGGGCACGGGGTCGGGGAGTGCAGTGCAGATCGAATCGGGGGCCCCGGCAGGTGGCGTGGGCCGCGTAGCAGGAGCGCGCTCTTGGCTGGGTCCCGCGCCACCGCGCGCCATCGCCCCCAGGTGCAGCCAACATGGCGGCCATTGCGGGCGCCGCGTGGGGAGTCTGGTGCCGTGGTCCCGGCCTGCCGGGAAATCGCGGGGGCCAGAGAGGCCGGGTCTCCTTTCCAGGCGAAGGGACAAGTTGCGCGGCTTGGACGTTCCAAACAACGGGACTTTGTCGATCTTCCAAGTCTCGGTTTCCCCATTTGCAAAGTGGACGTGGTGGGAGGAAACGTTAATATTTCTTCTCCCCCGGCGGGGTTGTGAGAAGTAGAAGAAAACCGTAAACCCGAGCTGACACGGGGAACTTTATCGCTGTGACTAGTGCTTGGTAAAATCAGAGGGCGCTGTGGCGCAGAGATGGAAGAGCAAGCCCTCGGGAGAAACAGGGTGGGTCCTGTACAGCTCCCCAGCCTCAGTTTCCACGCTAGGAAAGGGGCCAGCTGCATCGGTCCCCTCCTGAACAGGTGGTCCGCGGGGCTGATTAGTCACATGGAGAGGTGGGAGCAGGAGACAAGTTTGCGATATTTGGGGTTATCTCCTCATATTACTAAAATCATGGCGAGTCATTTACGAGGGCGGATTCTTTGTACTATATTGCAGTGTTTGGGCCTGGCTGACATCTTTGTTTTTGCATCTGTGTAAACAGGTAGAGTCCACTGGGAAGTCCAAACCCCTTTGGGCTGCTGCTGGGAATACTGAAGCAGCTGCAGGTCCCATGGCAGCAGGGCTGGGGAGGGAACTGGATTCTTGTTCTCGTTCTGCCTGGGGTGGGCTGTGAGATCCCAGGCTGGTCACTGTCTTAGGGCCCCAGAGTGAAAGAGGACTTTGGGAAGATGTGAGCTGCAAAGTGGCTGTGGAGGAAGGAGCCTGCAGGTTTAGGCTTCGGCTTTTTTCACAGGAATATAAACAGAAAGAGAAGGACAGCGAGATTGACAGCCCTGCCCAGCTTTCCCGAGCCAAGGCAAAGGGTACCCAGGCATCTTAATCCTCCCACCCTCGATCCTTGTTCTGGGAAGGCTGGGACAGTGCAGTCACCGGGATTCCCCATGGATGCCCTGTGATGGGACAGTCTATTTTCGCTCTCCTGATTCCAGTTATCACCAGGCTCGAGAAAGGGAGTAAGGTGAATCTTCACAGTTGCCTCAGGGCTCTGGGTTGGGCCCCACTTCACCCCTGTTTTCTGTTTCAGCTGCGAGAGTACAAGGTGGTGGGGCGCTGCCTGCCCACCCCCAAATGTCGCACTCCGCCCCTGTATCGCATGCGAATCTTTGCACCTAATCACGTCGTCGCCAAGTCCCGCTTCTGGTACTTTGTGTCTCAGCTGAAAAAGATGAAGAAGTCTTCGGGGGAAATTGTTTACTGTGGGCAGGTACGGGGAGTCTGAGAACAGGGTGGGGTCTGGAGTGGATTTACACCTTCCTGTGGGGGCATTCCTCACCCCACAGAGTTCCCGGACTTCATAACCCCTGGCTTATTCGCCTGTGTAATTAAGCCCTAGGTTGGGATGGGATGGATACCTCAGTGCCCTTTTCCTGATGAGAGAGCCCAGGGCCCAGGAAGTGTGTGGCTGGCATGCTCGGACACCTTGGCTGAGGCCAACACCTTCGCCGGGCCTCATGTGTGAAGTGGGGAGAGGTGCTGTCACCCGGGCACGTTTGCTGTGATGGGCGCTGGGCTCTGCATCATAACTGCTGCACTGGGTGGCAGCTGCTTTGGGGCCCAGATAGTCTTGGGAGAGTAGTGTTTGGGAGGAGTTGAGCTGGTGGTCCACATGGGGGAAGTGTGCCGGCCTGGACGGCTGTGTACGCCCTACTGTTGCCGTGGGAATTTGTCCAGGACAGCAGATTGCCTTCCTGCGCTCTCAGATTCGAGGACTGGGAAACAGGCGCAAGAGAGGCCTGGGGCAGAGGATCAGCAAGGGTCGGAGCCGGGTCGAAGCCTGCTCGGCACCCTTGCTTCAGCCAGTGTCTTTGGCATCTAGGTGTTCGAGAAATCCCCCTTGCGGGTGAAGAACTTCGGCATCTGGCTGCGCTATGACTCACGCAGCGGCACCCACAACATGTACCGGGAGTACCGGGACCTGACCACGGCGGGCGCCGTCACCCAGTGCTGTAAGGCGCCGGGTCCTGCGCCCAGTGCCCCACTTAGATTCCTGTTGCAGGCATCTGCAGCCCAGTCGGCCTGCGCCCCTCTCTCCCCGCAGACTGAGGCAGGGCAAATGCCAGAGGCTTCTGGGATCAGGGGGTTGGGGAGTCCAGGGGTGCTCGTGGGGGACACAGAAGAGGTGTTTGCATAGGGGCAGGAGTGGAGAGGATGCTCCAGGTGCATCTTTTTCTGGAACCTGGCAGCAGGTGGACCTTTGGGGTCCATCACTCGTGCAGCTGTAATTCCCACCCAGAGTCTAGCCCAGGCCTTGTCTGTGGGGATCTGGTGCTAGTAACGCCAGGTGGTCCTAGGGCGGGTGACCTGCCAGGGCCCAAACCCAAGCACCTCAACCCAAGAACTGCTGCTTCTCATAGCAGCGGTTTAAACAGAGGTGCTAACAGCAAGTGGATCTCGTCGCCTTTGGGGGGCTGTGGCTGTGCCCCTCAAAGTGAATTTGGAGGTTCTACATGCCTGATAAGCCAGTGCCTGCTGGGGCCAGAGACTACGGCCACCCAGTCCCCAAGTTGGGGTTCCTCTAGACCAGCACTTGATGGGAGGTTTGAGGAATGCCCAGACCCCGGGGTGCACATTCGCCCTACCTCCTTCCCTGCAGACAGAGACATGGGCGCCCGACACCGTGCCCGGGCCCACTCGATCCAGATCATGAAGGTGGAGGAGATTGCAGCCAGCAAGTGCCGCCGACCAGCCGTCAAGCAGTTCCACGTGAGTGCCCTGGGGGCCCTGCTGGGTGGGCTTGGCAGAGGGGGGCTCCCCTGGAACATGGAGCTGGCCCAGCTGCTCCTCTATCCCCCAGCCTTGGGAGCTACAGGGAGGCACTGGGTTTGACGCAGGAGCCTGGTGGGGGGTGGCCACACCTCAGTGGCCCTTGGAAGACAAGGTTGAGAGGCTTCCACCCCCCTCACCCACCTGTCCTTATTGCAGGACTCCAAGATCAAGTTCCCGCTGCCCCACCGGGTCCTGCGTCGCCAGCACAAGCCACGCTTCACCACCAAGAGGCCCAACACCTTCTTTTAGATGCAGAGCCTCCCTGTCTCCAGGTCTGCTCAAATAAACTCTTCGGGAAAACCAAGGTGCTCAGACACTCTTGTTTTCTTTGTATGCCCTGCAGAACTCAAAAGGGCACAGCCAAGCTGTGAGTCCTCTGCTTGGGGAGGGGTCCTCCTCTCTCGAAGTGGGGCCCAGGCACCTGATTTCTCCAGAAGGGGAGCCCCAAGAATGGCAAAGCCCACACCCCCAAGCTCCCTCCTGCCCACTTAGCTCCCCAGGGCTTCATCCAGCAAGGGGCTGTCACGGGCAGGGTCCTAGAGCCAGAAGGCCTGGTTTTCAGCCCCATCAGGTGGCCCGCCCCTGTGAGCTTTGGGATGCCTTGCAGGCCACAAGGTTTGGCCCCTAAACCTATCCCATCTTCCATGTTAGACGCAGGCCTCAGCTTTCCCGCCCCCAGCCGCCACGGTTTGGGTAAGATGTGGCCATCAGATGTTAGATGCCTAGAAGAAGTCAGGATGATGGGGTTGGTTTTGGTCCACCTGTGGGATTTCCCCTCTTCCCTCCAGGCTCAGAACCTATCTTTGGTTCCAGGATCCTCAGAGCAGACACCAGGGGGCGCCGGAGAGGGCCATGAGCATGCTCTGCTGTGGTGGTTCCTCCTTTACTAGGGGGTCCCTTGAAGGACTCCCTGATCCTGCCCCAGAAAGTCAAGGGCTCACCATGGGTATCTGTCTCCAGGAAACCACTTGAGGCCCTGGAGAGTTCCAGGCATGAAGCTAATCCCACGCTGGCTGAGCCCCTCAATCAGGAGGCTGAAGCACAACTAGGAGGGCAGATCTTGGGAAGCGTCTGTCCTTGGTGTGTGACCTTGGCAGCTCTGGCCCACTGAGTGAGTCCTCATCAGAAAGTTAGGGCACTCGGCAGATTTACTCAGTTGACGATACTTGGAGTGCGACAACTATAGGCCCTGGGGGCAAAGGTCAATCAAGATCTGCCTTCTATTCCAGAGAGCCATGGAATGGGAAGAAACCCAGGGAGCAAGAAGGCAGCGTGGAGTGGGGGTCTGGGGAGCAGTCAGGCCTGGAGTGTCCCAGGCCAGGGTCCAGCTTCTCTTCCCCCACTTGAGGTGGGGGTGGCTCATTGGCATGATCAGTCCCGGTGGTTTCCAGAAAACCAGGTCACTTCAGACCCCACCTGTGTTTGGAGAGGTGCCCGAGGCAGAGCTGGGGCACAGCCAGCCGCTTCCCCAGAAAGTCCCGAGGACAGGGTACCCGGCTTCCTGGACCGGCATTCGCTGCTTTGCCCACTGCTCTGAAACAGTTCCTTCCCACCTCCACGCCTTTGCACTTGCTGAGCCTCCTGGCTGGACTGTTCCGTTCCAGATCATCACTGGTTTGGCCTCCCTGAAGTTGTAAGCCACACGTGTATTCCAGTGACAGTGGCTTTTTTGTGTCCCTGCTTGGCCCCGGTTCAAGAAGTCAGACCCAGAAAAGGGTAGGGACGGCCTTTGGATATCCTTCCCTTTGTTCGCTCCACATGGCGGAAGGACAGTGATAATCTCCTGGGTCTGGCATTCCTGGACCCAGGTTTTTTATTTTTGACCCTGCCAAGATCCCTACCACCACCCCGCAGGCATACCAATTTACTCTCCCAATAGCATTTCATAAGAAGCAAACTTCGATGGCTGAAAAAAAAAATCCCATCTTGGGGATTTATATTTGCCTTTTCTTCTTATGAAGCAGGCACTTCTCTCAATTTGTTTGGCCTTGGCTCCTTTATGGGGTTGCTGGTCATTTTTTAACTTACTGTTTTGTAAAAGCTCCTTTCATATGTGGTGCAAAAACGTGGAAAAAAAATAACATGTTTTCCCCCAAATACGGTGCAAATTCTTTCTTCCAGGGCACTTGATGTTTTTTAAGGTATATTTTGGGGCCAGGCTAGAATTTTTGAATTTTTTGCCTTGTTGGTATTAATCTTTTATGGCTTAAGGCAGAAACCTCTAGTTGCCCCCAAATACTCCTTCCTCGGTAACAGGATGTCCATATCTAGATGCCACCCACGAAAAAAAATACATTTCCCAGCCTTCTTTGCATTTAGGGGTAACCATGTGATATTAGCAGTAGCAATGTGTGCCATTTCCAGGAAATACCCATCTGGCTGGAATATAGGCACAATGTCTGGTGCTCCAGCAGCCATCTTTGGCCATTAAGAAGCCACACTGGAGCAGCAAGGTAGAAGGACTTTGGGTATCTGACCCTGTGTCTGTGTGATGAGAAAAGGGGAGAAGGAAACACCAGTCCTGCTTCGGCTGTAATCTGGAGGCTTTCCGTCGTCACTCGTGACTTGGCCCTGAGGTGGGCCCTAATGGTTGTGCCTGGGGCAGGTCACTACCCACTCAGCTTTAGTTTCTTCCTGTGTAAGGCGGGGTTGGTTCTGGGTGTGGGAAGACTTAAGATGAACTAGAGATAGGATATGTCACCAGGAAAGTGGAAGGCCCCAGCCCCACAAAGGCCCACTGTGCACCCCCATCCCCACCTTGGGTCTTCATCAAGGCTTCATCCATGTTACAGCCTGGGAACCAGGTGGGAGGGCTCTGCCCCAACCAGCCAAAGGGTGGGGTCAGTCCCTTATTGAGGCACCTTTGAACTGAGGATGAGTGAGCGCCAGCTCCCTAACTTACATCTAGTCATCCACCCACCCCGCCCACGGACCCCTCTACCATGTAACCATCCACCTGGGCATCTCCCCCTCTCCCCCCCACCAAACCCTGCACAGAGCAGTTGCCAGGACGCTGGCTGGAGATGGGGACTGCTGAACTGAGCTCTCCGCAGAGATAGTTGAGGTGCGTGAACCAAGGAGAAGAAGAACAAAAACCGGAGATAAGATAATGAGCCCTTTGGTGTGAGGCCCACAAGGCCCCTGCCTCCGGGATCGCTGACACCCCTCTGGTTGGCTGGGTGCTCCCAGGCCCTGTCCCTGTGTTTGTTCAGGTGCCATTCCCGGCAGGACTGGGAGCCCTGGGGGAGAGATCACAAGCTGCCCCTCCCTGTACCCCAGGGGCTCCTGAGTCAGGACCATCTGGCAAGGGCAGGCAGGCACTAAGGCAAGACAAGACAGGCAGGGGCCCCAGAAGACCTGACCTGGATCCTGAAACCAGGAGAGACTACCTGAGAATCATGGAATCCTAGAATCACTGTTGGGATCCTCAGGACTTAAGAATGGTGGACTCTCACAGGAAGCTACGGCACCATTAGTAAGAATGGTTTGCTTTTGGGGCGCCTGGGTGGCTCAGTGGGTTAAGCATCTGCCTTCAGCTCAGGTAATGATCCCAGGGCCCTGGGATCGAGCCCCGCATCGGGCTCCCTGCTCAGCGGGAAGCCTGCTTCTCCCTCTTCCACTCCCGCAGCTTGTGTTCCCTCTCTCGCTGTGTCTCTGTCAAATAAAATGTTAAAAAAAAAAAAAAGAATGGTTTGCTTTTACTGAGTGCAAGGGAGAAGTTCAAGACCAGACACCCAGAAGGTCATGCTGGGGCCAGAGTAGCTCACAGCCTCTCACCCCGACCCCTGCCATGTGTCCAGGGAGCCATGAGAGCCCTGGGGGTGCCCGGGCAGCAGGCAGGGGTGCGCACAGCAAATAGCCATGCAACACCCTGACGTTCCTGCCCTGGGTGCTCAGACTGCAGCTGCGGGCCGTCAGGGAGCTCCCTGCCCCTCCCCCTTCACCAACGGGGTCCTGCCTGCCCTCTGCCCATATGGGAACTGTACAGTCGGGGAAGGTGCCACTGCATCTCCCCAACCCACTTCCTGTACCCCTCCAACCCCAGAGAAGAGGGTCCCACCCACCCCTCAGGGTTCCCAACTCTGGGCCTCCTGTCAAATCCTGGAATTCCAGAACACGTTCTGAATCCATCCCCACCCCACGGTCGCTGCCATGGACATGGCGGGCTTTTCAGAGTCTATAAATCTCATTAAGTCCCTCTGGCTCCAAACTCTCCAGTGGCCCCCCCAGCGCCCTCAGAATAAAATCCACACCCTTGGCCAAGGCTCAAGGTCCCTTGTGGCCTTCGCTGTCCTCACTCACTCTGCTCACTCCACTTGACCTCAGTGCCTTTGCACTGGCTGTTCCCCCTGCATCTCTCCAAGCTTGACTCAACCTCTGCCTGCCAGGTCTGCACTCACCTCCTCCAAGAGTTCCCCTCCCAGAGGCCCACATAAAGTCGTCCGCCAGGCCAGCTCCCTCTCTGACTTTGCTTCACTCCTCAACCATCAGCTTGGGAAATGTGTGTTCACCTCCTGGCTCAGTCATCGTCAAGTGCCTGTGATCCTGCTGTGTCCCCAGCAGCAGGTGCATGGTCCTGCACACAGTAGGTGCTCAATGATCGGGCCTCAGCCCAAGCGTCAGTCTGTAGCCTCCCACCTCACAGAGGAAGAGCCAGGCTGGCAGTGGGGATGGTAACCACTCCCAGAACCTCCCTGGGGAGGGAGGACCGGGTTTGTGCGCGCTGCAATAATTTGCATATATTTGCATTCGCTTGCATGGCTTTTCGGGAAGGGGATCCCCTCCAGGATTTATCCTTTCCCACCAGATTCTCCAGATGGGTGCAGCGCATACGGGCCTGGAAAAAAATGAAGGCGGGGGAAGGAAAAGGAACTCAGTGCCCTCTCCGCACCCTCCTGGCCGGGGTGGCGGAGTGCATATTGGCGGGCAACGGCGGGTGTCAGCCGCCCTGTCGCAGTCCCGGGGTGGGGGGAGTGCAGGCCGGCCCCGCCCAGCGCGCGGAGAGCGAGAGCCGGGGGTGGGGTTGGGAGGGGGCACGAAGGGATGCTTGGGAGATGCTGGACCAAACTGGAGTGTCGCGAGTTGGCCGGAGACCACCAGGAGGCGGCAGAGGCTTGGACCGGACTCCAGGGCCCTCGGGTTCAACCCGGCGGAGGTCTTAGATCCCTCCCGCTTGTGGAAGAGGGAACCCCGTTTCGGGACTGGAACCCAGAGGTCAGAGCCTCCAGAGGCCAAAGTCCCTCAAGTCCACCAGCGAAGGGCCCAAGACGACAGTGTCTGGGTCCCTTGGTGGCATGACCCCAGGCAAGGGATTTCCCCTCCCCAACCTGGATCTCCTCATTTGCGCGATGGGGAACCATGTCAGACACTCCCTCCCAAGGAGTCCTGGGCCCCCCCCATTTATTCGGATTCGAGGCCACTGACAGTCCCTCCCCCATGACCTCCATTATACACTTAACACCTGGCCCAGGACAGACGCTCCGTGAGTGTTTGGCACAGGAAACAACAAATGAATGAAGACATGAATGAATGAAGGCTTTACTCTGTGCCAGGCTCGTATTATGTAGGCTCGATTTATTCCTCAGGGCAGGGGCTACTTTATCTCCATTTACAGATAGGGAAACTGAGGTACAATGACAAGCAAAGACTCCCCCAAGTATGTCTGCATTTAGGACCTGAACCCCAATGTCTCCCACTCAGCTTAGTCTGGGGGTGGGGTTTGGTGATTTCCTCCCGCTAGGTTCTGAAAAAAGGGAATGGCTGCAGGTGCCAGTTGGGGGGGGGGGCGGGTTCCAAGCAGAACGAGTTTTCCTCAAGCGGCAGGGCAACCCAGAAAATGAACCCCTGGCTTGTGGGAGAGTGAGCTCCCCTTAGCTTAAGGTACAAAAGCACAGCGGGGATTTGAATGCTGAAGCCACGGCTTCCAGCCGTGTGGCTCCAGGTGAGTGTGATATGCCGTCTTGGAGCCTCAGTTCCCCACCTGTCAACGGGAGACATTAACAGCTCGGGGTGAGGGGAAAGTGCCACCGAAGTAAGAGGGGGTATTTGGGAGCCGCACCCCATCCCCACCCCCACCCCCAGCAGCCACCCACGTGGCCGGTCTTGGCCTATCTGACCCAGTCCCGGGCGGAAAGGGTGCGGGTCCTGCCCGCCCCCAACTCCAGGGGCGGGGTTTCGCGGACCCGGGAGCCCAATAAATCCACAGCCGGTCGCCGGGAGCCACCCCTTTAAGCCCTACGGAGACCTCCAGTCAAGGTCCGAGCGCCGAGCACAGCTCCCAGGGAGAGGGACCGACGGCTGGGCGGCCGACACACCGCTGCAAGGGGCCAGCCTTACCGAGCGGGAGGCGAGGTGCACCGACGGACAGGCGGCAGAGGCAGACGCGTAGACGAAGAGGAGGGCCAGGGAGGCAGACGACCGCAGCGAGGATCCACAGATTCCCTGCCCAGGGAGCCCCCGCCCGAGTCCCTTCCGCTCCCTCCCTCCAGGGGCCGAAGGAGACAGGTGTGCGGCCTCGCTGCAGAGACCAAGCATCCTCCCATCTCCACGCAGCCCTGCCTCCTCGGTCGCTGCCAGTTTCCCTTACCGGGGGTGAGGGGGTGGGGGTGGCACGCGGGGTGGCTGGAAGGGCGGAGGACGCGCTTGGCCCCTGCACCTGCACCTCATGGCGGTCGTCGAGGCTGGAGCGCGGGCCACGTTCGGAGCCTGGGATTACGCGGTCTTCGCCCTCATGCTGCTGGTGTCCACAGGCATCGGGCTGTGGGTCGGGCTGGCGCGGGGCGGGCAGCGCAGCGCCGAGGACTTCTTCACCGGGGGCCGGCGCCTGGCCGCCCTGCCCGTCGGCCTCTCGCTGGCCGCCAGCTTCATGTCGGCCGTACAGGTGCTGGGCGTGCCCGCCGAGGCCTACCGCTACGGCTTCAAGTTCCTCTGGATGTGCCTGGGACAGTTGCTCAACTGCCTGCTCACCGCCCAGCTCTTCATGCCCGTCTTCTACCGCCTGGGCCTCACCAGCACCTACCAGGTACCGGGCAGAGGCCCGGAGGCAAGACCTGCCTGGCTGAGAACGCAGGGATGTGGCCGGGAGGTCCTGGGGCTTTGACGTGCTGTACGGGGGGCCGCCGGCGGGCTCCTTGCGGCTTTAACGGGGTAGACAGGTGCGCAGGGTTCTGGGAAGTAGCCCCAGGCAGCGGGGTGAGGGGCAGGAAGGAGGAAGAGGAGCCGCCGTCCTGGTTCTCCTCGGTGGAAGCCCGCGCAAGGCGGAGCCAGGCGTGCACCAAGTGTGGACAGGCACGAACCTGCGCCCCGCACAGCTGAGCGATCGCCGGACAGGGGTCAACGGTTCGAAACCCGGCTTCCCCGCTTACTCTGCTCGGGCCTCCCAAGTGTCTAACTGGGCTAATAAGAGGACTTCCCTCCAGGGCAGGGGGTAAAGTGATTAAAATCATGACCGGTAGACAGTAGGCGACCAAGAACAGTTGGCCACAGGCTGTGTAGAGTCCGCTTGTTGACTCAGAGCGGCACCACCCCCCGGGACCAATTAGCCACCAGTGGGGGCGGAAGAACGTGCACCTTTGACGGATCCGTCTTCCTGGGCACACTTGGTGTGCGGGGATGCGGGGATGGCGCGTGTGCACAGACAGGTGTGTGCACACTGATCGGAATCTGTGCGCTTGGCGGGGGCCCCCCACGGGCAAGAGGGGAGAGAGAAGTTGGCCTCCGGAGGGAGGGCAGAAGCCACGAGGGCGGGTGAAGTACCCCAGAGGCCTCGATCTCCTGGGTAGGACCTGTCCAGGTGACCACGGGCCTCGGCTCCTCCTTGCAGTACCTGGAGCTGCGCTTCAGCCGCGGTGTGCGGCTCTGCGGGACCCTGCAGTACCTGGTAGCCACAGTGAGTGGCCTCGGCCCCGCCCTCGCCCTCAGGGTCTGGCTCAGATCCCGCCCGGGTCCGGGTCTCCGTCGGCCCCGCCCGCAGCCCGCCCCCTTCCGTCACGGCCCCGCCCTGTGGGTCCCACCCCCATCCTGTAAGGCCCTTCCCAGGCCCATCCTCAACCTTTCTGGCCACGCCCCCTGCGGTCCGAAGACCCGCCCCCATACGCCCGGCCTGACCCCGCCCCCACCCTGCTCCGGATCCCCTGCTGGCCGGACACCGCAAGCTCCGCCACCACCATTCTCTTCCTAACCCCTTCCCGTCCTCCGCGGGCCTCACCCGGTCCCGGCTCTCTGCCCATAGGTGCTGTATACTGGCATCGTGATCTACGCCCCCGCGCTCATCCTGAATCAAGGTTTGACTCTGGGAGATCTCGGGAGGGTGACCGGGAGGGAGCAAAGCCTTTGAGACTAGACCGAAGGAGAGGGGAGGGGCAGCCCCAGGAGAGACTTGGGGAGGGAAGAATCCCGAAGAGATGAGGACCCTAGAC
Organism: Leptonychotes weddellii; assembly: GCF_054177405.1. Classification (NCBI taxonomy): domain Eukaryota; kingdom Metazoa; phylum Chordata; class Mammalia; order Carnivora; family Phocidae; genus Leptonychotes; species Leptonychotes weddellii. The sequence continues at coordinate 10,518,353 of NC_138369.1, forward strand.
ACTAGGGGCCAAGTTTGCACCCTGCCTGGAGGCCTAATGGTGGAGGGGTTTCCTTGTGCAGTGACTGGGTTGGACATCTGGGCCTCGCTGCTGTCCACTGGAGCCATCTGTACCTTCTACACGACTGTGGTGAGTGACACCCCCACCCCACGTGGGGGCTCCATGCCCACTGGGTGGGGGAGACCCTGAAGCCATCATCCACTCCTTACTTGCCCTTTCTGCTGAGGAAACCTGCATCCCAGCTGGGCCTCTGTTTCCTCATCTTAATAACAAGTCATTTGAAAGGCTTATTGCTGAGAGTCCAGGGATATGCTAGGTTCAGGACTGGCTGGACCCAGGGGCTACAACAGCATCCTCTGGGCCCCTATCCCATCTCTTGGGGTCCCATCAGCTCAGAAAGTGAGTTCCTATTTCAGGATGGGCTGGCAAACGCCCCAGGAGGGTTCCGGTTGGCTGGCCCCAGTGTGCAGGATGAACCAGTCACAGAAGTTTGGGGCGCTGGGGAAGATGTTCTGGTTGGCTATTTCTGGAGCTGGGAGTCGATTGGCTTCCAGTGGATGGCCTTTGAGGGAGAAGGGGCTTCTCCAAAGGCAAATCAAGGGGCTCGCATGGGAAGGCAGCGGTATGGAGGCTGGAAGGGTAAAAGCAATAACTAAGAACAATCGTCATGGTAGTAATGATAATGCTGGCAGCCATCACTCATTCACTCACTGAACTTGTATGTGGTAGGTGCTATTGCAAAGATTTTCCTCATACGAACTAATTAAATCCTCACAACAACACCATTTTCCGGATGAGGAAACCGGCAGAGAGAGGCATCAGTCCCAGCCACTGCTGAAAGCCAAACTGGGTTGGCCTCAGACAGATCCCTATCTGACCCCCTGCCTCCCTGTCTGTCACATCTTGCAGGGCGGCATGAAGGCTGTGGTCTGGACTGATGTGTTCCAGGTCGTGGTGATGCTAACTGGCTTCTGGGTTGTCCTGGCCCGCGGGATCATGCTGGTGGGTGGGCCCAGGCACATGTTTGAGATTGCCCAGAACCACTCCCGGATGAACCTGATGGAGTGAGTAAAACCATAGAGAGGGTCCTGCAAAGAGGTGGAGCTGACATCCCTCTGCCCTGGGAGAAGCCAACCAATGCTTCTGCTCCAGGAAGCCCTCCCTGCTTCCCTTCCCAGACTCCCCACACACCAAACATGTGCCTCCCCTCTCTAGACTGCCCTAGCCCCCATCCCTCCATCTGTCCCACCATGTCCCCCAGACCAGACTGGAGACTGACGACTCTCTGAGGTCCCAGCTGGGCACAGACACTTTTTTTTTTTTTGGTCTTTTTTTAATTTTTGACAATTTTTTTTTTTATTATAATGTGTCTTGGTGAAGTCTTTTTTGGATTCAATCTTACAGGGGACTTTAAGCTTCATGTCCCAAGATTTCCATATATTTCCCAATTTGGGGAATTTTTCAGCCATTGTTTCTTTTTTTTTTTTTTTAAGATTTTATTTATTTATTTGACAGAGAGAGAGAGACAGAGACAGCGAGAGAGGGAACACAAGCAGGGGGAGAGGGAGAGGGAGAAGCAGGCTTCCCACAGAGCAGGGAGCCCGATGTGGGGCTCGATCCCAGGACCCCGGGATCATGACCTGAGCCGAAGGCAGACGCTTAACGACTGAGCCACCCAGGCTCCCCAGAAAGGTTTTTAAATGCATACATGGACGACTCAGTAAATAAATAAATTTTCAATCTGGCAAACTCCTACTCACACTTCAAAACCCACCCCAAAAGTCCCCTCAAGGCCCATAAGGTTCAGAATGGCCATCTGGGGCCCTGGGGAGGGCAAAGTCAATGTGGCATTCCCATATGGCTGTCTTGTCCCACCCTTATCCAGCTTTGACCTGGACCCGCGGAGCCGCTACACATTCTGGACTTTTCTGGTGGGTGGCACATTGGTCTGGCTCTCAATGTATGGCGTGAACCAAGCACAGGTGCAGCGCTATGTGGCCTGTCGCACAGAGAAGCAGGCCAAGCTGTGAGTGTTTAGGAGGGGCAGGGTGGGGGCCTCTGGGACCAGCTGCCCCCCTCCCCAGCCTGAGGCTGCCCCTCCCCCTAGGGCCTTGCTCATCAACCAGCTGGGCCTGTTCCTGATCGTGCTCAGCGCTGCTGGCTGTGGCATCATCATGTTCACGATCTATGTAGACTGTGACCCTCTCCTTGCAGGGCGTATCTCCGCCCCGGACCAGGTAAGTCTGGCCCAGGCTCCTAGGCCACTCCTGCCCTCCCCACCCCCATTCTGAACTTCTGCATGGATGAATCTCTGGGAGCAAGGATGGAACAGCATTCCTAGAAGAGAGAACAGCCTGCTCAGAGGTCCAGGGGCAGGCAAGAGCTTGGCACAGAGGAGGATCTGGAAGGAGCAGGGAAGACAAGGCTGGGAGGCAATGGGGAGCCTTAGGGGAAGTGGGCGAGCAGGGGAGGGGCACATTCAGATTTAGAGTCAGAAACTCCCTGAGGGATATTTTTTTAAAAGATTTTATTTATTTGAGAGAGAGAGAGCATGAGAGGGGGGAGGGTCAGAGGGAGAAGCAGACTTGAGCCCGATATGGGACTTGATCCTGGGACTCCAGGATCATGACCTGAGCCGAAGGCAGTCGCTCAACCAACTGAGCCACCCAGGGGCCCTCCCTGAGGGATATTTTTTTTTTTAAGATTTTATTTATTTTTTAGAGAGCGAGCGAGAGAGAAACAGCATGAGAGGGGAGAGGGTCAGAGGGAGAAGCAGGCTCCCCACTGAGCTGAGAGCCCGATGTGGGACTCGATCCCAGGACCCTGGGATCATGACCTGAGCCGAACGCAGACGCTTAACCATCGGAGCCACCCAGGCGCCCCTCCCTGAGGGATATTGAGGAGGAGATGGGACCATGGTTCAGCATGAAATGATAGTGTTGATAATAATAATCACCAGCTCTCATGACCTAAGCACCTACTCTGTGCCTCATGCTGTTCCCTTCACAAGCAGTTAGTCTCCCATAAAACCCTTCAACATGATGAGGCCAAGGCTGTCATGGCCCCTATTTTACAGATGAGGAAACTGGGGCTGGAGTGGGTGGGAAGCAACTGCCTGAGGTCAAAGGTGAGCAGGGGCAGCACCAGGGCCAGGAGCCTTGCCTGGTTCAGAGTCAGTTCAGAACTGGCAGAAGATGGAAGGCTGTCCCGTCTGCTGTTCTCCGCTGGGGTCAGCTCCTGGACTGCCTGACTGCAACCTCAGCCAAGGACTGCACCTATTAACTTTACTGTCCTCATCAGTAAAGCAGAGATGACGCGGGACTCTGCCTCACTGGGATCCCAGGGCACGCAGTCAATCAACAAACACACACAGTGCCCGCTGTGAGCCCGGTCTGCACTGGGCCCTGGGGACATGCAGTGTGAGGACAGACAGAATCCCTCGTCCTCGGGGTGCTGCTGTCCTGGATGCCAACCCCAGACTCCGCCCCACCCCACCCCACCCCACCCCACCCCCGCCAGTACATGCCCTTGCTGGTGCTGGACATCTTCGAGGACCTGCCTGGAGTCCCTGGGCTCTTTCTGGCCTGTGCCTACAGTGGGACCCTCAGGTGAGCAGCCCTCCTTGCTCACCTAGCTGCCCCTCTGTGGGATAGAACGTTCTGGGCATGTCCATCATTACAGTTCCTGCTTGGTCCCCAGTGGGCAGCTCAGGTGGGCTCCAGCAGAAGGCACGCCCTGGGGACAAGAACCCCAGCTGTGGGGTTTTCACCTTCTTATCACCTGGCAGGGCCATACCCGCCTCCCCTTTCCCTTCTTTCTTTCCTGCCTTCTGCCCCCAAGCAAATGTTTATTGAGCACCTACTACGTACTGAGCACCTACTATGTGCATATGTGGGAGGCAAGGCACTGCTGTTGTAAATCCCAGGGCACAGCTGTGACCAAGTGGTCCCCCACTCCTGCCCTCAAGGGCCTCACATTCTAGTGTTTTCAAATACTCCGTGACTTCTGGCACATCCCTGTTCCTGTTGTGACCAGGGTCCCAAGCAGTTCTCAGCACCCTATGATTGCTGTGTAATGAGAACTTGTGTCATTCGTGTCCTTGGTCAGGGGTGTCCTTGCTCCCGTGGGGGTGTCTCAGGTCTGGGGGCGCGGATGGTGGGGTGGTGGACTTCTCCTCCACGCTTGGGGAATTCTGTCACCCATGCCTCTGCCCTTGGGCTGGGTGGGGTCCTGGCAAGTCAGATGGTATGAGCAGCTGGGGCCTCCCACAACAGGTGGACCCCAGGGGGGGTGTGTGGCCAGTCCCTTGATGAGACCTGTTGACCACCCTCCCCACCCCACTCTCAGCACCGCGTCCACCAGCATCAACGCCATGGCTGCGGTCACCGTGGAGGACCTCATCAAACCCCGGCTGCCCAGCCTCGCACCCCGGAGACTCGTAATGGTCTCCAAGGGGCTCTGTGAGTTGGAGGAACTCGGGTTGGGGGGTGGGCAGGGGGCATCTCCCCGCTGACCATGCCACCCCCCATCTGCAACAGCACTCATCTATGGCTCAGCCTGTCTCATCGTGGCAGCTCTGTCCTCGCTGCTGGGGGGAGGCGTCCTCCAGGTGAGCCCCCCGCCCTGACCCAGCCCCATCTCCACAAGAAGCATGGCATCGTCTGCATTGAACTAAAACCCAGAGAGGGTCCTACTTTTCGTGGCAGAACTGGGTTTTGTCCGATGCCACCAGCCTGATAACTTTGTGCAGCCACCTGCCTGGTGGCAATGGGAGGTGGGAGGTGGGGGGAGCGGGTGGCTTGGAGGCAGGGAGGGCCTCGCCCTGGCTCGGAGGTGGGACCAGAATTTGTCAGGAGAGAGAATCCGCGTCTTTGCCTCCAACACGGGGGAGAGAGACAGGGACAGGGAGTCCCGTCCCCTTTAGGGAAACAAGCACGGAGTCTCAAGGTCCATAGTGGAATTACTCAGGTCTTGCTTTCCCAGAGAGCAAACTGAAGCCAGGAGAGGTGGGATGGCTCTGCCCTCAGCTCCCCCTCCCCACCCCTTCTCACAGGGCTCCTTCACCGTCATGGGAGTCATCAGCGGCCCCCTCCTTGGAGCCTTCATCCTGGGGATGTTTCTTCCCGCCTGCAACACGCTGGTGAGTGGGGGCAGCTAGGGGTTGGGAGGGCGCATGGCCTCTCTCCCCTGACCTGGGCTCTGCCCCCAGGGCGTCCTCTCTGGGCTGGCCACCGGCTTGGCGCTCTCACTGTGGGTGGCCGTTGGCGCCACTCTATACCCGCCTAGCACCCAGTCCTTGGGAGTCCTGCCATCATCGGCTGCCGGCTGTGTCGTGCCCTCAGCCAACTCCTCTGGCCTCCTGGGCCAGCTCCTGGCCACCAACACCTCCAGCAGGAACCCCAGGTGAGCGGGCTGCTCAGAAGGGTGGGTGTGGCCTGAGAGGGTGTGGTGGGGGAGGGGAGCTCTGAAACTGAGTCTTGAATGAAAAGGAGGAATGTGCTTGGGAAGAGGTGAAGGAAGGGCATTCCCGGTGGAGAGAAGGGAAAGTGCAAAGAGCCTGAGGTCGGGTTTAGTTTAGTGAGGATGGGGTGTATTTAGTGGGCCGAGAAGGATAGATGAGGTCCAGCCAGAAGAATTTGGTCTGATTCTTTATTATTATTATTACTCTTGAGATATAATTTGCAGACCATAAAATGAACCATTTAAAAGTGGTTTTTAGTGGATTCACAAGGTTATACAACCATCACCATTAACTCAAGAACATTTTCATCACCTCACAAGGAAGCCCCATATCTCCATGAGCAGTCACTCCCCATCTCCCCCTCCCTCCAGCCCCTGGCAACCACTAATCTGCTTTCTGTTGCTATGGATTTGCCTGTCTGGACATTTATTATAAATGGAATTATACAATATATGGCCTGTTTTGTCTGGCTTCTTTCACTCGACATGATGTTTTCAAGGTTTTTGTTTGGTTTTGGTTTTGGTGTTTTCAAGGTTTATCCACATTGTAGCACATATGAGGGCTTGATTCCTTTTTATGGCTGAATAATATTCCCTGTATGGGTGGACCACATTTTGTTTATCCATTCATTCCTTGGACATCTGGGTTGTTTCCACTTTTTGGCTACTGTGAACAGTGCTGCTATGATCATTTGTGTACATATGTGTACATAAGTTTTGGTGTGGACATATGGTTTCATTTCTCTTGGTTTGTACCTAGGAATCGAACTACTGGATCATATAGAAGTTCTTTTAAATTATTTTTAAACACTTTTAAAATATTTTATTTATTTATTTGAGAGAGAGAGCATGAGTGAGAGAGCACGAGTGGGGGTGGAAGAGCAGAGGGAGAGGGAGAAGCAGACTTCCCGAGGAGCAGGGGGCCCGATGTGGGGCTTGATCCCAGGACCTGGAGATCATGATCTGAGCCCAAGGCAGACGCTTAACCATCTGAGCCACCCAGACACCCCTATATCTTTTTTTTTTCTGAGAAATGCCTATTCAAACCCTTTGCCCATTTTTTAATTGGTTCATTTGCTTTTTTATTGTTGAGTTATAATTTATATATTCTTTAAATCTTTATGTATTCTGGACACTAGATCCTTAGACAGATGTATGATTTGCAAATATTTTCTTCCACTCTGGGTTGTCTTTTCATATCTCTTGATAGTGTCCTTTGATGCACAAAAGATTTCAGTTTTGATGAAGTCTAATTTATCTGTGTTTTCTTGGGTTGCTTGTGCTTTTGGTGACAGATCTAAGAAATTATTACCAAATCCAAGATCATAAAGATGCACACCTATGTTTTCTTCTAAGAGTTTAATTTGGGTAGATTCTGAGAGTAACAGGGAGCCGTGGAGAGTGGTGAGCAGTGACAGGAAGTAATCTGAGTTACATTTCAGTAATGCTCCCTCTGGCTGTGTGTAGAGAACACCTGTGGGTGGAAGTGGGTTAGCTGGAGAGAAAGAGAAGTGGCTACTGCACACATCTGAGTGAGCAATAATGGAAGACTGGGCTAGGCCGTGGCAGTGGAGATGGGAGGAAATGAACAGATTGGGAGTGGCTTTTGGACTCATGCACACCTCTCCTACCCCTAGCCCTAAAATGGACCTTGATCGACCCGCCTTAGCTGACAACTTCTATGCCATTTCCTATCTTTACTATGGAGCCCTGGGCACGCTGAGCACTGTTCTATGTGGAGCCCTCATCAGCTGCTTGACAGGTAAGCAGGATGTATGGCCTTCTCAGAGATCACCTTATGAATCCCTCTGCCTCCAACCCACTGGGCAGGAAGAAGAGGGACATTCCCGTCAGCCAAATGACCACCACGTGCTGGACGACGCATCAGCACCCTTTATGCTGTGTCGCCTTCGGGACAAACTCTGCACCTTGCAGGGCTGGTCCCGTTTTGTGAAGGCAGAAGAAACTGAGCCCCCCCACCCCCGCCCCAACCTGCCTTTCTAGTCTCCCCCACCTCCAAAACCAAGTCGTTGCTAGAGGATATGGGGTGGAGCCTCGAGGCGCTGTCCATTGTGCTGAAATATCTTCTCAGCAGGGCCTCAGCCACTCCGTGTCCCTCCGGGAATTCTGAATGCCACTGAGAAGTGGAAAGAGATCAAGAGAAATCAATAGTGATCACAGTACCTGTTCTTGCTTCCTGTGTCTCAGACTTTACATTCACCAGGGCTTTCTTGAGTCCTTCTCTGTGCCAGACACTATTCTAGATGCTGGGGAAATAATGAACCACCCACTGATGTATTACATCCCCTCACTGTGTAGATGAGAAAACTGAAGCCCAGAGAAGGGCAGAGGCTTGCCAGGGAACCCAGTGGGTCATTATCGAATCTGGGATTGGAACCCATCAGAGCTCTCCCTTCCCCCTCCCTCTCCAGTTCCTGTCACCTCTTCACTAAATATCTCCCTTTCCCACAGGCCCCACCAAGCGCAGTGCCTTGAGTCCTGGGCTGCTGTGGTGGGATCTTGCACGGCAGACAGCATCGGTGGCCCCCAAGGAAGAAGTGGCTACCTTGGATGACAGCTTAGGGAAGGTCAGTCACAGGGCTAGCTCCCAGAGCAGGGGGAGGGACAGTGAAGTGACTTTGGGTCCCCTGGGCATGGCCATAAGTCAGGGGAGGGAATTGGCGAGTCACCATCTTTCTCAGCGTCTTCCAGAGAAAAGGCTTGGGTGAGAGTTGACGTGTCTTCAACACTTTTTATTACACCCTTCAACAAAGACTGAGAATTTCATACTATTCATTTCCTTGGATTACATCCAGTCTGTGGCAGGTGAAACTGGTTTACCTTTAAGGTATTGATTTAAAATTTCTTCTATAAATAAAAGTACTTAATTCAGAAGTGAGTCAACTTCAAGAAAATCTTACATAAGAAACATGACCGGGGGTAGGCCAACTTCACCCAAAGTCATGTGGTTGCTATGTGAATGCCCTGAATTTGGAAAATGCTGTCCCTGATCCAAACCTGCCTCTGCTTTGAAATCCCTGTTTCATTTTCTCATTTCTTACTCTGGGCTGGGGTTCTTGTCCACTGTCTAGGAGGAGCAGATGAAAGCTAAACTGAGAAATAAGTAAGATCTCAGCAGGTAATAAGGACAATAAAACAGGGTACTGTGATGAGGGTGGCCTCTTGGAAGAGGTAAGAGATAGAGCCCCTAAGGAGGAGGAGCCAGCCCTAGGAAGATCTGGGGGAAGGGCATTCTTGATGGAGGGTACAGCAGGAGCAAAGGCTGAGGCCAGAAGCTTGAGAAGGGGAGGTATGGAGAGGGAAGGGATTTAGCTGGAGTGTTTTTAAAGCTCCTTTCAGCTGCTATGGGGAAATATTTATTTTCTTGAAGGGGAGCAGGCAGAAAGAGTGAGAGGGAGGCAGGCATCCTTGCAAGCATTGATGACTTGGACTATAGGTGATGTGGGCACTGGGGGAGAGAGAGAAGCGGGTGGAGGTTTTGGAGGCAGAAGGGACAGGACTGGCTGATGCACTGACCAAGGGGACAGTTGTGCAACCCTGCCCAGGTTCTGTCCTTCTAGGCCCTCAGTGATCCCATCTGGAGGATGAGCTGACACAGAGCAGAATGGATCTCTGACAGTGTCTTTCTTCTCTTTTCATTCCAGGGTGCTGAGGAACTGCCCCCTGGAACCAAGAGGCCTCCTGACTTCCTGCCCACTGATGAGGACCACCTGCTCTTCCTGGGGCAGAAGGAGGTGAATGGAGCTGGCTCCTGGACCCCCAGGAGTGCACATGACCGTGGTCAGGACCTTCGGGAGACAGACCTCTGAACCAGCAGGGGACTGACCACCTGGGATGGAACCTCAGGGTGGGCCATCCCAGGCCACAGAACAGCCTTGGGCTCCAATTGGCTGGACTGTGTCCTATGCAAATGAGTTTGGGATCCCTGCCCTATGGAAAGAGGTGAAGCCCTGCCTTTGGGAGGTCATTTTATCCAGCCCCCTTCCAGCCAGCCCCTAGTCTTCAATGCTGCACCCTTGCCTGCTCCCCCAAAATGAAGCCAGATTTCTCTCTACGTACAATAGAAAGATGTTGGAGTCCCCTCTGGACAACATGGGAAAACTCCAGGCCCAACATTAAGGTCTGAGAAAGTCTCCAGTGCTTCTCTGGAACATGTCTGAATATTAGCAAGGATTTGGGAGGTCCTCAGGCACAACCCCCTGCACCCCATTTTACAGATGGGGAAACTGAGGCCTGGAAAGGGGCAACAACTTGACCAAGGTCACAGAGCACACCAGAGATTCATTGAGAGTTGGGAAACCAGCTCTTCCACCTTCACCGCCTCCCTGTTTTCCTCCCTTTGGAGGGTCAGACATCACATGGCCCCTGACCTTGGGAGCAAGAAGGGAGGATAAAGGAGAAATAACATTTTCGATCTTCCTCTAATGCCTGGACACTATGTATCTCATCCATTAAGGAGTGTGAACCCACTTCACAGAGGAATAAACTAAGGCTCAGTGAGGTGGCCTGAGGTTACAGCAAGTCGGGTCTGGGCAGGGACGGACCTGGGAGCTGCATGATGCTGAAGGTCTATTGCCAACATGTCACTGGTGGACAGGGTCAGATAGGTTAGGCAAACCCATGTCCTGGGGATGCGCTTGACTTTGGATGGAGATTTAATCCACGCACATCCAATAAACAGACTTTGACGCTTGATGTTCTGTGCTCTCCTCAGTCAGATATGAGTGTGAATCTCAGTGTCTCTTGCTCCAAGACTGAGCGAATAAACCTGAGTGTTTAAGCATCAGAGTGAGGTGATAATTGCCATCTCGGGGTGAATTATGCTGCCCTCCCTGACACATAGCTTCTCTCACCCTCCTGATTTGCTCTTGAAGCATTCCCTCCCCACTGCCCTTTCTGCCTGGACCCTGCCAGCCTCCACACTGTCCCTGCACCAGTCCCTTGGGGTCTCTGGGACCTTGAGAGCTGGCTGCACTCACATCTGCTCACATACCTGCTATGGCTCCTGTGGTCCCCAAGGGAGCATCCCCTACTCAGTTCAATAGGGTCCTCCCAAAATTCAAGACCCAAAACCTCCGAATGTGACCTTACTTGAAGAGTCTTGGCAGGTATACTTAGATTAAGATAACGTCATACTGGATTAGGGTGGGCCCTCAACCCAATGACTGTGTCCTTATAAGAAAAGAAGACACGCAGACACATAGGGAGACAGCCATGTGGACACCGAGACAGAGATTGACACATCTACATGGCAAGGGACACCAAGGATTGCTGGAGCCACCAGAAGCCAGGAGAGAGGCAAGAGGGGGTTCTCTTTTAGAGCCTTCGGAAGGAGTACAGCCTGCCAACACCTTGATTTTGGACTCCTGGCCTCCAGAGCTGGGAGAGAATAAATATCTATTATTTTAAGCTATGGCAGCTCAGAAAGTTAATACACACCTCAGGATCTGACCTCTCTCCACCCCTCAGAGACCTGGCCCTTTGTACAGGCTGTTTTCTGGAGACCTTTAGATTTGGACTTAAAAGGGACCATTGCAAATTTTCCACCACTGACCGAGTAGCATGGGAAGCAGACTTTCCACTGGTTAGTGGTGCTCACTCAGAGCACCTAACTTGGAGGTGAGAAGAGGCATGAGGGGCTAAGGCAGAACAAGCTGGTTTGGCTGATATTTTAGAGATCCAGCCATGTTGTCCCATTATCAATAGTTCATTCTTTCCATTGCTGAAGAGTATCCCACTGTATGGATGAATCACAGTTTGTTCAACCATTCACTATGTCAGCCTTGAAAATAAAGCAGCCAGTTATTTTACTAGCAAAGGGTTTACTCGGGAATGGCAGAGGAATTGCAATTTGGGACATGCAAGCTATGGCAAAACCATAGCCAAGTCTAGAGAACAAAAGAGAGGAACATTACTTTATAGAGAAAAAGAAGGAAGTTGGGCGCTTGGGCAGCTCAGCTGGTTGAGCGTCTGCCTTCGGCTCAGGTCATGATCTCAGGGGTCCTGGGATCCAGCCCCACAAGGGGCTCCCTGCTCAGCAGGGATTCTGCTTCTCCCTCTCCCTCTGCTGCTCCCCCTGCTTGTGCTCTTTCTGTCCTTCTCTCTCTCTCTCAAATAAAATCTAAAAAAAAAAAAAGAAGAAGGAAGTTGGGAGGGGTGACTTTTGAGGGTTTGGGGAAAGTGAGGGTTCAGGATGGTGATGGTTTCTCATTGGCTGAATTGTGGCAGTTTCTCACTGGCTGGGCTGAAGGAGAAAACCTTCTTTCCTCCTGCTGGGCTAGTACAGTAGGCTTCCTGTTGGAAAATACCGGGTCTGCTTCTTCCTGTTGGAGGTCTGCAATTGTCGAGTTGTCGAGGCATCAGAGCGCCCCCTGCTGGCCTCTCAACTATAAATGCTGCTTCCTATATTCAGTTTCACATCCAGGTAATGAACACTTTGGTTGTTTCCATTTTGAGCTATTACAAATAAAATTGCTGTGAACATTCACGTACACATCTTTGTGTGGACATATGCTTTCATTTCCCTTGGTTAAATACCTAGGAGTGAAATGGCTAGAGTCTATGGTAAGCGTGTGTTTATTTAAGAAACTGCCAAACCGTTTTCCAAAGTGTTTGTCCCATTTCACATTGTTGCCAACACCGTATAAGAGTTTCAGTTGTTGGGGCGCCTGAGTGGCTCGGTCGGTTAAGTGTCTGCCTTCGGCTTAGGTCATGATATCGGGGTCCTGGAATCAAGCCCCATGTTGGGTTCCCTGCTCAGCGGGGGGTCAGCCTCTCCCTCTCCTTCTGTCCCTCGCCCTGCTCATGCACACACACTCTCTCTTTCAAATAAATAAATAAAATCTTAAAAAAAAAAAAAAAAAAGAGAGTTCCAGTTGTTCCACATACTTGCCAGAACTTAGTTAAGTTCATCTGTTTAATTTTGGTCACTTTAGTGGGTGTGTGATGGTATACAACCATGATCTTTTTTTTTTTATGATCTTATTTATTTATTTGTCAGAGACAGAGAGAGCAAGCACAAGCAGGGGGGGAGCTGCAGGCAGAGGGAGGAGCAGGCTCCCTACTGAGCAAGGAACGGAGCCTGAAACGGGAACTCCATCCCAGGACCATGGGGGACCTGAGCTGAAGGCAGACGCTTAACCAACTAAGCTACCCAGGCGTCCTATCCTGGTCTTGATTTATATTTTTCTGATGATTAATGATGTTGAGCATCTTTTCATGTGCTTGTTGCCCAACCATGTATTTTTGGCCAAGTGTCTATTCAAACCTTTTGCCCATTTTTTTTTTTTAAGATTTTATTTATTTGACAGAGACAGGCAAGAGAGGGAACACAAGCAAGGGGAGAAGCAGGCTTCCTGATGAGCAGGGAGCCCAATGCGGGGCTTGATCCCAGGACCCTGGGACCATGACCTGAGCCAAAGGCAGACGCTTAATGACTGAGCCACCAGGCGCCCGACCCTTTGCCCATTTTTAAACTGAGTTGTTTATTCTCTTATTATTGTAAGACTTCTTTTTTAAATTTTTTTAAAGATAGATTTATTTATTTATTTATTTATTTATTTATTTATTTATTTATTTTAGAGAGAACCTGTGTCCGCATGTGAGTGGGGAGGGGCAGAGGAAGAGGGAGAGGGAGAGAAGCAGGCTCCCTGCTGAGTGGTGAGCCTGACGCAGAGCTCGATTCCCAGGACTCTGAGATCGTGACCTGAGCTGAAATCAAGAGTTGGTTGCTTAACTGACTGAGCCACCCAGGAGCCCCTAGGAATTCTTTTTGTATTCTGGATACAAGTTCTTTGCTAGCTATATGCACTGCCAGTATTTTCTCCCCACTTGTGTCTTGCTCTCAGTTACTAAAGATAGCCTTTGGAAGAGCATAATTCATAGTTTTTTGTTAGTTTGTTTGTTTTTTAAAGATTTTATTTTATTTATTTATTTGAGAGAGAGGGAGCACAAGAAGGGGTACGGTCAGAGGGAGAAGCAGACTCCCTGCTGAGCAGGGAGCCCAATGCGGGACTCGATCCCAGGACTCCAGGATCATGACCTGAGCCGAAGGCAGTCGCTTAACCAACTGAGCCACACAGGTGCCCCTGTGGTTTTGATTTATCAAAATTATCCATTTTTTTCTTTTAATTTTTGTGGTAAAATATACACAACACAAAAATTACCATTTTAACCATTTTTAAGTGTACAGTTCAGTGGCAGTAAGTAAATGCACATTGTTGGGCAACCATCACTACCATCCATCTCCAGAACTTTTTAATAATCTGAAACTCTATACCCATTAAACACCAACCCCCCATTTCTCTCTCCCCCAGTCTCTGGTAATCACCTTTCTACTTTTTTTTGTCTATGAGTTTGACTATTCTTTTTTTTTTTTTTAAGATTTTATTTATTTATTCGAGAGAGAGAGAGAGAGCACAAGCTGGGGGTGGGGGGGAGGGGCAGAGGGAGAAGCAGACTTCCCACTGAGCTGGGAGCCTGACACAGGGCTCGATCCCAGGCGTCTGGGATCATGACACGAACCAAAGACAGATGTTCAACTGACTGAGCCACCCAGGTGCTCCCTTTTATTCTTTTAAGATTTTATTTATTTATTTGAGAGAGAGAGAGAGAGAGCACACAAGCAGGGGGAGGGGCAGAGGGAGAGGAAGAGGGACAAGCAGACTTCCTGCTCAGTGCAGACCCTGATGTGGGGCTTGATTCCAGGACTCCGATTTCATGACGTGAGCTCAAGTCAGACACAACCAACTGAGCCATGCAGGTGCCCTGCTTCTTTTTTTTTTTTTTTTTTTAAGATTTTATTTACTTTGAGAGAGAGTAGGGGGTAGGGCAGAGGAAGAGGGAGAGACTCCCCATTGAGTGTGGAGCCCAACTTGGGGCTCATTCTCACCACCCTGAGATCATGACCTGAGTTGAAATCAAGAGTCAGACACTTAACCGACTGAGCCACCCAGGCGCCCCTGAGTTCTACCATTCTAGGGACCTCATGTAATTGGAATCATGCCGTCTTTGTCCATTTGTGTCTGGCTTATTTCATTTTGCATAATCTTTCAAGGTTCATCCATGTTGTAGCATGTGTCAAAATTTCTTTCCTTTTCAAGGCTGAATAATATTCCCCTGTGGATATACCACATTCCATTTATCCATTCATCCATCAATCAACATTTATATTTGTATTGTTTCCACCTTTTGGCTATTGTGAATAACACTGCTGTGAACATTGATGTAAAATATCTATTCAGTATTTGCTTTCAATTCTTTTAGATATATAGCCAGAAGTGGCATTGGTGGATTATACAGTCATTCTATGTTTCATTTTTTTAGGAACCCTCATAATGTTTTCCAAGGCAGCTGCACATTGTACATTTCCACCAGCAATGCACAAAGATTCCAATTTCTTCACATCCTTGCCAACACTTGTTATTTTGTAACAATGGGTGTGAAATGGTGTTTCACTGTGGTTTTGATTTACATTTCCCTAATGATTAGTGATGTTGAGCATCTTTTCCTATTTTTATTGGCCACTTGTATATTTCCTTTGAAGAAATGTCTATTTAACCCTTTTGCCCATTTTTAAAATTGGATGGTTTCTTTTGTTGCTGTTGTTGAATTATAGGAGTTTTTACATATATCCTGCAAAAAAAGTAAAAAGGGGGGGGTTGCCTGGCTGGCTCAGTCAGAGAGTGTGCAACTCTTGATCTCAGGGTTGTGAGTTCCCGCCCCACATTGGGTGTAGAGATTACTGAAAAATAAAATCTTATTTTATCTATTATTTATTATATATTTATTATATATATTTATAAATGATATATAATAAATATATTTATTGTATATATATTATAATTATTATTAATTACTTAATTAAAACTGGGGCGCATGCGTGGCTCAGTCCGTTAAGTATCTGACTCTTGATTTTGGCTCAGGTCATGAGTTGTGAGATCGAGCCCAGTGCTGGACTCTGCACTGAGTGTGGAGCCTGCTTAAGATTCTCTCTCTTCCTCTCCCTCTGCCCCTCCCCCATAGAGAGCACATGGGCTCTCTCTGTCCTCTCTCTCTCCCTCTCAAAAAATTAAAAAATAAATAAAATAGGGATGCCTGGGTGGCTCAGATGGTTAGGCGTCTGCTTTCGGCTCAGATCATGATCCCGGGGTCCTGGGATCGAGTACCTCATCAGGCTCCTGGCTCAGCCGGGAGTCTGCTTCTGCCTCTCCCTTTCCCTCTGTCTCTCCCCCTACTCATGCTCCCTCTCTCTGTATCTCTGTGTCTCAAACGAATAATAGTTTTTAAAAAAATCTTTAAAAAAATAAATAAATTTTAAAATAAATAAATAGGGGGACGCTTGGGTGGCTCAGTTGGTTAAGCGGCTGCCTTCGGCCCGGGTCATGATCCCAGGGTCCTGGGATCAAGTCCCACATCGGGCTCCTTGCTCAGTAGGGAGCCTGCTTCTCCCTCTCTCTCCCTCTGCTTGTGTTCTCTGTCAAATAAATAAAATCTTTAAAAAAATGAATAAATAAAATAAATAAATAGGGGCACCTGGGCGGCTCAGTCGGTTAAGCTGCTGCGGTCGGCTAGGGTCGCTGTCCCAGAGTCCTGGGCTTGAGCCCTGCATCGTGCCTCCTGCTCAGTAGGGACCCTATTTCTCCCTCCCCTTCTCTCTCTGCTGCTCCCCCTGCTTGTGCTGTGTGTGTGTCAAATAAATAAATAAAATCTTTAAAATAAATAAATAAATAAATAAATAAAATTCTGGATATTAATCCCTTAGCAGTTATGTGATTTGCAAATATTTCCTCCTGTTCTGGGAGTTGTCTTTTCACTTTTGATAGTGTCCTTGGATGCACAATAGTTTTTATTTTTCATGAAGTCCAATTTATTTTTTCTTTTGTTGTCTGTCCTTTTGGTGTCATATCTAAGAAAGCATTGCTAAATCCAATGTTTTAAAGACTTTTCTTAATGTTTTATTCCAAGGGTTTTATAGGTTTAGCTCTTACATTCAGGTCTTTGTTCCATATTGAGTTAATTTTTTATACAGTGTAAGGCAAGAGTCGAACTTCATTCTTTGGCTTGTGGATATCCAGTTTTCCCAGCACCATTTATTGAAAATACTCTCTCCTCCCTCCCCCATTAAATGGTCTTAGCATCCTTGTCAAAATAATTTGACCATAGGGGCACCTGGGTGGCTCACTCGGTTAAGCATCTGACTCTTGATCTCGGCTCAGGTCTTAATCTCAGGGTTGCGAGTTCAAGCCCTGCATGGGGCTCCACGCTCAGCATGGAGCCTACTTAAAAATTAATAATAATAATTTGACCATATATACAAGTATTTGTTTCTGGGTTCTTCATTCTATTCCATTGCTCTACATGTCTATTTGGGTTCTGGATCCAATTCCAGTGTATAGAAGGGGGTTTTCCTCATACCAAGCAATTCTCAGAACACCAGGTAGCTGTCACAATTCAACTCAATTCTGACATTTATCAAAGACAGCATAAGATTCCATAGGTTAAGGGCTCAGTCCCACAAGGCTGCCCCCACCCCTTTCAGATGACAGTTGCAAGTCCAGGTTGTCATCCAGGCTTCTTACTGATCAACTATAGATTGGATGTTCAATGGTACCTTCCAACTCAGGCTACCAATCTTTTTTTTTTTTTTTCAGGTTACCAATCTTAAGTCCAGGTTGTTACCTCTACTTTTTTTTACTTTTTAATGATTTTATTGGGGCGCCTGGGTGGCTCAGTTGGTTAAGCGACTGCCTTCGGCTCAGGTCATGATCCTGGAGTCCCTGGATCGAGTTCTGCATCGGGCTCCCTGCTCAGCGGGAAGTCTGCTTCTCCCTCTGACCCTAACCCCTCTCATGTGCTCTCTCTCATTCTCTGTCTCTCAAATAAGTAAAAAAAATCTTTTTTAAAAAAAGATTTTATTTATTTATTTGACAGAGAGAGACACAGCGAGAGAGGGAACACAAGCAGGGGGAGTGGAGAAGCAGGCTTCCTTCTGAGCGGGGAGCCTGACCTGGGGCTCGATCCCAGGACCCTGGAATCATGACCTGAGCCGAAGGCAGACGCTTAACGACTGAGCCATTCAGGTGCCCCTTGTTTTTTTGTTTTTTTTTTAATGTAGGGAATTCCCCACCTAGCATGGAGCCCAACTCGGGGCTTGAACGCATGACCCTAAGATCAAGACCTGAGCTGAGATCAAGAGTCGGATGCTTAATCAACTGAACCACCCAACACCCTATTACCTGTACTTCTGGCCAACTGGCTACAAATCAGATATTCCCATGACCCCCTCCTTGGGTTTGATTAAATTGCTGAAGAGGCTTACAGTACTCAGAAAGCCCATTTACTCTCTACACTATCAGTTTATTATAAAAGGATATAATTCAGGAAGAGCCAGATGGAAGAGATGCATAGGGCAAGGTTTGGGGAAAGGGCGTGGAGCTTCCATGCTTTCTCCCAGTACAACACTCTCCTCAAATCTTCAAGTGTTCACCAACCTGGAAGCTCATAACAGTTTTTATTGAGTTTTTTTTTTAATATTTTATTTATTGGGGCACCAGGGTGGCTCAGTCGGTTAAGTGGCTGCTTTTGGCTCAGGTCATGATCCCAGGGTCCTGGGATCGAGTCCCACATCAGGCTCCATGCTCAGCAGGGAGCCTGCTTCTCCCCTGCCTGCCATTCCCCCTGCTTGTGCTTGCTCTCTGTCTCTCTCGCTCTCTCACTCTCTCTGTGTCAAATAAATAAATAAAATCTTTAAAAAAAAGATTTTATTGGGCGCCTGGGTGGCTCAGATGGTTGAGCATCTGCCTTCGGCTCAGGTCATGATCTCAGGGTCCTGGGATCAAGTCCTGCATCGGGCTCCCTGCTCCTTGGGAGCCTGCTTCTCCCTCTGCCTCTCTCTCTCTGTCTTTAATGAATAAATAAATAAAATCTTTAAAAAAAAGGTTTTATTTATTTATTTGAGAGAGCGAGAGAGTGAGAGCACGAGCAGGGTGGAGGGACAGAGGGAGAGGGAGAAGAAGACTCCCTGCTGAGCAGGGAGCCTGACGCGGGGCTCCATCCCAGGACCCCAGGATCACGACTTGAGCCAAAGGTAAATACTTAACTGACTGAGCCACCCAGGTGCCCCTTGTGGAGGGTTTTTATGGAGGCTTCGTGACATAGGCAAGGTTGATTAAATCATTGGCTATTGGCGATTTATTCAACCTCCAGTCCCTCTCCCCTCCCCAGAAATCAGGAGGTGGGGCTCAAAGTTCCAACCTTCTATTGATTCCCCTGGCAACCAGTCCCATCCTTAAGTATTTTTCAAAAGTCACCCCACTAATATAAAACCCATTGCAGTGGAAAAGGGCTTGTTATGAATAACAAGACACCCATTTCACTTCTATGGCTCTGAAGCATTTTAATGAACTGAGGACAGGAGACGAACTGTTATAACAAAATATGTTCCCATCACTCTTATACTCTGGAAATACATATTTCATTAGTGTGGTATATTTGTTACAGTTGATGAGTGAGTATTGGTACATTATTATTAATGGAAGTCCACAGTTTACTGTTTGTGTTGTATATTCTATGTGTTTTGACAAATATGCAATGTCATGTCTCCACCATTACAGTATCCTACAGAATAACTTTATTGCCCTAAGTTAGGAACTGTGAATGAAGACCATATATATATGAGAAATGTATTTTGGCCATCTGAATGACCAAATATGTATCTCTCTTATAAATCTCAATATCATGATGTCCATTACATTGTTTTGGCTATTTGGGGTCCCTTGAGATTCCATATGAAATTAATGATGGATTTTTCTATTTCTTAATAAAACACCATTGGAATTTGATAGGTATTGAATTGACTCTGTAGATCGCTTTGGGTAGTGTTGATACCTTAACAATCTTAAGTCTCCCAGTGCATGAACATGGGATGTCTTTCTATTTGTCTTTTTAAATTCTTTCAGGAACATTTTGTAGTTTTTTAGTGTACAAGTTTTTCACCTCCTTGGCTAAGTGTTTCTAATATTTTATTCTTTTTTATTTTATTTTTATTTTTATTTTTTTCAAGGTTTTGTTTATTTGACACAGAGAGAGAGAGAGCAAGCAAGCATGACCAGGGGAGCAGCAGGCAGAGGGAGAAGCAAGCTCCCTGCTGAGCAGGGAGCCCGACGTGGGGCTCGATCCCAGGACCCTGGGATCATGACCTGAGCTGAAAGCAGACGTTTAATGATTGAGCCACCCAGGCACCCTTATTTTATTCTTTTAATATTATTGTAAATGAAATTGTTTTCTGAAATTTTTTTCATATTGTTCATTATTAGTGTATAAAAATGTGACTGAATTTGTGTATTGATTGGTATCTTACAAAATTCTACCTTGCAACTTTGTTGATTTGGTTTATTAGGTCTGACAGTTTCTTTTATGGAATCTTTAGGGCTTTCCTATAATATTATTCCGTTTGCCAACAGAAATTATTTTATTTCTTCCTTTCCAATTTGGGTGCTTTTTATTTCTTTTTCATGTCTAATTGCTTTGGCTAGAAATGCCAAAGTGACATTTATAGAAGTGACAAAAGCAGACATCTTTGTTTTATTCCTGATCTTAGAAGAAAAGCTTTCAATCTTTCACCATTGAGTATAAGGTGAGCTGTGGGTTTTTCTTATGTTAAGGTAGTTTTCTTCTATTCCCAGTTTGTTTAATGTTTTTATCATGAAGGGGTGTTACTTTCTTTCAAATGCTTTTTTTTTTTTTTGCATCATTTGAGATGATCCTCTTTTTTTCCTTCATTTTGGTAAAGTAGAAAATTACTTTGATAGTTTCATATGTCAAACCATCCTTACATTCTAGGAATAAATCTCACTTGGTCATGGTGTTTAATCTTTTTAATGTGCCGCTGACATCAGTTTGCTAGTATTTTGTTCAGGATTTTTGCATTATTGTTCATAAGGGATATTGGTCTGTAGTTTTCCTTTCTAATGTCTGTCTGGTTTTGGTATCAGGGTAGTGCAATTTTTTTTTCTCTTAGGGCTGAGACTTTTTGTACCAATTAAAGAAATTTCTGCTTAACCTATAATCATTAAGACATTCTCCTTTATTTCTAGGAGCTATAATGTTTTAAGAGTTAAACTTTTTGGGGACACCTGGGTGGCTCAGTCGGCTGAGCGTCTGCCTTCGGCTCAGGTCATGATCTCAGGGTCCTGGGATGAGTCCCGCATTGGGTTCCTTGCCTGGCAGGGAACCTGCTTCTCCCTCTGCCTGCCGCTCCCCCTACTTGTGCTCTCTCTTTCTGACAAATACATAAATACAATTTAAAAAAAAAAAAAAAAGAGTCAAACTGTTTGTATGAAACATTTTTTCCCCGAATCTCAAGCGAATTATCTTGGCACCTTTGTCAAAAATCAAGTGGTCAGTACATATGTGGGTTATTTCTTGACTCTCAATTTTGGCTCACTGGTCTATCTCTCTATCTCAGGGTTTCTTGTTCTTGGCATTATTGATACTTGAGTCTAAATCATCCTTTGTGGTGGGGACTGTCCTGCTGTAGCTACAGTGTTGTAGGATATGTGGTCACATCCCCTGCCTTGACTTACCCGATGCCAGTAGCACTTCCCCTGAGTCATTCCAACCAAAAATATCTCCAGGCATTGCCCAATATCCCCTGGGAGCAAACTGCCCCTGGGTGAGGACCACTGGTCTATGCCTATAGCAATTATAGCGATACTACCTTGTCTTGATGGTCCCAGAGTCAGCAGAGATCAGGGACTCTGAGCCCTTGAATGATGTTGCCTGGTCCTGGCCCAAGGCAGTGCATTGGTGTGTATGGGGGACATTTTGGGGTTCAGAAAAGTGAAGGGCTAGGGGTTAAAAAAAAAGATAGTCCAAATGTCCATCTCAAGAGACTGGAATATGGGACATAGTGATGTCAGGGGACAGAAACCAGGCTGGTGCTAAAAAGATCAGGGTGGGGCTTCACAGGACTCCAGGTGACAGGAAGAAAAAGCAAGTTGCCTAGTTGTACCCTTAATCAGGTCTCGCTCCGATTAAAAAAAAAAAAAGTCAGTGCCAGAATTTCTCAGTCATGGCACTGTTGACATTTTGGGCTGAATAAGCCCCTATTATTGAGTGCTGTTCTGTGGATTGAAGAGTGTTGAGAAGTATTCCTGGCTTTCACCCACTAGATGCCAGTAGCATCCTCCCTCCCCCAAAGATGTCTTCAGATATCACCAGTGTTCCCAGAGGAGCAAAATCATTCCCGGTTGAACACCACTATTCTATGCTCAAAAAAAGTCAAGATGGTATATGTAGGGTTTCCTTTTCCATAGTATATATTTAATTTTTATTCTATTTATTTATTTATTTATTTATTAAAGATTTTATTTTTTTATTTATTTGAGAGAAAAAGAGCACAAGTCGGGGGGGAGGGACAGAGGGAGAAGTAGACTCCCTGATAAGCAGGGAGCCAGATGTGGGGCTTGGTCCCAGAGTCTCGAGATCATGACCTGAGCCAAAGGCAGACATTTAACTGACTGAGCCATTCAGATGCTCTTATATTTAATTTTAAAAGTCATTCACTGGGCGTCTGGGTGGCTCAGTTGGTTGAGCGACTGCCTTCGGCTCGGGTCATGGTCCTGGAGTCCCGGGATCGAGTCCCGCATCGGGCTCCCTGCTCGGCAGGGAGTCTGCTTCTCCCTCTGACCCTCCTCCCTCTCATGCTCTCTGTATCTCATTCTCTCTGTCTCAAATAAATAAATAAAGTCTTTAAAAAAAAAAATAAAAGTCATTCACTTTTATAATCAAAATAGAAGAATATTTTTAAATAATTGACATTTATTGAGCCTGTATTATGTGCCAATTGGTTTACCCATATTAGACATGTTGGTGTTTATTGAACTGTGACTCAGGAGCAAGCACCTTTTTTAGTAATTATTTTATTGATTTATTTTTTAATTGACTTCGTATTTTAGAACAGTTTTAGAGTTACAGAAAGATTGAGCAGAATGTTTAGAAAGTTCCCATAGGGGTGCCTGGGTGACTCAGTTGGTTGAGCGGCTGCCTTCAGCTCAGGTCATGATCTCAGGGTCCTGGGATTGAGCCCTGCTTTGCACTCCCTGCTTAGCAGGGACTCTGCTTCTCCCTCTCCCTCTGCTGCTCCCCCTGCTTGTGCTCTTTCTCTAGTTCTCTCTCTCTCTCAAATAAATAAATAAAATCTTTAAAAATAAAAAAGCTCCCACAGACTTCTCTCCCCCACAGCCCCAGTTTCCCCTATTATTAACATTACATCTTTCATTAGTGTGGTATATTTGTTACAGTTGATGAGTGAGTATTGGTACATTATTATTAATGGAAGTCCACAGTTTACTCTTTGTGTTGTATATTCTGTATGTTTTGACAAATATGTAATGTCATGTCTCTACCATTACAGTGTCCTACAGAATAACTTTATTGCCCTAAAAATCCTGTGTTCCACCTATATTGGTCTTGCATTCAGTCTCTTCATCAGTTCTATCTATTTTGTTTGTTTACTCTTTCTGATTTTCTATCGATGATAGTATCATCTGGTCTCAATTCTTTTTCTTATTTTATTACATTGGCCAGCACCTCTGCATCAACATTTAATAGTAGCCATGGCTGTGGGCATTCCAACCCTGTCCTGGAATATGTTACCTCCTCTCTCT
The DNA here is from genome assembly GCF_054177405.1 of Leptonychotes weddellii. Lineage (NCBI taxonomy): Eukaryota > Metazoa > Chordata > Mammalia > Carnivora > Phocidae > Leptonychotes > Leptonychotes weddellii. The sequence continues at coordinate 10,541,503 of NC_138369.1, forward strand.
CACCATCCAACATGATGCAGATGATTTCTTTCTAATCATGATCTTTGATCAGACAAATTTTTTCCTAGTCCCCATTAACTAAGAACTTTAAAAAAATCAGAAGTGGTTGCTGAGGGGCGCCTGGGTGGCTCAGTCATTGGGCGTCTGCCTTTGGCTCAGGTCATGGTCACAGGGTCCTGGGATGGAGCCCATCATCGGACTCCCTGCTCCGCGGGAGGCCTGCTTCTCCCTCTCCCACTCCCCCTGCTTGTGTTCCCTCTTCCGCTGTGTCTCTCTCTGTCAAATAAATAAAATCTTTAAAAAAAAAAAAAAGCGGAAGTGGTTGCTGAATGTTATCCAATGCTTTTCCAGCACAGTGAGATGATCATTTGGTATTTTTCTCCTTTCATCTCTTCATTGAGTAACTGAGGCTTTCTGACGCTGAACTTTCCTTGCCTTTTGGGGGGAAGAAAAAAAAACCCTGCATGCCCCTGGTATGTTGTTCTTTAAGGTGCAGCTGAACTCAATTTGCTGATATTTTATTTAGCATTTTTGCATGCAGCCAGGCTCCTGACCCCTTCCTGGCATCTGCTTATCCTGCCGCTGAGCTGATTCCCACAGGGTGTGGGGGAGGGTCTGCTCAGAACATCTGCATCAGCTTAACCAGGTGACTTCAACTCAGCAGCTCCCCAGTCCCCTTTCCAGAACTGCTCCTCCTCCAGGTAACCCTGCTACCCCGGGGAAGCCTTCTGCTGCCCACTTACCTTCTAGACCCCATTCCTTAGTACTGTTGATTCATTCCACTAAGTGGGGAAAGGGGCCAGCCACAAAGCTCCCCGCCCCCCCCCCCCCCCCCCCCCCCGACACTCCAGGGCCTCAGGCTTGTCTCAGTCTCCCCTGCTGATCTTGGCATCTGCAGCTGCAGCTGAGGCCAACAGAGGCCCCAAATTCTTGTTGTTCTGGTGCCGTGAGAGAGTTGTCAAGAAGCCAGACTGAACAAAAGACAGGACCTGGTGGGAAGCAGTTAAGTTTCCATTGGTCTGACCCCACCTGTCTCCTCCCCAGGTCCACAACTTGGGTCAGCTTCAGGCTTAGCTGGCTCCAGGCACACCTGGGGCAGAGCCATGCAAGGATAAAGGATCCACCTTATATCCTGCCCTCCTTGGGGCCAGGTCTCAGACTGGGGCTGGAATCTGGGATTCCCCCTAAATCAGCAGCTCCTGAGGAGGCAGCTCACCTCACACCAGCGCAACCCAAAATATAGAATCTCAGTGAAATTGCTGTGCAACCTGCAGCCATTTGCTGCCCCTCTCTGGGTCATCCACATCACTTTCTCCAAATTCTGACCTGGCAATAGGTCACTCAAAAAGCAGGTCAAACTCATAGTTGCCCTGGCAACACAGAGCTCCTACATCATGGAAAAAAAAGATCAAGAGAGAGAAAGATTTTCTTTTCTTTTCTTTTTTAAATGCATACTGGATCATATTCACGTTGCTCTGAAATTTACTTTTTCCTTTCAAGAGTTAATCATAGAAATGTTTCCAGGGCAGTAATTATAAATCTGATTCATCTTTTGATTTCTTTTTAAAAAACTTGATTTTTCTTGTTACCTTTTTATCACACAATATTAAGTTTAAAGAGCCAGATTGTTCTGGAAGGCTTATTATGAAAATCTGTGGCCCCCGACAGCTCCCATGTTTGATGAAATCAAGAAAAATATCTGGGGCACCTGAGTGGCTCAGTTAGTTAAGCGACTGTCTTTGGCTCAGGTCATGATCCCGGGGTCCTGGGATCAAGTCCCACATCGGGCTCCCTGCTCTGCGGTGGGGAGGGGGCTGCTTCTCCCTCTGCCTGCCGTTCCCCCTGCTTGTGTTCTCTCTCTCTGTCAAATAAATAAAATCTTTTTTAAAAAATCAAGAAAAATATCAACACAATCGTGGGAGAAATATGAACGGGTTGGAGGGATCTGGAATCACGAGTGTTAAGGAATGAGAGTGTTTGAACTGGAGCCACACACCTGAACAAGCCTCCCTCTTGCCCACCTCTAACCTACTGATCTCAGATCTTCTTTACTCACACTCTGAATCAGCCCCTTGGTCTCCCCTCTCTACGTTCTGTCCTCTACCCTGCCCCCAACTCCTGAGGGATCTAACACCCAGCCACCCTCCCCAGCTCACATATCCTGCATAGCTCCCTACTGCTCTCAGAACAAAATCCATCTGGTAGCATGAAGCCAACTCTAATCCCCTGCAGCTCCTCTTCCTTCCCCTCCTTATGCCCACCCCCAGTGAGATGTTGAGGGCCCTGGACTTAGAACCAGGCAGAACTGAGTTAGAATCCTAACTTTGCTGTCTACCAGCTAAGCATGGGCATCTCACTCTCTTGGAGTTTCACTTTCCTGGTCCATAAATATGGGTGTATGTTCTAAGGAGGTCGATAGTTCTGGGTACAGTAAAGGCACTGCCCATGACCAAAGGCATTGCCAGGATGACTGCAGGCTCAGAGAGGACCCCAGCCCAGGGCTGCTCGTGGAGGTCCATGTCTGACGTAGGGAAAGAGGCACCCGGTTGGCCGCTCTCAGGGCCAAGTGAAAATGATGTGATTTGAAGCGGGGTTTTGTGAGCCAACGGTCAGGAAAGAATCCTTGAAACATTTTTGGTGCAAAAAGGTGGTTTGATGATAGCCCGGGGACAGAACCCATGGGCAGAAAGAGTGGCACTGGGATTGTGAGGAGCAGTTGATTATATACTTTGGAGTTGGGGGAGGTAAAGATAAAGGAAGTTTCCAAAAGGATTTTCTTATGTTAAAGAAGACTCACAGGATCCTGGAGGCCTGGCTGTTGTCAAGCTAAGGTGGTTTTTCTGTCTAGCAAGACATTAACAGTAAGATTGGGAGTTCCTGGAGGAAGCCTACACTCTGCTTGCCTCAAGTATTTGTGGATGGGGGGGCGCCTGGATGGCTCAGCCCTTTTGCACCGAAAGCATCTGCCTTCGGCTCAGGTGATGATCCCAGGGTCCTGTGATCAAGCCCCACATCGGGCTCCCTGCTCAGGGGGGCGTCTGCTTCTCCCTCTCCCTCTGCTCCTCCTCCAGCTTGTGCTCTCTTTCTCTCTCTCTCTCTCTCAAATAAATAAATAAAAATCTTTAAAAATAAAAGTATTTGTGGATGGGCTGCAAGTTCTAAGAAAATTTAATTGTATCTACGTTTCCTTTCACCTTTGTTCTCCATATCAGAATCACACCCCAGGTGCGCAAGGGCTGCAGGGGACCCAGAGATTGCATTTACTGGGAGGAAGGATCAGCCCCAGAAAGCAAATAGCAGCTTTGAGTCCCCGATAGGCGTGGTCCCATGTTGACGTCTGGTCCCCACCCAGCCCACCCGGGGCCACCACCAGCCACACAAAGGTGCAGGGTGTTTGCTAAATTCAATCCTTGCTCAAACATTTGTTTTCAAGACAAGATGCCTGCAGAGGCCCCATGCCCTTTAGCCAGGGTCAGAGCCCACAGCTGGGGCGGAGAAGGAGAGGCGCTTGTCAGAGAGGCTGCGCGCAGCTGGACCGAGGGCTTCTCTCCAGGCCCGAGACTGGGCCAGGAGTCCTGCGGTGAGAGCACATGCACGACTCAGAGTGACATCGTTTTTTGGGGGTGGTGTTGTTCGTGTATTGGTGGGGTGAGGTCTGGAGCTGACGGCCAAGAAAGAATTCTTGAGACGTCTTTGGTGCAAAAAGGTGCTTTGATTAAAGCACCGGGACGGGACCCTGGGCAGACAGAGCTGCACTGGGATTGTGAGGAGCAATTGATTATATACTTTGGAGTTGGGGGAAGTAAAGACCAAGGGAAGTTCCCAGAAGGACTTTCATCTGCTAAAGAAGACTCACAGGATCCTGGAGGCCTGGCTATTGTCAAGCTCAGGTTGTTTTTCCCTCTAGCAAGGCACTAACATTAAGACAGTTGGGAGTTTCCCGGAGGAATGTTATACCCTGCTGGCCTCAAGTACTTGTCAATGGACTGCAGCTTATAAGGAGATTTAATTTTTTTAAAAGATTTATTTATTTGAGAGAGAGAGAGAGCGTGCATGTGCACATACACTTGGGCATGCAGGAGCAAGTGGGGGAGGGGCAGAGAGAGAGAATCTTAAGCAGACTCGCCCCCTCCACCCCACCCCCCGCCCTCTTGCTAAGCGGGGCTCCATCTCCTGACACTGAGATCATGACCTGAGTAGAAACCAAGAGTCCAAGAGTCGGATGCTTAACCGACTGAGCCCCCCGGGTGCCCCAAGAGATTTAATCTTATCTACATTTCTGTTTTGCCTTTGTTCCACACATCAGTTCCACAGCATCGTGAATGTCTTAAATGTCACTGAATTGTACACTCTAATTGGTTAATTTGATGAATTTCACCTCAATAAACAGTAATAAATACGTAAGATACTGTACTAAAAAAATAGAATCACACCTGACGTGGAGAGCAAAGGAAAAAGAAATGTAAATATATCTCCTTATAACCTGCAACCCATTGACAAATATATATATATATATATATATATAGTCATTAGCATAGCCATTGGGTCCCTTTAGGAACCTGTCATCTAGTTCTGGGCCTCCTTGAGTTACAGTCAGGACGTCAAAGACTATTCCGTTTTGGAGGGCCACTTTTCTAGAGGATTGTGGACGCTGGGCCGAATGTAAATAGTAATTAATTTTTAGGGCCCAAGCTATTTGCTGAGTTATTGGTGCAATGAAAGATAGTCCGTTGTCACTTGGTAGGGACCAAGGGAGTCCAAATCTAGGGACAATTTCTCTTAGCCAAGTTTTTGTCACCTCCAGTGGCCTTTTTACCCCAATGAGTAGCCTGGGATAAATCCTGTATTACCTTCCATTAGTTATTTTTGGGTATAAAGATTTTTCCCTTATTAACAAACCAGTCCTGTGCATTTTGTGAATATCCTTGTTCCTGGGCTATGTGAACTTCTTGGTCTGAATCGATTGGAGTTACAGACTTTATGGAGTTAAGACTGGTATAGGACTTAATATTTGTTTCTTCTGTGCTCCCTGCTTGGCTGCACGGTTGGCCAAATTGTTTCTTAGATTCTAAGGTCATATCCTTTTTCTGTCCTTTGAATTGAATTACAGCCACCTCCGTAGGTAAGTGTACAGCCTCAAGAAGAGTCATAATTTCAGGCCCATATTTGATTGGGGAATTATGGCTTAATAATAATCCCCTTTCCTTCCAAATTGCTCCGTGGGCATGTAGGACTAGGAAGGCATATTGAGAGTCACGTACAGATATTAATTTTTTTAAGATTTTATTTATTTGTCAGAGAGAGAGAGCACAAGCAGGGGGAGCTGCAGAGGAGACGGAGAAGCAGGTTCCCCATTGAGCAGAGAGCCTGAAGTGGGACTCAATCCCAGGATCCTGAGATCATGACCTGAGCCGAAGGCAGACACTTAACCGACTGAGCCACCCAGGTGTCCCTGACAGGTTTTAAGTATTATTTCAGGCATATCTATAAGCACTCTCTTGTATTTAGTAAGTCAACCTTCCATCATCCACTGGTGGTCTTTGGTCACTAAGACACTCTGGACCTGATGAGGAGTCATTGCTGTCAGGAACGGTCCCATAGTAAGTTTTGAGGTTTCTTCTACCAGGAGGGCTGTTGTAAGCTTGGCGAAGGCCTCTATTTGCAATGTTACATCAATAGTTCCTGGGACAAATATGACTAAGGAATAAAACCATCAAGAAGCTTTCTTTGTTTGAGGTCTAGGCTTAACAACATCCTAATTACGAGGAATCACTGGCAAGTGGGAGAAGCCTTGTCTCAGAAGATAAGGGCATCCCCAAGTGCATCATCCAATCCAATCATAAGGAAAGTGAGGTCACCCTTTATCTCCACAAGCCCATGGTTAACCCCATGGAATGGGGTACGCTCCGGCTTTCAAGGAGCAATTTTGTCATCCCAGCCACACAGAATTGGTCAAGGTGCTAGTTGATTTATACAACTTTTGGGGAATTCAATAATCATATGCCCATGGGGTCCTGTTATTATCTCCACAGAACAAGCATGAAGATTCTCTCTACATGAGCTGTTATGGCAATTTCTCTGAAGTTTACCTCAAGTTGTCTAGCTTAAGCAAACAAGAAACATTCAGAAGACAATCAGAACGGGAATTTAACATCCGCAAAGGTGGATTATTGAAACATGATTTTTCTCTCTAAAATCACCATTATTTCCAAAAATGGCCAAATTAAGACCAATTTGTTTGTAAAATAAGTCCAGTTTTAACAAACTTGGCCTAATTATTTACATAAGCTCAGCAAGAATAGTGATTGGCCATATAGATTTTTTTGTGAAGATTTTATTTATTTATTTGACAGAGAGAGGGAAATCAAGCAGGGGGAGTGGGAGAGGGAAAAGCAGGCTTCCTGCTGAGCAGGGAGCCCAATGCAGGGCTCCATCCCAGGACCCTGGGATCATGATCTGAGCAGAGGGTAGTTGCTTAACCAAATGAGCCACCCGGGGACCCCTGGAACTTGTTTTTTTTTTTAAGGTTTTATTTATTTATTTTTTTGAGAGAAAGGGAGAGAGCATGCGTGGGGGGAGGGGCAGAGGGAGAAGCAGACTCCCCGCTGAGCAGGGAGCCCGATGCAGGACTCCATCCCAGGACCCTGGGATCATGACCTGAGCCGAAGGCAGACGCTTAACCCACTGAGCCACCTAGGTGCCTTGCTATAACTTTCATAAGGAATCTCGATTGAACTTTTAGTAGCCTCTCTAGGCCAGAAGCCAAGCCAAACACTTGTCATCAGACATGCCTGTAATATCTGTAGATTTGGGTGAATTCTTCTTTACAAGGTCTCCAAAGTATCCTGAGGTTCCTGTACCTGCTAAGAAGTGACATTCTCTACTCAGCTGGTGAGGCTGCTGGGAACTCTGTAAGCAGGTATGAGACCAACATTTCCAAGGGGCTTTATGGGTCCATGTTTCATAAAGTCAACCTTAGTTCCTTAAAACTGTCTGGTCATATCTGAGTCTATGCATGTCTCTCAAATATGACATTCCAGTCAAAGCCTTGGTAAAATAACCAATGTTTCCAATGGTGTCCTGTTACAAGGAGAACAGATTCTTATTGAACTTATGCAAATGACGATGATTGTCATGGAAGAAAGAATACTTACTGAGACTTAATGAATTTCAGAGGGTTCAGGTAGAGAGAAAAGTTCAATTTGTTCACAAATGAATACTTTTTTAAAAAAAGATTTTATTTATTTGACAAAGAGAGCACAAGCAGGGGGAGTGGCAGGCAGAGGGAGAGGGAGAAGTAGACTCCCCACCGAGCAGGGAGCCTGATGGATGTGGGGCTCCATCCCAGGACCCTGGGATCGCAACCCAAGACAAAGGCAGATGCTTAACCAACAGAGCCACCCAGGAGCCCAACACAAATGAATACTTTATCACATTTTTGTAAATCACAGATATCTTAAGAGAAAGTTTCCTTAATCTGCAAGAGCAAACATTAGAGAACCAGCAATATCTCAAACATGAGTCACAAACACTATAATCATCTTCCTCAGTTCATTTAGTTTCATTTACTAATTCTTGTTCAGTTTGAATGCAGCTTTTTAGTCTGGAAATTCTTACCCATTTTAGTTTTATGATCTTAAAGATATCAAATACCTGGATTTGCCCTAAAAGTCCTTTTTATGAATCTCCTTGAAGACAAACCACGTTTTGCAAGAGAATAAGAATAATTATAAATGATAAAAACTCAGAAATGGACATTGTTAACAACCTGATATGAGCTTATGATACAACTGACAAGGAAATTCAGTTATTTCTGTGACACGGAACACTTCAATAATTAGAATATCCAGTGATGGCCTTATACCAGAACTTGACATACCAAATAAACAAGCCTAATTAGTCAAAGAGACTTTGTTTACAATATAAATCAAGTTTGTTAAAAAAACTTAGAAAGTTTTAAAGCACATGTCTAAATAGAATTATGGATCATCAAAGACTTGATAAAGACAAAACATAGAAACTGGTTTTTCTGGGCAAAGAAAAGAGACAACAACTTTGTTAACATTTTCTTATCAAGAACAGACTAACAATTCAAGAAAACTTGTCCTTAAATGTCTGCCTTCAGCTCAGGTCATGATCCCAGGGTCCTGGGATTGAGCCCCGCATCAGGCTCCCTACCCCGCAGGAAGCCTGCTTCTCCTTCTCCCACTCCCCCTGCTTGTGTTCCCTCTCTCGTTGTGTCTCTCTCTGTCAAATAAATAAATAAAATCTTTAAAAAAGAAAAAAAAAAAAAAAGAAACCAAGGAGTAACCAGTTGTGAACTGTCACACCAGAATTCTTTAGATGGCAAATTTATGGATACATTTAAGCACAAAGCATGCTCTCCAAAAGACCCAAATATTCTTAGTTTCTCTGCAATAAGAAGTCAAAAGCACAAACCTATGTTCAGTAATCAATGCTTTAGCTGCAGTGGGTGGTGTTAGGTCCAGGGGGTGCTCTTCTTCACTCCTTGATAGTGAGGGTAGGAGAAGCCAATGGTCCTGGAGGCACTGAGCATGGTGTAGAAGCCAGTTGTGCAGGATGCACCCAAGATGATGCAGAAATGGGGGGGGGCGCGGAGGGGGAGGCAGAAGAGGTGAAGAGCTGCCAGAAGGCGGAGAAAAATGTTTCCCAGTTCCTAAACCTCATCAGCTCAGCCAGATTAGCAGACTCCATGTTTTTTTTTTTTTTCCCACCAAAGTGGAAATAGGCAGTCCATATGGGGCCAGAGAAGACAGGGAACTTCCCTGAAACAAAAGGAGTTTTGGCAGCTGCTTGGAAATATTTCGTAAAGTCCCTGTCCTGAGGTAGACTAACCAGAGACAGTTGGCTCCAATTATCATAACCATTAACCTGGGGAATGAATGAAGGAGAAGCCCCCACATCTATTAGGAGGAGGAACAGTGAGAGAGGGTCAGTGTCCTCTTCATTAGGAATGGCCTGGGTTCCTCCAGCAACCTGAATTCTATCAGGAGGAGGCCTATTTAGATAATTATCATCTAATATATCAGGAGGGACTTTACTGGCCTGGTTGCTGACCAAACACATCCTGCAAGAGGCCCTTAGATCCAGATCCTGATTTAGAGCCATGAAACCTGGACCTACAGTGCCTCTGTCCATTTGCCCTGTTTCTTGCAGAGGAGATCTAACTGATAGACCATACTGAGGCCATGCCATGTTACAGGAGATCAGTCCTTTCTTAAATTTCACAATCCAAATGGTTTCCAGTGGGTTAAAAGGCTCCCCAAGGGAGAGGCCGTAGGAACTGAAAAAGAAGCCCAGAAGGTCCATGACCAAGAAAATCCCCCAACTCCCAGGTGGCATCCCATGCAGGATATGTCAGAGGTTCCAGGTGTCAAAAGTGACTGGAGGCATCCCTCGAATGAAATAGCTATGATCACACTCCGGCCATAAAAGTCCCCACAGGAGAGATGCTAGCTTCCCCCCACCTTCCCCGTTGCATTTGGGGTACAGATGGGTGTCTGGTGAATGACCCAAAATCCCGTGCCATGCCATGCCATGGAAGCTTGTACTGTTCTATGAAGGCCATGCCATTTTTAACCGATAGAAAGCACTAGAAAAGTTTTCCAAGGGTAAATTACCCAATTTTGTAGTTGAGGTGGTTAGTAGAGATCATTGACAGAAAACAGTAAAGATAGAAATCCATCGTGGTCTAAGCGACATTCCAACCAATGTAGTCTTTACAGCCAACTTCCTTAGGAAATGGTCCTCTGTAGGGTTTTAATTCAATCGGGTACTGGTTTCGGCCAGCTCTGAGTGGAGGTATGGGGCCAGAAGTGGCTAGACCAGGGATGTGGGAGGGATCACATTAGACCAATGAGAAGGAAACCTCACACGGGAGTCTTAAAGATCAGCAGCCATCCTGGTGACTTAGGTGGCTGTCCCATGCCCCAAACAGACAACTTTGTATAAGGACAGGAATAAAGAGAGGGCATCAAGTGTCTGGGTCTTATTACCATTCCAGCCAGGGTACTAACTTCCACCCAAAAGGCAGACTTTCTCCTCCCCGTAGAGTAGCCAAGGGCTAGAGGATTGCAGCCTGAGCAACTGACATGCAAGTGTTCCAGTAAGACCGTACTCCTTGAAGGGCCCCTGGAATGAAAGTAAAGGAAGAGGAGAGAAAGTACTCACCAAGTTTGCTTCAAAGCTCAGAGTCCAGATGAGAAGACTCGAAGCCATGTTTGGAACCACAATGATGTGGAAATGTTGGGGTTCAGAGCAAATGATCAAGAAAGAATTTCTTGAGATGTCTTTGGTGCAAAAATGTGGTTTTATTAAAGCATGTGGACAGAACCCGTGGGCAGAAAGAGCTGCACTGGGGTTGTGACAGGTGACTCATTATATACTTTCTTTTTTTTTTTTTTTTAAAGATTTTATTTATTTGACAGAGAGAGACACAGCGAGAGAGGGAACACAAGCAGGGGGAGTGGGAGAGGGAGAAGCAGGCTTCCCGCAGAGCAGGGAGCCCGATGCGGGACTCGATCCCAGGACCCTGGGATCGTGACCTGAGCCGAAGGCAGACGTTTAACGACTGAGCCACCCAGGCGCCCCTCATTATATACTTTCAAGTTGGGAGGGGGTTAATGGGTAGCATAAGTCTCTGAGGAATTTTGGAAGCAAGGTTTCCAGGACCTTGAGGGAGCTAGCTGTTGTTAGGGAAAGGTCCTTTAGGGCACCTGGGTGGCTCAGTCCGTTAGGTGCCTGCCTTCAACTCAGGTCATGATCTCAGGGTCCTGGGATCAAGCCCCACATCGGTCTCCATGCTCTGCAGGGAGCTGCTTCTCCCTCTCCCTCTGCCCCTCCCCCCGCTCATGCTTTCGCGCATGCTCTCTATCTCAAATAAATAAAATCTTTTTTAATTTTTATTATTTTAAGATTTTATTTGCTTATTTGAGAGAGTGAGAGCAAGAGAGCACAAGCACACACGGAGGGAGAGGGAGAGAGAGAAGCAGATTCCCAGCTGAGCAGGGACCCCAATGTGGGGCTCGATCCCAGGACCCCGGGATCATAACCTGAGCCAAAGGCAGATGTCCAACCAACTGAGCCACCCAGGTGTCCCAATAAATAAAATCTTTTTTAAAAAAAGGAAAAGTTTAGGGGCACCTGGGTGGCTCAGTCGTTAAGCGTCTGCCTTCGGCTTGGGTCATGATCCCAGGGTCTTGGGATCGAGCCCCGCATGGGGCTCCCTGCTTGGCGGGAGGCCTGCCTCTCCCTCTCCCACTCCCCCTGCTTGTGTTCCCTCTCTCACTGTATCTCTCTGTCAAATAAATAAATAAAATCTTTAAAAAAAAAAAAAAGGAAAAGTTTAGGGCACCTGGGTGGCTCAGTCGTTAAGCGTCTGCCTTCAGCTCAGGTCATGATCCCAGGGTCCTAGGATGGAGCCCTGCATCGTTCTCCCTGCTCAGCGGGAAGCCTGCTTCTCCCTCTCCCTCTCCCCCTGCTTGTGTTCCCTCTCTCGCTGTGTCTATCTCTGTCAAATAAATAAATAAAATCTTTTTAAAAATAAATAAATAAGGAAAATTTTATTTTATTTATTTTATTACTTGTTTAGTAAAAACTCAGGCATGAGACCCTTCAGATGTATATCAGAGGGCCATATGCTTAGAGGATGATTGCTAACATATATCTTGGAGGGGAGTAGAGATAAAGGAGACTTACAGGATCCTGGAGGTCAGGATAATGTTAATGTTAACGATAATGATAATGTTTTGACCTTAGCAAGTATTAACATCAAGGCAGTTGAGCTCCTAGAGGAAGGTCACTCTGCCTGTTTCAAGGACTTATTAATGGGCTGTAAGTATAAGGAAATTTAATTTTTTTATTTTGCCTTTGTTCACCACATCATTGAGCACTTTTCATATGCCTGTTGGTCATCTGTATATCTTCTTTGGAAAAATATCTGTTCAGATCCTCTGCCCATTTTTAATTGGGTTTTAAAAAATCATTGAGTTGTAGGAGTTCTTTATATATTTTGGATATTAACCCCTTACTGGACATATGATTTGCAAATATCTTCTCCTGTCCCTTAGGTTGCCTTTGCATTTTGATGATGGTTTCCTTTGCTGTGCAGTTTGATGTAGTCCAATTTGTTTATTTTTGCTTTTGTTTCTCTTGCCTTTGGAGTTAGACCCACAAACACATCTCTAAGACCACTGTCAAGAGCCTACCACTTATGTTTTCTTCTAGGAATTTTATGGCTTCAGGTCTTACATTCAAATCTTTAATAGTCCATTTTGAGTTAATTTTTGTGTATGGTGTAAGATAGTGGTTTAGTTTCATTATTCTACATGTGGCTGTCCAGTTTTCCCAGCACCATTGATTGAAGAGACTTTCCTTTCTCCAATGAATGCTCTTGGCTCCTTTTTCATAAATGAACTGTTCGTATATGTGTAGGTTTATTTCTGGGCTCTCAGTTCTGTTCCATTGATCTGTGTGTCTATTTTTATGCCAACACCATACTGTTTAGATTACTATAGCTTTGTAGTATAATTTGAAATCAAGGAGTATGATACCTCTAGCTTTTTTTTTTTCAAGATTGCTTTGAGCATTACATAATGATAAAAGGGCCAATTTAGCAAGAAGATATAACATTTATAAATATTATACACCTAAATATATATATATATATACACATAAACCTGACACAGAAGCACCAAAATAGGGGCACCTGGGTGGCTCAGTTAGTTGAGCGTCCAGCTCTTGGTTTCTGCTCAGGTCACGATCTCGGCATTGAGAACGAGCCCCGTGTCAGGTTCCATGTTCAGTGCAGAGTATCCTTGGGATTCTCTCCCTTTCTCTCCCTCCCCCTCTGTCCCTCTCCTCACTCTTGCCCTCTCTCTCTCTCAAATAAATAAATAAAATCCTAGAAAAAAATAACCACCAAAATATATAAAACAGATATTAACAGACCTAAAGGGAGAAGTCGTCAGTGATACAGTAGTAGTAGTAACACCCCACTTGCATCATGGGATAGGTCATCCCGACAGAAAACCAATAAGGAAACAGTGGCCTTAAATGACACATTAGACCAGATGGACTTAACATATATTTACAGAACATTCCAGATCCCATGTTAGGCCACAAAGCAAGTCTCCATAAATTCAAGATTGAAATCACATCAAGCATCTCTTCCAACCACCACTGTATGAAACTAGAAATCAATTACAAGAAGACGACTGGGAAAACCACAAAAATGTGGAGATTCAACAGGATGTTGCTGAACAACCAATAGGTCATCAAATAAATCAAAGGAGAGGAAAAAAATTACCTAGAGACAAATGAAAATAGAAACACAACATACCAAAATCTATGGGATGCAGCCAAAGGGGTTCTAAGAAGGAAGTTCATAGCAATATGGGCTCTCCCCAAAAAAGCAAACAAACAAACAAAAAATCACAAATAAATAATCTAACTTAACACCTAAAGAACTAGATAAAGAAGAACAAACAAAGCCTAAAATTAGTAGGAGGAAGGAAATCATAAGGATCAGAGTGGAAATAAATGACTAGAGACTAGAACGACAATAGAAAAGATCAATGAAATGAAGAGCTGGTTCCTTAAAAAGATAAACAACATTTACCAACCTTTGGCTTGACCAACCAAGAAACAGGGGGAGTTAGTGTTTCATGGGGACGGAGTTTCAGTTTGACATGAGGAGAAAGTTCTATGAAGGGAGTCTGGTGATGACCGCACAATAATGTGAATGTGCTTAATGCCACTGAACTGTGCACTTAAACATGGTTAAAATGGATGTTATTTATATTTTATTCCAAATTAAGAGGAAAAAAGTTCTAGAGTCTTCAAGTGTCAGATTCCTAGAATTTGGGGGATTTTAGGGACCGTAACCTTCAAGCGTGTCCCTCTGAGCATACTCTGGGCTCTGACCAAGGCCGGCAGCCTTGTCCATGGCACCCTCTCTCAGTGGGGGCCAGACCCTGGCAGAAGCTCTGGTTGGACCACACTGGGTATGTCCATTATGGGCTTGTCGCAACAAGGGAGACACACACCATGGGACAAGAAGGGGGTTGTTTGTATTGGGTTCAAGGAAGGATAGTTTTGCTCTGGATTGGCCCCAAACAGGAAGGGGGGCAAAATGACTCTCTGATTGGGCATCTTGATATTTATCTAGGAGACAGGAGGAATGGGGTGAGGCTGCAGCTGTAACTGTGATAAGTGACAGTTGTTCCTGGTAGCCAGGAAGGGGGACTTTGGGCCATTTTTGTGGTTTGTAAGGTGTTCTTGTTTTTCTCTGTGCTCAGACATGATTATGAAAAGGTCTTTTTTGGATGCCTGGGTGGCTCAGTCGGTAAAGCGTCTGCCTTCAGCTCAGGTCATGATCCCAGGGTCCTGGGGCCACGTCCCATGTCAGGCTCCCTGCTCAGCGGGGCGTCTGCTTCTCCCTCTCCCTCTGCCCTTCCCCCTACTCATACTCTCTCTCTCTCAAATAAATAAATAAAATCTTTAAAAAAAAGAAAAGGTCTTTTTTTTCCATTTTTTATTTTGAAATGATTAAAGACCCACAAGAAGTTGCAAAAATAGTACAGAGTGGTTCCCTGTACTGATCACGAAGCTACCATGAAAAATAACATCTTATATAACTTCAGTACATTTCAAAACCAGAACATGTTGACAAAATAAATTATATATATAATATATAATATATATATACATGTACACGTACATCATATATATATGGTATATATATGGTGTTTGCAAGTTGTATTAAGTAAAAACATGGCAAAAAATAAAGGCACATTACAGTTATGTTTAATGACCAGCGTTTTGTATCTCTTCCTTATTTTTTTTTTTAAGATTTTATTTATTTATTTGAGAGAGAGAGAATGAGAGAGAGCACATGAGAGGGGGGAGGGTCAGAGGGAGAAGCAGACCCCCTGCTGAGCAGGGAGCCCGATGCAGGACTCGATCCAGGGACTCCAGGATCATGACCTGAGCCGAAGGCAGTCGCTTAACCAACTGAGCCACCCAGGAGCCCTCTCTTTCTTATTTAGAAATGAAATTCCTTTCCCATTGCTGCCACATCAGATGACCACTCACTTAGCAGCTGAAACTTCTTATCTCGGACTTTCTGTGGATCCAGAGTCCAGGTGCAGCATAGCTTAACTGGGGTTTGTGCTCAGGATCTGACAGTGCCAAAGTCAAGGTGAAATTCAGTGGTATTTAATACAACTATCACCTCTGTTTAGTTCTAGAATATTCCCATCCCCCCAAAAGGAGACCCCGTCCCCATGAGCAGGCACTCCCCTGCCCACTTCCCCGGCCCCTGGCAGCCACCAATCTGCTTTCTGTCTCTACGTATTTGCCTGTTCTGGACATTTCACATACATGGGATCCTACAACGTGTGGCCTTTTGAGCCTGGCTTCTCTCACTCAGCACAATGTGTTCAATGTTCTTCCCCATCATAGCGTGTGTCTGAGCTTCATTCCTTTTTATGGCTGAAGAATATTCCACTGTATGGATGAACCACGTTTTGTTCATCCATTCATCTGTTGATGAGCATCTGGTTTGTTTCCATCTTTGGAAGATTGTTTACGGTGCTGTTATAAACACATATGGACAGGTTTTTGTGTCTTTTAGCCATTTTTGTCCCATTTGCTGGAGTGGACGCACTGAGAACATGCACAGAAAGACAATGGTATTTCCATTAAATCGGCTTTAAAGTAAAAGGAGAAAAAAGAAAGAAGTGAGGGGAGTCATCTTCAGACCTGACATTTCCACTGTCAAAGGATCTTTAGGATCCTTAGGGGAGAAGTTTCAGTGGAGGAAAATCCATTTGGCACATGCACGCACACACACACAAAACAGAGTTACTACACTCAGTTTAAGACATTAATTTGGGTCCTTGACAACCTCATCAAGCCCTAGATTGCAGAGCCAGCACTTATTACAGACACCCTGAGGTCTGAAACAAACAAAAGTGGTGTCCCCTGTGTTTGGCCAAATGCTCTATTTAGACAGATGCAACAAATGATCTCTTTGTGACAGTTCTTTTTTCTTTCTGTTTCTAGATCCCTGTCCAATGAAAGTCCCCACAGTGGCCACTGCAATTCTAAATTGCATTCCAAATTGTCCCCAGTGGGGACAGTACCGGCAGAGAGAGCCATGTCCAAGTTAGCCTGATGGAAATGTGAAAGACACGGGTGCTTGGCCCGGAAGAGGGTCAGCTTTTGATGGAGAACAGATAGCGCATGTGCAACCTTGGGTCTCCGGGACTTTGCTAGAGGCCGGCCGATACCCATCAGAGGCCGGATGCACCCCCTGGCTCCAGGCAGATGGAGCTAAAAAAGCAGTTTTCAGACACACAGAGATAGGATCAATTGGAGGAGATGACCTTTTAGGGTTTTCTCTTTTCTCTTTTCCCTTTAAGATTCCGGAATGGTGAAAAGTTTGTCCAAAGGATGTCGATTTGAGGAGACCTTCTGAACACCTCAGTCACCAGCGCTGAGTTAAGGGTGACTTACTGGGCCTCGGCCTCTCCTCTCCCAATGGACCTTTCCTCTCACGGACTCACAGCCCTCAAGGCACTTGTCCTGAGGGAATGGTGGTCCCCTGAAGTATGTTCACTTCCAGACCCCCAGAACCTCAACTGTGACCTTATTTGGAAATAGGGCCTCTTATGTGTGATTAAGGTAAGGGTCTCAAGATGAGATCATCCTGGATTTAGGGTGGGCCCTAAATCCAATGATAAGTGTCTTTATAAGAGACACAAGAGAAGGCTAGGAGAAGACGGAGGCAGAGATTGGTCACAAACTGGGGACACCTGGGTCTACCAGAAGGTGGAAAAGGCAAGGAAAGATGCTTCCCAAGAGTCCTTGGAGGGTCCCAGGTGGGGGCAGTGAGGGTCTTGGCGGACCTCCATCCCTATTGACTCCCTTCAGCCAAAACCACCAGAAACACACCTGTAGTCAAAGGTGGGTGTATTGGCTTCTTGCAGTGAGGCTCCGTGGAACATCCCGGAAAGAGGGTAGTAAGAAGGGCTTGTTATGAAACTGGGGTTTATGTTAGGTGACTTAAGGGGGGGCTCAAGGAAGTGGGGACAATTCTCTCCTTATTTTGACACTTTTTTTTTTAAAGATTTTGTTCATTTATTTGACAGAGAGAGAGAGAGAACAAGTAGGCAGAGAGGCAGGCAGAGGGAGAGGGAGAAGCAGGCTCCCCGCTGAGCAGGGAGCCCGATGCAGGGCTCGATCCCAGGACCCTGGGATCATGACCTGAGCCGAAGGCAGCAGCTTAACCGGCTGAGCCACTGAGGCGCCCCTATTTGGACACTTTTTACCTAGGAGTCAGGGGAACCAGGTGGGGCCAACGCTGTGATTAGTGGGAAGAAGATGTCCCACTCATATTAGCCAGGGGACAGATGGGGAGGTTTGGCCCTTTTTGTGGTTTGGATCATGACTTTGTTTTGGTCTGTGGTCAGATCAACCAGAGGGTTCTTGTTTTTGTCTTGCTCCATGCTGGCCAGCCCAGTTTTTTCTGACAATCTGTGGGATTATATTCAACAGGAGAACACCATGGCTTAACTGTGGACACTAGGCCAATTCCCAGCTGACCAAGGTCACAGTCGGCTTTCTTCTTTCTCACTTTACCCTCATCACCCAGCCTTTGCACGTGCTATTCCCTCTGCCCAGAATACCTTTCTCTTCCTTTCTTCACCCAACTCTGCTTAAGCGTCACCCCCTCTGAGAAGGCCTCTTTGATCACCCAGCCTGCTGGCTTCCATAACCCACTCCCAACATGGGGAATAGCTCCTGACTATGGTTAGATCATGATTTTTTTGTGTGACTTCCTGACTGTGAGCTCCAGAAGACCAGGGACCATGTCTGTCTAACTTGTCACTGTATTCCTAGCACAAGCTCGAAGTAGACACTCAATACTTAATTGAGAATGTGAGCATCTAAGAGATATAGAATGTCACAATGATAGAAGCCAAGAATCCCCAGGCCTGGGAGCCACACCCTGTAGCAAGGGCGCCTGGTTGGTGGCAAAAGTCACCTTCCAGAAGATTTAGCTTGTTCTGAAATGATTCACTTGACCTACACCTCTGAGTTATGTCAATATGAAGTAAGAGGCTTCCTGCCCCCAGGAAAGTGTGACAAGCCAGTCTCTTTTTAAAATGTTTATTATTTTTGGGATGCCTGGGTGGCTCAGTCATTGGGCATCTGACTGCGGCTCAGGTCATGGTCCCAGGGTCCTGGGATCAAGCCCCGCACCGGGCTCTCTGCTCCGTGGGAAGCCTGCTTCTCCCTCTCCCACTCCCCCTGCTTGTGTTCCTTCTCTTGCCGTGTCTCTCTCTGTCAAATAAATAAATAAAATCTTTAAAAATAAAATAAAATAAAGTATTTATTATTTTTTTTAAACCTGGCTCTTTACCAGTGGAAGGTTCAATAGGTGTTGGCTTTGCCACCTCCAAACATCCCACACCCTGATAATGAACAATATGAAGCTGACCCTTGAACAACATGGGTTTTTAACTGCATGGGCCCACTTATACAAGGATTTTTTTTTTTTTAAGAAAAAAAAATGCAATTCTTTTTTTTTCTTAATTTGTCAGAGAGAGAGCGAGAGAGCACAAAGCAGGGGGAGCTGCAGGCAGAGTGGGAGAAGTAGACTCCCCGCTGAGCAGGGAGTCCAATGCGGGATTCGATCCCAGCACCCTGGGATCATGACCCAAGCCGAAGGCAGACACTTAACAACTGAGCCACCCAGGCGTCCCTAGAGCATGCAATTCTTGATCTCAGGGTCATGAGTTCCAACCCCACATTGGGGGTAGAGATTACTTAGTAAATAAATAAATAATTAAAAAAAAAATACAGTACAGTACTATTTTCTCTACCTTCCCCACCTCTACTAGTATTTTCTCTACCTTATCATTTTCTTTTCTTTTTTTAAAAGTGTTTTTTAAAAATTTTATTTATTTGTTTGTCAGAGAGAGAGAGCACAAGCAGGAGGAGTGGCAGGGAGATGGAGAAGCAGGCTCCCTGCTGACCAAGGAGCCCGATGCAGGACTCAATCCCAGGACCCTGGGATCATGACCTGAGCTGAAGGCAGATGCTTAACTGACTGAGCCACACAGGCATCCCTCTACCTTATGATTTTTTAAAAAATTTTAAAAAGAAAAAAATTTTTTTAAAGATTTTATTTATTTGAGAAAGAGAGATGGAGAGAGAGAGTGAGTGGGGGGCAGAGGGGGGGGGGAAGCAGGCTCTTCACTGAGCAGGGAGCCCGTGACGTGGGGCTTGATCCCAGGACACTGGGATCATGACCTGAGCTGAAGGCAGATGCTTAACGACTGAGCCACCCAGGCGCCCCTAATTTTCTTAATAATGTTTTCTTTTCTCTAGCTTACTTTATTGTAAGAATACATTATGTAATACATATAACATGCAAAATATATGTCAATCAATTGATTGTTATTGGTAATGCTTCAGGTCAATAATAGATTACTAGTAATTAAGTTTCTGGGGATTCAGAAGTTATAGGCAAATTTTTGACTGCATGGAGGTCGGTGCTCCTAAACCCTGTGTTGTTCAAGGGTCAGTTGTACCTGTTTTATGCTTAGCCTCTTCTTCTTGGTGAAATATTTTTTAAGATTTTATTTATTTATTTGAGAGAGAGTGAGAGATAGAAACAGAGAGAGCATGAGCAGGGGGAGGGGCAGAGGGAGAAGCAGGCTTTCCCCTGAGCAGGCAGCCAGGCTCGATCCCAGGACCCTAGGATCATGACTCGAGCTGAAGGCAGATGCTTAATGGACTGAGCCACCCAGGTGCCCCTTTTTCTTGGTGATAAACACCATTCCAGCTACATGGGTTCCATCCTCCAGACATCCCAGACAGGGGATAGGCAGAAAATAAACAGGGTAATAAACGAGTAAAACAAGTTGCTACTATGACAGAAATACAAAAAGAAAAAAGTCTGGGGTTGGAGCACCAACTAATTGCGGAAGTCAGGGAGGTCTTTCTCAGGAAGGGGTATTTGGGTCAAGGCCTGAAGGAAGTGAAAGGGCTGGTTATTGGAAAAGCTGGGGGCAGAGGGAACAGCACTGGCAACCCCCCTGAAACAGGATCATGCCTGGCAATTAGGAGAAAGGAGGCTGGTGTGGCTAGAGCTGAGGAGAATGGGGAACAGGAGAGGGATGAGATGGGGAGCTATAAGGAGTCTTGCAGGACAGTGGGAACCCACCAGGCTTTAGAGCAGAGAGGTCCCAGCAGTGTCACTGGGGTTGCCTTTCGGAGACTGTGGTCAACTCATCCTGCTTGAACTGCCCCTGATCTAAAACCTTCTTTCCCCACAGCCTGGTCCATTGTAACCACCCTCAGACCCCTAGTACTACCATTTTTACAGATGAGGACACTATGCCTCAGTAAATGAAGAAACTCTAAAGTGTAGGTGCCTCGGACAATTTGGCCCCCCAAACCTAATTATTGAATGAAATAAGCAAGGTGTGTTTGGAGGGAGTGGATGAGAGTGGAGCAATTCAGGAGGGACTGGCTAGGAATCTGAGCTGCTTGCGGTTGCATTTTGGCTAAATTCAGTTCCCGGTCTCTCTAAGCCCATTTCCCCACCTGAACGGGGTGGAATGTGTTAATTTCTCTGCCCCTTTCTCCTGCCCCCTCCCTCCCCAGCTTCGCAGGAGGGAAGCAGAGAGTGTGGACAAAGCGCTAAGCGACAGTAAAGGTTTGCGAGGATTCCCCTGGGCTTGGCCGGTCTAAGCACCGCGCGTGGACCGCGGGCTCTGGCGCGCCCTGGTGGCCGGGCAACTCCTATCTGATGCCGCCAGACCACGTGTGACGTGGAGGCGGCCATATTTCATCCGGGCAATGGCCATCTTGGTAAAGGCAACATTCTAGATTGTAGTTTTTACCCTCCCCTCGTAGTTTGCCAATATCTGAAGTGAGAGAAAGGGGTGGAGCCTTACAAAATATCCTCTTCTCGAAGAGGAAAAGAAACGGCCGATAACCTGGGCTTGGGTTGGAGGCCAGGGCAGCAGTTCCCTTACCAAGAGGGCAACAGCGCCGGACGTAATCAGCACGCGCCTCCGGGAGCTCGGCGCGCAGGCCCCGCGGTGGCGTCACGGATTCGCGACCGGGCCAGCGCGGGGGGAAGGAGGTAGGAGCGGCCGCGGCGCGGGCGGAGCCGGGGTGCGGGGAGGGGGGGAGGGGCGGGGGGGCGCGGCGGGGCGGCTTGGCCTGAGAGCACCCCCCTCCGCCCTGCGGAGGGCTGGAGGCGGGGCGCTTAGAGACAGGGGCACTTTCGTCGCCCAGTCCAGAGGGCTCTCGCGGGGGCTGTGCCCATTTCCCAGAGCGGGCGACTGAGTCCTGGAGGCATTGCGTCCTGTTCGAGGCCAGCCAGCTCCGGTCCTGCCTCTGAGCACCTTCCCGGCTTGGGGGTAACAGAGCTGGGTACGGACGCCCCCCAGTATCTTGCAGTGGGGTCAGGGCTGGGGAGAGGGACTACGGGCAGGGAGAGCTCAGAAAGGGTAGCGGGAGGGATTCTGGGAAGAGACTGTGTTGAACTTCCATCTTCTATTCTCTCTTGTACTTTTACATCCAGTCAACCACGTGGGTCTTGATTCCCTCCTAAATGCACACCCCTGCCCGTCCAGCGCCACTCCCCGGATCCCTGCCAGAGCTCCCTACTTATCTCACCGCTCCAGTTCACCTCTTCACCAACCCCAGGGCTCTTACCCGCAGATCTGCGCCTCCCGGTTCTAACGCCCTCCGCATGTTTTCATCACCGTGGAATACGGATCCCCGCTTCCCAGCCTGCCTCCCTCAAACTCCTGGGGCCTCGGAGCTCCTCACACTTTTAGGCCTTTTCTTAGATATCTCCTTCAGGAAGCCCTTTGACACCCCTTAGCCCCCAGGCTGGGTCAGAAAACCCCTCTAGGTTTCCCCAGCGCCCTGCAAGTCCCCATCATAGTTCTCGTGGCAAATTGTCGCCCTTATTGTCTGTCTCCCAGCCAGCCTGGCAGTCAGATCGGTGCTGCCTCTTTTCCCCAGCGTCCCACACATATTAGGTGTTCAGTGCATGTTTACTGAGTGACAAAAGTGTGTGTGTGAATAAGTATTTACCACACAGAGAAGAAAAGCTGTCTGTGTTAGTCTGCTCGGGCTGCCATTTAAAAAATACCATAGACTGGGTGGCTTAAACAACAGAAATGTACTTGCTCACGGCTAGGAAGTCTAAGATCAAAGTGCCAGCCAGTTTGGTTCCTGGTGCAGGCACTCTTCCTGACTTGCGGAGAGAGCAAGCTTTGGTGTCTTTTGCTCTTACAGGGACACCAGCCCCATTCCATTAGGGCCCCACCCTTATGGCTTCACTTAATCTCTATCACCTCCTCACTGGCCCTGTCTCCAAAGACAGTCACACTGAGCTTTAGGGTTTCAGCATATTAATATTGAGAGAACATCAACATTTCGTCCCGGCCTGAGGAGAGGATCAAAATTGTCCTGTCAGGTTTTGGGATGGAGTTGGGGGTCTTGAGCAGCGTGACCTGGGAGGAGAGGATGCTGGGGCAGAGTCCCTGTGAGTGGGCAGGATTTTTGCAGGAGGAGGGAATGGCGGAGGGTGCATCAGGTGAGGGCGCAGCAAGAGCAAAGCCTCAGAGGCTGGAGAGGGAAGTGAGTGGGAAGAACAGTGAGAAGCTGAGCTTGGACACAACCCAGAGTGAAGTAAATATTGAGGGAACTCTGGAAATAGACGCTTGTTCATTCATTTGCTCAGAACATTTATTGAGCCCTTACTGTACAGGGCACTGGGGACACAGCAGTGACCATGGTATTCCTTGCCCTCACAGAGCTCCCAGCCTGCCGAGAAAGACGGACATTTGTCAAATAATCATATAAATGAACATAAAATAGCAACCCAAACAAAGTGCCTCAGAATTTTGTGGTCTGAGAGAGGGCGTCTCAGGGGAGGCTTCCTGGAGGCAGAAACACCTGAGCTAGGCCCTGAAATTTAAATAAGAGTTAACTGGGTAAAAAGAGGAGTGAAGAGCAGCCCGCCAGGTGGAGGGCACAGCAAGTGCAAAGGCCCTGAGGCAAGAACCTGCTTGGGATGTTTGAAAAATGGCGGGGAGGCTGGTGTGGCTGCCACCCACAAGGGAGTGGAAGATGGGGGGAGAGTAGGGTGGGGAGTTTCCTAATCTGTAACTTGGACAGTGAGTCCCAGTTCTTGGCACTCCCCTGGGGAATCCAGGGTGGGGGCGTTCTGTTGAGTACATTGCAGACGCTCAGTAACGAATGCTTGATTTAGGGGCCAAGGAGCAGCTGGGGGAAGTGCAGGATCAGGCTAGCATACCCCCTGTGGCAGCTCACGCATCCTATGCGAGGAGGAACTGGAACCAACTCTCTGTCTCAGCTCAGGGGGAGCACTTCGTCTGTGATTGCAGTCAGTATTCAACCCTGAGTCTTCTGGGGCCACTGATCTCCCCAACTTTGCCCTGCTCTGCCCCATGGGGCTCTCTCCTCAGTCTCAGCCTGGGCCAGGGGGCCACCCCTTGATGTTAAGGGGGGGGGCCTCAGTGGTCTCAGAATCCTGATCTGCACTGATGTTCCCCCAGGGGCCAGCTGGGACCCTCGGGTGGGGCAGTGGTTAGGAGCACAGAGTTGGGATTGAGAGTCTGCCGCAGGGTCGTTGCATATCCTCTGCCATCTGCCCAGAAGTCCCATCCCTTCATCCTCAGGGCTGCCTCTCACCCATCCTTCAGATCTCAGCTCTGCTGCCACACACCAGCATTGGGAGAATTCACTCAGACGCTGTGTATAAAGCACTGAGCCCAGTGTGCACAACCACTGCAAATGGGAGCTGATATTAGAGTTTCCAGCGGGGCTGTGAGGTGGGAGCCCCTGCCCCACAAGCCACACAGTTAGGAGGCTGGAATGGGGTGGCCTGGTGGTCCTGAGTCAGAGTGACCCCCGTATTCTCTCCCCTTCATTTTTGGATGCTGGGCCTATTTCCCCAAGGGGACTGAGCTGGAGATGTTCAGGGGGGACAAACAACCCAGGAGTGGGGAACATCAGCCCATTTCCCAGATGAAGAAAACTGAGGCCCAGAGAGCTGAAGGCATGTGCCTGGGCCGCACAGCCTTCCCTTCCTCACCTGGAAGGCAGGCTTTGGAGGTGAGACCCTAGGCTTAGCGCTGTGCGGTCTGGCCAGGTACCTTGACTTCCCCACCTCAGAGAGGGAACAAGGGCAGTCCCCACATTTAGAGCTTTGGAGGCATTCTATGGAGTTGGTCCACATGAAGGTGTTAGTGGAGGGAGGGTGGTGTCTGCCATTTGTGTGCATCGCTTTCCCAGCACCCAGCGTGGGACTCGCTCGGACCAGGGGCCTGCTGGACCGCAGCTGTCCAGCTGTGCGAGCCTGGGCTGGGTCATTGGGAGCAGCTCACGGCAGCTGCTTACCCAGGGTGAGGAGGACTTGGCCTCAGGGCTCTGGGCCCTGGGGACTGAGGCCTCATAAGTGGCAGCATTGAAGGAGCCACACACAGACTGGCCCCCAGGGGGCCACAGAGGCATGACTGTAAGAGCCAAAAAGTGGAAACAACCCAGATGTCCTTCAGTGGTGGATAGATAAACAAAATGTGGTCAATTTGTACAGCGGAATATTACTCAGCCATAAAAAGGAAGGAAGCCCTGCCATGCTAAAAAACACAGATGAACCGCGAAAACATCACACTGAGTGAAAGGAGCCAGACATAAAAGGCCACAGAGTGTATCATATTCCATGTATATGAAACGTCCAGAAGAGGCAAATCCATAGAGACAGAAAGCAGATGAGTGGTTGTCAGGGGCTGGGCGGGGGAGGGTGTGTGACTGCTAGTGGGTGTGGGGTTTCCTTTTGGGGGGATGGGAATGTATTCTGGAACTAGATAGAGGTGACGGTTGCACAACATTGTGAATGTTCTAAATGCCACCAAATTGTGCACTTTAAAAGGGTTCATTTTTTGTTGTGTGCATTTCACGTCAATAAATTTTTTTCAAAAAGGAGATCACAAAGTCTCAAGCCCTCGTTTTACAAACAAGGCCTTTGAGGCTCCAAGGGGATCCTGACTGCAAGTGTGAGTCTGGGGGTACCAAGGGTGGCTGCGCCCCCCCCCACCCCCGCTTACTGGTCCCTGCCCTCCCGCAGCCTGCTGAGGGATGCCCAAGAAGTTCCAGGGTGAGAACACCAAGTCGGCAGCGGCCCGGGCACGGAGGGCTGAGGCCAAGGCAGCAGCTGATGCCAGGAAGCAGAAGGAGCTGGAGGATGCCTACTGGAAGGATGAGGACAAACACGTCATGAGGAAGGAACAGCGCAAGGTGGGTGGCTCCCAGGCTCCTGTAGCTGTGGCTAAGGTGGGCAGTCAACATGCAAACCCCCTGGGGCTTTGGCTTGAAGGGTGAGGAGGCACGGGACATGGAGCAAGGGCAAGGAGGGAGGTGGAGGCAGAGGCTCGTGCAATGGCCCTGGGGTGGCCAGGACTTGGCATGTTCAGGGAATGGCAAGGCAGCCACTTTCCTGTGTGGGCGTATTTCTCTCCTTCATGTAATGTCAGGGTTGGGCTAGACTGGCACTTCTCACCGTGGGGTGATTCTGCACTCAGCAGGCACTTGGCACATCTGGAGACATTTTGGATTGTCATAACTAGTGGGTAGAAAGTGCTGCTGGCATCGTGGTGGGTGGGGGCCAGGCATGCTGCTCAACACACTTCAGGGCACAGGATGGCCCCATAGTAACGAATGAGCCAGCCCCAGACGTCAGCAGTGCCAAGGCTGAGGAATGCTGTAATCGGTCCCCCGTATCCACCCTGCTGGCCACAGGGCTCGCCGGCTCTTCCAAGTGTGTATAAAAACACAGAAGAGTGCGTCTGTCCCCTGATAGGCCCCATTGTCACGCACACAGTGGGTACGAATTGGTGTCTGGGGAGTGGGTCAGGGCTGGTACTGACTGGTACTGCTGGGTCCAGTAGGTGGCACCAGAGACCCATTTATGGCTGTCGCTCCTGGTCCCCTGGGCTGGTCAGAGGTTCTTGCCCAGACTAACAGTGGGAGAAAGTAGCAGGGGTGACATGCCATCCCTGCTTGCCCAATTCCTGGCATGCCTGGGCACTTTTGTGAGTTTTTCCCATCGTCTTCCTGTGCGGGACTGGATCCTTCCTTGTTTTTGGTTGGACATTGGTCACCGGTTCCCTCCCCACATCCTGTGCTGCATTGGGTCCACGGAGGTCTTTCAGTTTTCTTTTTGACTATCAGTATTTTGACAATATAGGAAAGTTGAAAACCCAAAAGAAAAAACAATGTCTGCCAAAGAGCCATTATGCAGAGAGAAAAGCCAGAGAGGTCGGACCCTCTGCTCAGCAGGGAGTCTGTTTCTCCCTCTGCCCCTCCCCCTGCTCATGCATGCGTGCCCTCTTTCTCTTTGTTAAATAAATAAATAATATAATTTATATAAAATAAATAAAATTTATTTATTTGACAGAGAGAGAGCACAAGCAAGGGGAGCGGGAGAAGCAGGCTCCCCACTGAGCAGGGAGCCTGATGCAGGTCTCAATCCCAGGACCCCAGGATCCTGATCCAAGCCAAAGGCAGACATTTAACCAACTGAGTCACCCAGGCACCCCTAAAATAAAATCTTTAAAGCCTCTAACTCTTGATCTCAGCTCAGGTCTTGATCTCAGGGCTGTGAGTTCAAGCCCCGCGTTGAGCTCCATGCCCAGCATGGAGCCTACTTAAAAAAAACAAAAAAGAGGAAAAAAATCTTAAAAAAAAAAAAAGAAAGAAAAGAAAAAAGCAAATCCATGCTCACTCCAAAACGCTAAAAAATAACACACCTCTTCTCCCCACATGACACCAAAGACCTTTCTCACCCAGTGGCCTACCCCAAAGCCCATGTCTTGAGCTAAATAGAGGCCCACAGCCATATTTCTCCTGGTCTCCAGGCATCAGCCACGGATGGGGCTGTACTTCATCTCCCCACCTGGACGTCAGCATTTCATTTCCACTTGTTCCATATTAAGCAACTTGGCGATGAGCACCTGTCTGGGTTCCATGTCAGTTATATATGAGACTCATTTCTTAGGGCTCTGGAATATTCTGCAAAGTGGACTTACCGTCTCCCATCGCCAGAAACTGCCAATTGCTAATTGCTCTTTTTTAAAAACTGCAAGTGACTTTTTCAAAAAATTTTGCTGAATGTCAGAGTATAAATGCTCATGTTCCCTCCTCAGTCCCATGTCCCTAGAGACTAATGGCCACAAGCTGCGTGTCTTTCCTGAGTTATTGGAACCTTTTGGAATTCATGCATTCATTCAGCATCCTTTTACTAAGCACCTACTGGGCACTGGGCCTGGGGCCAGAAGGCAGCTGTTCGAAACCCAGGCCAGGGCCTGCCTCCAGGACAAACCACATAGTCAGAAGAGAGAAACAGGGACTTGTGGAACACAGGAAAAAGCCATGGGGTGGAGGAGCCTGATAGGGAGCCAGGAACTCCGGAGGCGCCAGAGTTAGCCAGGGAAGGAGGCTGCATTGGTATACCAGGAGGAGAGAGCAGCCAGTGCCAAGGCCAAGGCAGGGCTGAATGAACATGGGCTGTATGAGAACCATGTGGGGTAAGGGGGCCTTGGGAGGACATTACGTCTGATTGATGATTAAACTGAGGATCAAAGCACAATGGCCCTGCCTGAGGTGCCTGAACACAGGTGTGGGAGCCCTTCACCTTTAACCTCTCCCCCGCTTTCCTGCTGGGCAGGCAGGGTAGAGGTCAGAGGCCCAGGGGGTATCCTCAGGCACATGGAGTCGTCTTCTGGAACACTTAGTCCCACTATAGGAGTGTCACAGAGGGCACTGAAGGAGCGGGGACCATCCCCAAGGCATGGGAGTCAGATGGCAGAGTTGCAGGCAGAGGGTAGGCAAGTGGGGGTGCATGGGCTGCAGGGCCCTGTGGGGCTGTGGGTGGGAGATGGCAGAATGTTCCAAGCCTATGGCTGCCCTGCATTATAAATGAACCAGAACATGGCTCTGCCCCCTAGGTAGTCTAGGGGGCAGCAACCCAGGGCAAGTCCTGTAGGCCAGATGGCATCAGGGTCTCCTTGGGGTGCAAAGGTGGGACCAGTCCCTTGTGACACTTGGCTGGGGACACTGCCCCTAAGGGCAGAACCCCTGCTCCAGCCAGCAAATGTGTTCAGACCCTCCCTGGCTCCTGTTGACTTTGGAATCCAATACAAACCCCTCCCCACCTCTCCTCCTTCCACATTTTCCCCTCCCTACTCCAGCCACACCAGCCTCTAGGAGGTTCCTACATCATGGCCTTTGCACCTGCATTCCCACCACTAAGGACTTTCCTGTCCTCCAGTTCTCGTCCAGGCTGGCTTCTCCTCCTGCCCAGGTGTCACTTTTCCTCCGAGAACCACCCACCCACCTGCCATGGCCAGGGTTCCTTGTTGTTCCCATAGTCATATAGGCTGGGAACTCTCAGGTAATCCCATGGTGCCCCAGCTGTGTCCCCTGTGCCTAGCACAGGGTCTAGCACGCAGCAGGGCCTTGGTCCACCCGTGCCAGTGGTGGGGTCCACTCCTGATCACCCCCTCCCCCCAGGAGGAGAAGGAGAAGCGGCGCCTGGAGCAGCTGGAGCGCAAGAAGGAGACCCAGCGTCTGCTGGAGGAGGAGGACTCCAAGCTCAAGGGCGGCAAGGCCCCCCGCGTGGCTGTGCCCAACAAGGTCACCCGGGCCCAGATTGAGGAGACGCTCCGCCGAGACCACCAGCACAAAGAAGCCCCGGACACAGGTGGGGCTGCGGCCCACTCTTGAGCTGCCTTTTTACCCAGTAAAGGACAGGCTGACCCTGGCTGAGTCTAGAGCCCCTTCTTCGGCCCCAGAGAAGCTGCCTTGGCTGTGTGGTGAAGCATGGGTGGTGAAGAAGTGGCCTGGCAGACCTGGCTTTGAGCACGGAGAGCATGGGCACACACACGCGTGTATTTACTTGCTCTGCACCTGACCTGGGCCTGTGCCCCATGGGGTCCTCAGGGCATTAATGAGGCGCCTTGAGGCTGAGATGGTAGCCATGAGTGGGGCACCTCCTGTGTGCCCGGTTGCAGGAAAGTCAGGAGGGCAGCGTGGCCTGGGCAGGGGCTGGGAGGGCAAGAGGGCTCCCCCATCCTTCTTTGCCTGCCTGCCTCCTCTCTCTCTCTTCCCCCATTGGGTCTCTGTCATCTCTCTGGAACTCTGCATCCCTGCTTATCTCTCTCTGTCTGTGTGTATGTCTCTGTCACCTGGCTGCCTCCCACCCCCAGCCGAGAAAGCCAAGAGCCACTTGGAGGTGCCGCTGGAGGAGAATGTGAACCGCCGCGTGCTGGAGGAGGGCAGCGTGGAAGCGCGCACCATTGAGGATGCCATCGCGGTGCTCAGGTGACGGGCGGGGCTCGAGCACGGGGGCGGGGCTATGCGTCTGGGGGCGGGGTCGCCCCATAGACCCGCCCCCTAACGCCACCGTCCTCCCCTAGCGTGGCAGACGAGGCTGCGGACCGGCACCCAGAGCGCCGCATGCGGGCGGCCTTCACTGCCTTTGAGGAGGCGCAGCTGCCGCGGCTCAAACAAGAAAACCCCAATATGCGGCTGTCGCAGCTGAAGCAGCTGCTCAAGAAGGAGTGGCTGCGGTCGCCAGACAACCCCATGAACCAGCGGGCCGTGCCCTTCAATGCCCCCAAGTGAGCCCAGAACTGGGGGAGCCGCCCCACAGGCGGTCAGGGTCGTGACGTCACACGCCCTCCTGCTGGGTCAGCTACGTGGGTTACAGAGAGGTCCGGGGCTGAGGCAAGTGTCCTGGGGGCTACGTGGCATCGTAGGCCATGCCTCCCGCTGTAGAGCCCCTGCTTCGAGTGACGCCCACCACCCCCTTCCTGCGCGCGTGGAGCCCTGGGGCTGATGCCCAATAAAGGCAGTCGGTGAAGCAGAGTGTGCACTTGAAGTCTCTGTGGGTGGTGGGGAGAGGAGGGCTGGAATGCCGGGGAATGCAGGGGGTCACATTCAGAGAAGATCAGGGCCCCCCAACTGCCCTCGTGTCGCAGCAAGCCAACTGAGACGTGTGCCTGGCTCTTATGGCATCCCCACCTGGCTGGGCCACTTGTCCGTGAAGGGACCTGTACCACCACTTCCGGAAGCCTTGCTGGCCTGCTGCAAGAGGACTGCTCAGAGAGGTTGAGGCACTGGCTCCGGGTCACAGAGCACTTCAGGGCAGAACCAGAGGCAAGCTAGAGGTGATGTAGTTAGCATCCTGAGATTCTGGTTCAGAGTCAGCAGCCAGGTCACATACTGTGCTTGGGGGTCAGGAAATGCTGGCTGCTCTGGTGTTATTCCAACATGGGAGGCATCCTGGGCAGGCTTCCCGGTGGAGGATTTTTCAGAGCGGGCCTGAGTGGGAGATGAGTCAGATTCCATCGCATAGGCAGGCAAGGGCTTGGAGGCTGGAGCACGAAGGTGGATCTGGGTAGGAATAAGTGTCCCGTCAGAGGCCGCATGTTTGGGAAGGGCTGGGTAAGATCTGCACCTGGTTCTGGCTTCCTAGAGCTTAGCTGGCTTTGGAGAGTTGGCAGAAAGGGGGGGCAGCAGCCAGATGGGCCCACATGTGTTAGGCAGGGTCTAAGTGTTTACCAGGTCACTGCTATGGCTCCCACCCAAGCAATACCCTCCCTGCACCCACAAGGCTGCCCTTGTGGTCTCTGGTCCCCATTCCCCCCAACTGTATGGTGTCAGAGCTGGGCCAGAGGGGGCCGTAACAGTTTCATGGAGGGAGGGCCTTGAAGAATGCACAGGAATTCGCTACACAGACAGGGACGGAAAAGGCTGAAGGAATCACCTATGCAAAGGCCTGGAGGTTATATCTCTCCTGTTCAAGGGAGGGGTGCCATTAATAATTGGGTTCAGCTAAAATGCAGAATGGAAGGTGCCTGAAACGACGGTAGCTGGCATAAAACTAACCAACATATACAGAGCACTGGTTTAGTTTGGAGATCCTAGAGCCAACTCTAAGACATCAGCCAGAAGGCATGTGAAGAATCTAGGAAATACCCCAGAAAACCCTGTGGGGGTTAGGGAAGTGAGGCAGAAGGCCACCAAGAAACATGGGGGGAGGGGGGGAGTTGAGGGGGAAGATGACCACTGAACGGGGACTAGACCAGCTGTGAGAACCATCCTCTGGATGCTGGGCCCTGGCCTAGCCCATGGTAATGTTTCACTGAACCCTTGGGACAGTCCCATGAGATATTTATCCCCTTTACAGACGGTAAAACTAAGTCACCTGCCTGTGTCACATACCCAAGAAAGCTGCCAGGGTTGCGGGGGAGCAAGCGGGGGCAGCAGTGGGATCTGGAATGGGGGTTGAAGGTGTCAGCTAAATAAGGGGTGGAAGAGCCCAGATGTCTCCCCACAAATAGAGGCTTCTGCCTTCTACCTCTGGGGTCTTAGGCCAGGGCCTTAATGGGTCTAAGCCTCAGTTTCCTCCTATTTTTAATGGGATAAAACAGTATCTAACCCCAGGCTATCTGGGGAATCAACGAGACGGTGCCTGGAAAAGGCATATCCTGAAGAAAGGCTTGGCAAAGGAGCCTCCTGCATGGCCACGTTGAGGTCTTTGTGGTTGGGAATTAGGGAGCGCGGGCGACTAACGGTGATTAACCAGAAGGAAAATGTCAGCTGGGCGTGCAGGGCCTCCGTGCAGGCGAGGCTGAGGAACGGGAATTCACCCCAGAGCGATGGGGAGCAATATAAGAAGGGTATCGGAGCTGCATGTGGCAAGCTCTCCTGGGGACCTGCAGAGGGACGGCCAGGGGACCAGAGAGGAGGTAAAACTCAGGACAGGAGCTGAGAGGACCGCCTTCTGACTGAACTATGGTAATAACCTTTGTTCCCTTTCCACGGAAAAGCCCCTTCTTTCTCCGGCCCCGCCCCCGCGGAATCCCAGGCCCGCGCTTGCGCGCGGGCAGCAGGGAATCCCCGGCTCCGCTGCAGTGCGCGGGAGGGGGCGTGAGACGGGAGTTCCGTGTTCTCCCAGCCCTCCCCGCGCGCGTTGCCGGGACGACCGAGCGGGGCCGTGGGGACGCCGGGCGCACACTGCGCCTGCGCGGGGGTGCTCGCTTCACGCGCTAGGGCTTTCCCGTCGAGCGCTAGGCGGGGAGGGAAAGCCTCGCCCGGTGCGCATGCGTCGATCCCTGCCCGACCCCCGCCCTGTGGGCAAGGGAATCCTCACGCGCCGCAGTGCGCACTGGGGGCGGGGTGGGGAAACCGGCTCAAACCAGAGTGGGGTTTGCTGAGGAGGTGGCGGAGGAGGGAGAGAGAGCGGGGTCTTCCGGAGGTTCCCGCTCCGGCCTTCGCCGTCGCCTTGGCAACGGGGTGCGCGGGCCGCAGCGAGGGGGACGGCGGCCTCAGGGAAGCCGGGCGGTTCTGCGCCTGCGTGGAGCTCGGCGCCGGTGGCCGGGGTTCCCCCTCGTGCGCCCCCAGGACCGGCGGTGGGGAGGAGGGCGGTTCTCGGAGGAGAGGAGAGGGTGGGTGTCCCGGGAGGAGGTTATCGCGGAGACAGGGGCTTTGGAGGAGGGGAGGATGGTGAAGGGACGTGGAGGAGGGGTGGGTACCAGAGAAGGTGGGGGAAAGGCGAAGCGCTGGGGAAGATGGGGAGAGGGGTGCATGAGGAGGACGAGTCGGGGGATGGGGTAATGAGGGAGTGTGTGGAAGGAGGGGGACAACAAAGGAAGAGAGAGGAGGGGAGGGGGGAAACTTGAACAGTTAAGGGACGTGGACAACGTGTGGGGGACAAAGAAAAGCTTAGGAAGGGAACACGTGGGACGGGAGGGGGGATGGGAGGGGAGAGGACGGACACCCATAGGGCCCCTCCTCCTCTTCCCCCCAGCAAACCCCAGTTTTGCTTGGCCAGGAGATCTGGGCCTAGGGTTTCCAGATTTAGAAAAGAAAACTACAGGTTGCCCAGCTAAACCTGACTTCAGATAAACAACGAGTAATTTTTATTTTTACAAGTATGTCCCATTCCGTGCCCTGTATTTTATTTGGCAGACCTAATCTTGATTTGGCACCCCCTTACTACCCCACCCCCCGCCTGTGCTCTGAGGCTTTCTGAAACCTCTCCGATGATGCCTTTGTCTCTTCCTTCCCTGGTTCCCCATATCCCTGCATGCTGGGTCCCCCCCACTTCCCATGCTATCTCCCACCTTTCTGGTCTTGAACACCAGCCTGAGGTCAAGTCCTGGCCTGGCAGTGAAATGTGCAAAGAAAAGGCACTCAACCCATCTTCAAGGGCTTTCTCTCTCCCTCAACCCCCACAAGCCCTCCAAACCCTTGGCTCTGGGCCTGGCCCTGCTGAGGCCACATGTTCTTGCTCATCCAGCCATCACCTTTTCCCAGAACCCCCAGGGCTCTGTACTCTCAGGACCCCAGGAATCCCCACCCCCTCTGAACTCACCCTCAATCTCTGGGCATATAAATTTATAGTAGGTGCTCAAACATTTCAGGGTAAATTTATGGAGGCAAGTATTGGGGGGCCAGTGTTTGATTTCTCAACACAGCTGCGTTTTCTGTCCCATGGGGGCACATCCCCTCTCTGAGCTTTTGTACCCTCCAACAAAGCGATTTTCCTTTTATCCTCCCTTTTGGTTTCAAAAAAAAAAAAGTATAAGAAAACATGATGGAAAAGCTAATAACAAAGGAAAGGTCACTCCCCTCCCCATGCCCAGGGCTGCCCCCAGTGCCTCCCCCTCCCTGCAGTTCTCGTCTTTGTTCTTCATACCTATTTGCCATCTGAACAGACATACCTCCGTACTGGCTTCTGCTCAACAGGCCTGGAACTCGGTCCCTGTGGGCCCTTTTTCTCGCGGTATGTTATTCTGGAAACGGGCTACGCCATCCCTGGGGTCGGGGGAGGCAACATTTAGACGCCTGTGTTTTTAGTTTCACTGTGGAAAGTGACACCCCTGCAGAAGCAGGTGCTGGATCTTTTGTGCCATGTCCTAGGGGTGCTTTCCAGGGTGGTTGGGGCAGTGGTGCCATCTGTTTGGAGCTGGGTAGCTCCTGGGGTGGTGCTGGGTCAGAGTTGGCCCCTCCTCTCATCAGCCAGGCCTAAGTTGCTGGGGGTGGGGGGCACATTCAGGCAGAAGGTGAATAAGTAACAGAGCACACCAGGAATTGAAGATCGTAAACTAGAGGGATGTGCCCAGAGCAGGAGGTGACCTCAGACCAGGCTCTGAAAGACAATAGGGGGTGAGGGAAGGGTGATCCTGGCAGAAGGAAAAGCGGATGTAAAGGCCCTGACGCTGGACAGATTAAGACAGAGGCTGAGTGTGGCCCAGTGTGGGGGGTGGTCTAGGGAAATAGCCCTAGTGCTGGGACAAAAGGCAATGGGAGCCCGACCACTCAGGACTTGGAGGGGGAGAATCAGGTCCTCTAGGTTCAAGGAGGAGGGTGCTGGTTATGTGGACAGGGACATGATCAGTCACAAAGCTGAGGACGGAATTCTGTAGCTGCATCATGGAGAAGGGACTGGGGAGACAGTGGACAAGAGCAGCAGCAGGACTGGCTGGGGCGTTCTGGGGGCACTGCAGGGCAGTTGTCTGGGTTCAAGGGAGGGGGACTCCCCCTCCCTCCATGAAGCTGCCCTGTAACTGCTAGCTCTTTACTCTCCCTCCCCGTGTCCGACCAAGGTAGGGACCTCAACTCCCCCCCCACACACACAGGTGGAGAGTCATCCCCGCAGAGGTACTGGGTGAGACCCCTCTTAGGTCCAGTACCCGCGGTTCCCCTAGCCCTCCCTCTCTCTGCCTCCACAATGCATACCCTAGAGGTCCCCTGCCCCTTTGTTCTCTTTCCCTCCACACACGGTCACGGTCACGCTGGCGGCTCCTTCTGAGAGCATCTCACACACAATGGGAAGGAGGGGGATGCGCTCCCAATAGCCCCCCACCCCATTCCCTGCCGTTCGCATCCTCCAGCCCCGCCCGCGCGGCGGAATCCCGGCCTCGGGGACCCCACCCTTGGAATGCATTACCTTTCCGGAGACGCTCCGGGCGGCGGGGGGGGGGGGGGGGGGGGGGGGGGGGGAATGGAGAGGGAGGGCTATTTTTAGAATGAATGGAAGAAAAGAGGGGGAAAAAACAACAACAACAAAAAAAAGGATGGAGGCTCGTGGAAGCCTCCTTGCTCCCAGAGGAAACCCCCTCAACCCAGGCCAAGGCAGAAGGTGGGTGGGGGTTCCGAAACTGGGCGGGTGGGGCTGCGGGAGGCAGGGGGCTACGAGGGAGAGCTCGGTGGT
This sequence comes from Leptonychotes weddellii, assembly GCF_054177405.1. Classification (NCBI taxonomy): domain Eukaryota; kingdom Metazoa; phylum Chordata; class Mammalia; order Carnivora; family Phocidae; genus Leptonychotes; species Leptonychotes weddellii. Next base: position 10,576,868 of record NC_138369.1, read on the forward strand.
CTGGGAGGGCACCACTCCTCCTGGGGGGGAGCTGGAGGACGGCAGCAAAATACAGCCGGCAACCCCAAAGACTTCTGAGAGCTGGAGGGACCCCAGAAGTGGATGCTGTCCAGTCGCAAGGAAGAAATCGGCTCAGAGAGGGGCCGGAGCAGGGCCAAGGTCGCAGGAGGGGCTGAGCCCTGAGCAGCGCCCCCTCCGCCATCACCCAGTGACCCAAACCCCGTGAGCCGCATTCTTATAATTTGGCAGTGACCTTCACAATCTCGCTGCCCAGGCCCCTGCTGTTCACGTTCAGCGGGGTCCCTGAATCGTGCGGGGAGAGGGGGGACGTCACAGCCCAACAGTGATATTAGAGAAGTTTTCTGTGGTTTGTTTTGTGGCCACCCGGGGTACCCCTCCCTCACTGGGACCTTCTAGCCCCAGCAACGTCACCAGCTCCCTGAAGCCTCCGGGTTCCCCCTGGACCTCCCAGGCCCCACAGCCCGCTCAAGGTTGGGGGCTTAATTGCCTTCCTTTCTGGCCCTGGCTCCATTCCTTCCCCGGACGCCGGAGAGCGACCCCCAGAGAGAGGCGGGCAGCCGCATTTCTATGCTGCTGGGGCGCTGGGCCCTGGCCAGGGGCTCCCCATCTCTGGGTCTCAGTTTCCCCATCTGTAACATGAACGTCGTGGGCCAGGAGCGGCAAAGGGTCCTCCCAGCTTTTTGAGCGTTCTTTGGGATTGGCTGTTACACCCCCGCGGGGAGGGGGATTCCCTCCCCACCCTTTCTGGAGAAGCGTTGTGGGAGAGGGGGTCGCCCGGTGGCCGCCGCAGTCCGCCTCTCGCGCTCCTCCGGGTAGGCGCCCCTCCCCGGGAGGCGGGGCGGGGCCCAGGTCGGCGGGGAGGGGGTCAGCTCTGCGGCGGCGCGCGCACACCCTCCCGGCTCACACGCCCTTGCCCGGCCGTGCACTTGTCTTCGCGCTCGGGCCAGGCGCTGGGGCTCCGGCGGCGGCGGCCGTCTCTGGCCGGTGAGTAGGCAGTAGTGGGGCATTGGGGCGGGGGGCGGTTTACAGGGCGGAGGTCCGAGCGGCGCTCCCCTTCTCCTTGGTGGGCGTTTTGGTCAGGGTTTGCCCCGACTTCGGGAATTGAAAGGGGGAGATGCGGGAGGGAGGGAAACCCCTTCCATCCCCCACCCCCCGCCCAACTCCAAGCCCGGAGTCACTCCAGACGCCCACTGCATACCCTTATGAGGAGGGGGCTACCGCTCCGGGAATTTGAAATGCGGAGACGTCCTCCCACAGAGGTGAAGGTGGAGACAAGGGGACCCTCCGGCGCTTGCACGGGGGAGGGGTAATGGGGGGGGAGGACCAGCTCGATTGCTCCCTGCCCCTCAGTCCTTTCCACCTCCCACTGAGTGTGGTGGGGATTCCCCTGGCTGGCCCACTGCAGAGTGGAAGGGAACCCCCCCCTCCCCACACCTGCCAGCCTACTGTGCGTGGGAGCTCTTGCTGTGCTCTCTCCCCTAAGCTCCGCCCTCCCCCGCCCCCACCCCATTGACTGGGAAAGGGGCTGAGGCCAGAGAGGGCTAGCACTTACCCAAGGTCACCCAGCTGGGCAGAGGCAGAGCTGTGTTTGTGGCGGACTCACTAACCCCAGAACTCAGCTGGTGGTGTCAGCTCTAGGGTCCTCTGCTCCCTGCGTTTAACCGTCAGGGTGGGGCTTGAGGGCCCTGTCTGGAACTGGGGCGGGGGGTGGGGGGTGTCCATACTCTCTTCAAGTCACTCCACCCTGCTGGAGGCCCAGACAGGACGAGTGGATAAGCCCCTCACCTGGCTCCCTCCAGGTTCTCAGGTCTCTTGTCCCTCCTAGACCCTCTTCCCCAGCCTCCTCAGGCTGCCCTAGAGCTCAAAAGAAGTCCCGCTGATGAGGGGGAGATGGGGAGGGAGGGCAAGGGGTACTTCCAGAGCTGATAGAGTAATCTCCACTCTGACACACCGACCCACTGGGTGACCTTGGACAATCGCCCTGTTCTCCCAGGGCCAGAGTCAGACCCAAGGTCCCCCTGAGCTGTCCAGAGGTCCACTGGCCCCTCTCCAGACCCCCAGCAAGAGGAAGGGCAACTGGGACGTCCACTTCAGACTGTGCTTCCCCGTCAGTCCCATTCTGGGGTTGAGCTCCCTCACTCCTCTCAGCCATGGGGCTGCTCTGTGTCCTCTTTGGCCCCCTCCTCCAGGGTGGGGCCTGGGTACGGAGGGGCTTTGGCAATAGCCCAGTACAGAGTGAATTCCTTGAGGGCATTACAGACCCCAGGGCAGCTACAGACCGGGTGAAGATTTGGGGGTGGCCAAGAATGCAGCTGGTCAAGTCAGGGATCCCTACCTCCTTCATCCTCACACCAGCCTGTCCCAGCTTCACCCACCTAGATCTCCCTGTGGTGAATGAATTGGGGAGGGGGTAGACCTGGGGGCAGGACAGGGAACAGCATGGGGAAAGGCAGATAAAGCCTTTAGTGTGCAGTGTCCTGTGGAAGGAAGTGGGGCTTCCAGGGAGGGTGCCTCGTATGGGTTAGAGGTATCAGCAGGGGCTCGTCGAGGGGCCTGAGCCTGGAAACAAGGCCCCACTGGACAGACAACACCACTGATCTTCAGTTTCCTTAAAACTTACAAGGTAATTCAGCTAGTCAGAAGACAGATCTACTCTAAAGACTTTTTTTTTTTTTTTTTGAGTGAGAGAGAATGAGAGATAGCACGAGAGGTAAGAGTGTCAGAGGGAGAAGCAGACTCCCTGCTGAGCAGGGAGCCCGATGTGGGACTCGATCCCAGGACTCCAGGATCATGACCTGAGCCGAAGGCAGTCGCTTAACCAACTGAGCCACCCAGGCGCCCTACTCTAAAGACTATTGAAGTCTGGGGGCTATCTGCACCCCACTGTCCTGGGCCCTGCCTCTACCCCACACCCCATGTCTGGTCCTTACAGGTCGAAGGGAGAAGAAAGGCAGCTCAGCCCCCTGCCAGCCAACTGGTAATCCAACAGGACCGAAGGGGACAGGCCCTTTGGTGGTGGCTCGTCAGGGAGACCCCTGCACACCAGGGTGAGTGAATCCAGACTCTGGTATTGTTTGGGAGTAGAGGTCACCTAGGAGCTGGGTAGAAAAACTGGTGACTTAAAGAAAAAAGTGCCAGCCTTTAACATCATACTAACAAAATATAACAAGAAAACAACTATGCCTTCTAGAGCCCCCAGAGAGTGACTCTCTGTTTTCTCCAATCACTGGTGGTGGGGAACCCGCTCAGAGAATCTGGGTGACCTGCTTTGTGTCACACAGCCAGGAGGGGGGCATTGCTCCAGGTTGGAAGGTCCCCCAACCCTATAGCCTCCACCACCCAGATTCTGTGGTCTTACTCCCTGAGTCAGCTTTTAGGGAGCAGCATCTTTGCTCCTTCTTTTTTTTTTTAAAGATTTTTATTTATTTATTTGAGAGAGAGAGAACGAGAGACAGAGAGCACAAGAGGGAAGAGGGTCAGAGGGAGAAGCAGACCCCCCGCTGAGCAGGGAGCCTGACGTGGGACTCGATCCCAGGACTCCAGGATCATGACCTGAGCCGAAGGCAGTTGCTTAACCAACTGAGCCACCCAGGCGCCCATCTTTGCTCCTTCTTTTGCCCGCAAACATTGGCTGACATTCCCGGTCAACAGTGAGCTGCCAGTGGGGGTGTGGGGAGAATGGAGGCAACAGTTCTAGATATGTATGGTCATGTAATCAGTCAACAAACACTGAGCAGGTACTACGTGCCCTGGGCTGGGCGCTGGCCACACAGCAGGGGCTGAAGCAGGCCCAGATCGGTCCTTGTGAGACGTACTGGGAGGCAAATAAAACACAGTGATGTGTTAGAGAATGACCGGGGCAGAGGGGCCTCTCCAGGGAGGTGAGCATGAGCTCACACCCGGAGGAGGAGGGGCCAACCAGGTGGGAGCTGGGAGAACAGCATACCAGACAGCAGGAACAGCACATGCAAGGGTCCTGAGGCAGAAATGAGTTTGACATGTTTGAGGAACAGTGAGGAGGCTGCTATAACTGGAACAGAATTAGCGAGGGGGAGAGAGGAGGAAGAGGAAGATAGAGCGGTCTGCATGTAGGGGCTGAGGTAAAGGAGTGGACTGCAGAGCAGTGGGGAGCCGTGGAGGGTGTGTGAGCAGGGGAGAAACATGGTGGTCTGATTTATGATTTTCAAAAGCCTCCATGACTACTGTGGAGAGCAGGGACTGTTGGGGCAGGAGCCGAAGGGGCAGAAGGCCAGAGGGGAACCCAGGAGGTAACTGGGTAGAGTTGGCTGGGCCAGGACTGCGTAGTCAGGGAGGGAGTGAAATGGGCAGATTCTGGGACTGAACTGGGTGGGCATGGAGGAGGGAGTGTGTGTGGCCAGGTTGCCGCCCAATGCTGAGGAACCATGGGGAGGGAGGGATTTGTCATGCTCAGGGAAATCTGGAAAAGCATCCTGGAAGAGGTGTTCTTGCTCTTTGAGCTAAGTCTAGAAGGGCAAGAAGGCCCCTGCTGGTGTCCAACTGGAGTCGGGCTGAGGGTCTAATTGTACGGACACCATGAGGGCCCCGGGGAGCCACTGAGCACTCAGAATTAGAAGCAACACGGTGAGATTTTAGCAAGGAAAGACCCCTCTGGGGGTGCCTGGCAGAGACAGGACTGGAGCCAGAGAAGCCAGGAAGTCACTTGAACCGCTCAAGTCCTGCAACTAGGAGCATCCAGTGAGCACTTGTTGTGTACCTAGCACATTTGAAGGGGATTAGCTCCCTAGCCCCTCTCACTGCCCTCGGAGGCCCCCACTGCCCTGCCAAGGGACCTGAGGCTCAACGAGGGAGGGGCCCTTGTCTGTGACCACTGCATGACTTTCCAGGGGGTGCAGTAACAAAGGCCCACAACCTTAAAACAACAGAAATGTCTTCTCTCACAGTCCTGGAGGCCAGAGCCTGAAATCCACGTGTGGGCAGGGCCACGTTCCCTCTGGAGGCTCTAGGGCAGGCTCTTCTTTTTGTTTTTTCCCCTTCCTGGGGGCTCCAGGTGTCCCGTGGCTTCTGGCCACATCACTCTAGTCTCCGCATCTGTCTTCACGTGGCCTTCTTAGGAGGACCCCCGGTCACTGGGTTAAGGCCCACCCTAATCAAGTATGACTCCATCTTCATTTAACAGTATCTGAAAGACCCTGTTTCCAAATAAGGTCACATTCTGAGGTTCTGGGTGGACTGGGATTTGTGGGGGGAGGCTCTTCAGACGAGTAGGGCCAGACAATAGGACACTGTGCTCAGTCCTGCCTTTGTCCCCAGGGCCTTTGCTGAAGCAGGGGCTGCAAGGGATGGGGACAAAGGGGTGTCCTGGGGTGAATTCAGGGGCAAGGATGGACAGGCCTGAGGTCCCACTGGATGTGGGCGTGGCCAGAAAGAAAGAGTCTGGAGCCTTCCAGCCTGACTGTGAGAAGGGAGGGGACGCTGGTGTCTGGAACAGGGAAGCTGCTGCCGGCTGCATGGATAGGACAGCCCCAGGGGAGGTCCCTGGAGGCCTGGGGCGGGGGGTGGTGTTGGTGGGGAGGGCTCCCAGGCCTTGGCTGCTTTGTGGGGATCCTGTGCTGATGGTAGAGCTGCTTCCCTGCCTGCCTGTCACCCCCAGGCTCCCACCTCCTCCTCCAGAGCAGGGACCGAGGGGCTGCCAGGCAAAGCCCCTCCTCACCACTCCCTGGCCTCATTTCCCCCATGGACCATCTGCAGGGGCCAGTTGTATTTATTTGTTGACTCAAGATCTCATCTTGCCTGCTGAAAACATGAGTTTGGGGGATTCCGTGTGTCTTCTGCACCATGCTGTCTCCACTTCAGGCTCATCTCTTACATACAGGAGGTGCTCAATAAACATTGATAAAATGAGTGACGCTTCTCTAAGTCCCTGAGTTCCAGAGAGCCGATAGGAACAAACCCTCTAAGATGCCTGCCCCAGCTCCTGGGGCCTTCCTGGTCCCCTTCCTGCCCCTACAATTCACAGAACCCTAGGGGACTTAGCCCTCCATGACTTGCACCCTGCTCGGAGTCCTCGTGCACACATCTCTGCAGGTGGGACCCCTGCCAGCCTCTGACTTGGTCCTTCCCTTTTGCCCCTTCCCTCTGGCCACACTGGTCTCTCTTCTCTTCCTCAAACATGCCCTCCTTGGTCCCACCTCAGCGTCTTGATCCTTGCAGTGCCCTCCACCCAGTGCCCCCTTCTAGCTCTTCCGGGCCTGGCTCCTTGGCCCCTTTGGAATGTTCCCCCTTCTGGGAGGCCTCCCATGACCACCCCAAAGTCTCCCCAGCTGTTCCTATCTTTCTCAACTTCACTGGATCGCTTTCTAATACTTGTGTATCTAGAATTCTTACTGGTCCTTTTGTTTGGAGAGTGTTGTTCCCAGAGTTCTAGAAATTCAGCTCCAAGAAGGACAGTTTTGTATCACAGACTCTGCATCCCCAGCACCAGACTCAGGCAAGGGGCTCGGTGGCTTTGTGAATGAATGAATGAATGAATGAATGAATGAATGAATGAATGAATGAATGAATCAGTGAATCAATGAATGCATCAGTGAATGAATGAATGGATAAATATATTCCGTACCCTGCCATCTCCATACTCATGGGGGATTCAGGGTCCAACCTCCTGGGCAGCCATCTGTCAGGCCCCAGGTGGGTCTGATATTTCTGTGGATGCCAGCTAGGGGTAGGGGTAGGTGGCCAGTCCATCCCTACTCAGGCAGCCTATGGGTCCTTCAGCCCCTGTGAGGCTCTCCCAGGTCTCTTCCACCTGGACCCTTGTTCACTGCCCTAGACTTGTGGCCCAGCCCTCAGGCCCCTGGATGAGGGGCTTCCTGATCAGCCACCACCCCATCTCCTGCCTGTTCTTTAGGCCATTTCCTGGGAATGTGAGTCCCCCTGGGTGCATCCCAACTGACAAGTTCATTTGTAGGCTCCTCTGGTCTCTTCCAGCCAACCATGGACTGATAAGAGGCTCTCTCTGCAGTGAAATCTCAGGTGGTGCCCACCCACAGCCCCACGTCCGTCCCCCGACCCCTATCCACCTCGGCCAGACTTTGTCTCCGAGAGGTGAGGTTGAATTAGGCAGGAGGGCAGACTTGGGTGGACAGTGGTCATTCACTAGGTCAACCATCCTAAGTTTAGCCCCTTGAAGGGGGTCCCTGATCCCTTAGGGCAGATGAGCCCAAAGGGGAAAGAGGGATCTTTCCAAAGAGAGAAGATGGGTACAGAGCCTGCAGGGCCTGCTCAGGATGGAAGGGCCTAGAGGAGCCTCCAGGGTCTGTGGCCCATGCTTTTGTGAATATCTGGACGTTTACATGTTGGACTTGAATTCAAAAAGCATCCAATGTTGCGGGCACTCCACAGAAGCCTACACAGGTTGGAGTCAGCCCGTGGGCACGGTGTGAGTGCTCCTTGTGGGGCAGAGATCCGCACAGGGGCAGGCTCAGGTTGGCAGGGGCTGGGGCACTGAATGCAGTACAAGGATGTGTGCCAGGTCCCGAGGGAGGTGTGGGTGGTTCCAGCACGACCGTGCTTTAGAAAGAGCCCCCAGCAGCTCAGGCAGGCCTGGCGGGGGGGGGGGGCTGGTGAGTGGATGGGTGGATGGGGATTACAGAAGGCTGCTCCTTGAGCATGGCTGAGGATGCATCCATTTTGGGTCCCCCATCCTGACACCCCTGTGGTGCCCAGGCCTCCACGGCCACCACAGTCAGGCCTTCTTCAGGTGTCCCCAACAGGCTGGGATGAGATACAGAAGTCTTGTCCACCGACCCCAGGCCATCACCTGGTCCTGCTGAGCCTCATCACTGGCCCATGAGACCACCCCCTGCCCAGGCAGCCATCCACTCATCCTCATTCAGTCTAGCTCTTTTCCGGACACCACAGAGGAAACAGATCAGCTGCCTACAGGCAGTGACGAGCAGTCAGATGTTCCTGACCCTGTCCCAAGCTCCAAGCTGGGAAGAAAACAGTGGGGGACTGGGAGAGAGATGGGGGGGTCAGAGCTGGACTCAGTCACCCCAGCCAGGCGGGGACAGGGTAAGGCCTAGATAGTTTGGCAGCCTGGGGGAGGAGAAGGAAAAGCTCCCCCTCCCCGTTCCACCCGCGCCCCCCCCTTCCCCCCCCCATCCCCAAGGCCCCTTCCAGCCATTATTAAGTTGAATGAATGAGTCGCCCAAGGACACCCTCTGTGCCAGGAGAAAGGAGCATGGTTTTGGACACCTCCCAAGCAGGCTTCCGCTGGCCTGCCATCCTGGTATTGTTGGTAAGGGTTAGAAGTGGGAGGAGGGGCTAAGTCTCACAGAAGATGGCCTTGAACCCATGGCCCTAGTAGGCACCCCCTCAACTCCTAGAAGCCCCCACGTCAGGGTCCTAGGCACCCTGCACTCAGCAATAGACTGCAAGCAGGACTTCTGAGGAGGTCATTTCAGGAGGGAGGTGTCCAGTCGCTTTGCAAAGTTACCCCTCAGCAAATGCGTGTATTTGAGGGGTTGAGGGATGGTTGGAGTTTGGGGACTCGATTTTGGAAAGGGGGTGGCTAGGAGTTACCGAGAGCTGTCGGGGGCGGGAGTTGTCGCTTCGCTAAGTCAGGTCCCCTCCATTGCGTCCAGCCAGAGAGCGAGTTTGAGGACCAGCTGAGCGCTGGGGGCTTAAGGGGGCTCCCGGGAATGTGGGATCTTTAAATGTAGGCGGGGCTTGCGGGGTCGCCGGGGGCGGTGCCAACCCGGGCTCGACCAATCGGCGGCTTCGCCCGCGTCGCACCGCCCCCTCCTCTCCCGGCCCGGGCGGGCGCTCGCCCCCGGCCGGGCCCGTGGACAGGGCGGCGGGGGATGCACCCGCCGCCGCCCCCGGCCCGGCCGCCTCCGGGCCGCGCGTCCGCCGTCTGCTGCCCGCCCCGTCTGCGGCCCCGGCCCCCACGCGAGGGTCTGCGGCCGCGCGGGACCCTCTCCCCTCCAGCCTCTTCTGCCCGTGGGAGCCGAGCCCTGCAGGTACGGGGTGGGACGGACGGGAGCGCCCAAGGAGGGAGGCACGTCCCGAAGGGGGACGCGGTTCAGGACAGGGGCCAGGACAGAGGTCTCCGTAGGGTCTGGCACCCAAGGGACACAGAGAGGAGGGAATGTATGTATGTGCACTGCCTGAGTGAGTGGAGATTCACGGACCCCCCATTCCGGAGGGGGAAGGTACTGGGTTCACTTTGGCGGGGGTAGAGCAGTGAGTCTCCAAACTCCATAGATCCGGTGGGGAGAGCTCTTGGGGTGAAGGCAGTGACCTGGGACTGACTTGGGAATAGGAGGGAGGAGACCCTCACCACGGCTACCTAGATTCTGCCGTCAGGGTCGCCCCTGCAGGGCCAGGGAGCCGGGTCTCCCAGCTGTCCCTGGACAGAGGTTGGGGTACCCCAGACAGGGCACTGCCTTGGCTGTCCTGGAGGGCAGGGCTGCAGATGTGAGTGCTGGAGGCTGGGGGCCAAATGGGAGATGCTGATGGAGATGGGTCAGAGCGGAGGGTGCTGTTGGAGGCAGCCATGGGGAGAGCCGGGCAGGCTAATTGCACCCTGCTGACTGCTGGCAGGTTCTTGACTGGTGGTGATGGGGGCGGGGGTGCACCCAAGGGAATTGGGCAGTCCGTGCCTTACTGTACCCACTTCCGGGCAGCTCAGGGCTGGGAGGGCAAGTGGATCCTGTCCACCCTTCAGAGCTAGGGCCAGAAGAGTGCTGGTGGGTGGGGTGTCTTGGGGTCCTTACCCACCCTCCACAGGGACACACGCCCCACAGCTTACCCACACATCCTGGAAGATTCCGCCATGTGATGCTCTGGCCACGGTTCCTAGAAGTGGTGGGGTGGGCATTTCGCCCCAAAGGGGCTCTGCCTTGGAGACTGACAGGCAGGGGGCACCTTCTTGCCCAGCTCTGAAGGACGGAGTGCGGCACTGGGCAACAGCGCCGCCAGAAGCGTACCCGCGACCGCGCGAAGAGCATTTTCCGCGTGAGATCTCACTTCCATCCTGGCCGCTGACCTGCTGCGGGGGGGCACAGAGTCTTCCCTTTACTGAAGAGGCAGCTGAGGAGAGGGCAGTGACTTCATCCCGGCTAGGACGCCCAGGGTCCCTCCCAGGCCGCCACTGCACCAACTCGTCATTTGTGAAAGGACTCACTCGAGGACCTTTGGGGTCTGGCCAGTTTATATTTCTGTTGGGTGGGAAGCCTTGGAGGAGCCAGCTGCCCTGTTCCCTGCCACCTGCCTACCTCCTCCGACTCCTCAGGAGTCCACGTGGGGGCCCCCTGCCCTGTGTGGCTCACAAGATTCCCAGAGCATCTCTTGGGATGGTGTGAAAGCGGGGGCTCAGCTCATCCTCCCATCCCAGCCTTCAGTGAACAGAGGTCTCATGCCCCAGACATGTTAGGTGGTTTTGGCGATTCCAGGGACCCTCAAAACCAGATGCAGCTCAACAGCGTGTTTCGAACCTTTTAGAACTCATTGGCAAACCCACAGCCTTCACCCAGAAAAACACACCCTTCCGTAGACATCTAAACCTTGGCCAGAGTTTCAGAGGGGCTCCTGGTTCTTTGGGAATTTCTGAGGGGCCCAGGGACCCCAGCTTGAGGCCCAGTTGCAGTGGGGGAGGGGAAGGCAGACCTGGGAAGGTGTGGGGTCTCTTGTCCCCTGGGCCCTCTGGTCCCACCCAGACCGCAGAAGTTGCCACCTTTTATGGAATCTCAGGCAGGCCACTCTGTCCTTCTGTGTCCTCTGAGATCACGGAAAGGGTCAGGCACCCACCATGCCTGTGTCTCGAGCTCTGTGGTCCTTCAAGGGCAGGACCGGCTGCCTCCCTTTCCAGATGGTGGCTTGTCAAGAGGGAAGTTGGCAGATCCTGCCACCCACTGCCCCCCAGATGGCACCAACTTAGTTCTTGCCCTTCCTGGCTTTTTGACCTTGGGCAAGGTGCTAAACCTCTCTGAGCCTTGTCTCCCATCTGTGAAATGGGAGCAGGATTGCCATCTGCCTCACTGAGTGGCAATGGGGATTAAGTGTGATAATTCTGATAAAGAGCTCAATAAAGCCCACAATAAGCGCTAGGTATACATTAACATCATGAGCCCCGGGAAGCCCCCGCCTCCCTCCCTCCCAGAGGCCACCTGTACCCATCCCCCCAACCCCTCCCTGCCCAGGGCACCTTAGGACCAGGCCGCCAGGCAAGGAGGAGCATGGCGGACACACGGCTGAATTTGGCCTGTGCGTCGGGCGGCTGAGTCACATCCCCAAATTGCATCTTCATCAGTGCGTTTCGGAAGGTCGTTTGCAGCACCCCCACCCCCTCCAGGCTCTGTCTGCCAGGCCACTTGCCTCTCCTGCCTGTGCCCCTGAGCCCCGAGTGAGGACCTTCTGCACTCTCAGGAGAGATGGTAGGAGTGGTGCCTGGGGTTTCCTCATCTCCTGGATGAGAACAGGGTCTGGGGTTGCTGCGTGTGTCCCTGTGACAAGCTCTCAGCCCCACCTAGCAGCTGATGGCCCTCTGCGTGGCAAGCAGGGGCCCTAGCCCAGGAGGAGAGTGGCACCTGAGTGTTCGTGAAGGTGGAGTGAGAGATCAGGGCCAAGGTCAGCCTTATAAACTGAAGTACTGGGCCTGCAGGAGACCAGCCTGTGTAAACCACAAGGCGTTCAACCTGTGCGCACCAGGCGTCATCAGCAGAAGCCTCAGGCCGCAGGTGGCCACGGCTTGGCTGATGTAATGGCTGGGAGTGGCGAGGCAAGGGGCACGTTCTGATGCTCATGAGGTCACTGCTGTGGAAGGAATGTTTCTTGTGCTCCTACTCTGTGCTGGAACCAGCATCTGGGAAATGTCGTGGGTGGGACAGATGCTGTCTGGGGAGAGGCCAGACAAGGGGCTCAGGAGGTCCCGTGGTGCATGCGGTGGATCCCTGGCCAAGGTGGCCCGTGCCCTGCCTGGTAGCATGGCTCGTCTTGGCCTGTCCTGGTGTGACATTTTCCATATCTGTCCCCCACAGACTGTGGTTTCCAGGCTGGGGAAGCATCCTGTGTGTACACACAGCTCTCTCTCCTGGGCCTGGTACGTAGGGGCCCACAGCGCATGCCAGCCTGGCCTTTTCAAAGGGGACAGCACTTGTTGGGGGAATCTCACAAGGCGGCCCAGTCTAGAATCTGCCCTATAAGGAGATGGCCCCTTAATAGCACAGTGCCTCAGTTTCCCTAGCTATAAAACTGGACCCCCTTCTTGGGGGCATTGTGAGGATGGAGGAGAAAATTTGTGGGAAGGCCAGAGCCTGGCACGTAGTAGATGTTCACTAAACATCAGCTTGTGGGAGGGGGAGATGGTGGGGTGGGAGTGCAGGGGAGGGTCTAGCAAGTTGTGACCCCGGAGGCGAGACTCCAGGCAGCCTCATCATATATGTGTTACTGTCATCAGCGTCCTGGCTCTCGAACATGATGCCAGAGGACACTGCCCTATGCAAGGGCAGAATTCAAGGATATCGGGGTGATCAGTCTGCTCCTTGGTAGCCTGGTGGGGAAACTGAGGCTGGCCTAAGGTCACAGGGCTGGGCTGAGCACATCTCCTAAGACCCTATAGAATCAATTCTGGGATCTTAGAGCTGAATACTAGGTTGCCACACTGGTCATGGAATCTCTTTGGAGATCACAGACCTCCTTCCACCCAGGCAGGAGGGAGCGGGGGTCTCTATGTGGTCTCATAGCCACAGCCATGGTCCTAATATCCCCACACTGATGTGTGTTCAGGCTTTTGGACAGCTCTAGGGCAGGAACTGGAGGCTCAGTAGGGTGAGATTAACTTGTCCAAGAGCCTGAAGGTCAGGAGGAGTCAAGCCTGGATTGGAACCACCTCCTGACCACACACTTACACAGCCTTTGGCCCTCCCCGGCAAACCTGCTGGCAAATTCCATCTCCAGACATTCAGAAGTATTTACTGAGTGTCAGCTGTGTGCTGGGCATTGTTCTAGGTACCCGGAGACAGAACATCAGTGGGCAAAGTTTCGGTATGAGGGTGTTCTAAGCAGAGGGCACAGCAGGTGCAAAGGCCCCAGGCAGGACCAGGCTTGTCCAGATCTGGTGATGGGGATGCTTATGTGGCTGGAAGGGAATGACTCTGGGGAGAGGGAGAAGGCTGAGGTGGGTAGGAGCCAGACCACAGAGGACCTCTTGGCCCCAGTGAGGACTTTGGTTTTTATGCAACGGCACTCAGGAGCCTTGGGAGGCTTTTCAAGCAGGGGAGGAACGTAGGCTGACTCGGGATGGCCAAGCTGCGTGTCAGCCACTCTGAGTTCATGGCTTTCTGAGCCTCACAGTGTTCTGGGGTGGTGGCAATGGTTCATGGCCCTCTGGTCAGTTGGCCAGGCCCTGCCATGACTGTGTCCCTTATGCCCTCAGGTCAGTGCAGGAGCCCAGTCTCTGAGCCATGCTGGGCCCCGGGCGGCCTACAGCGAGCCCAAGCCCGGCACCCACATAGCCATGAACAGCCACAGCCACGTCCACAGCCATAATGGCTGCGGGGGGCGGCCGCTGGGCAGTGGGCCGGGTGCCCTGGGCAGAGACCCTTCAGAGCCCGAGGCCGGCCACGCCCCCCAGCCCCCACATGGCCCGAGCCTCCAGGTGGTGGTGGCCAAGGGCGAGCCAGCCCAGCCCTCACCTGGCAGTCCCCGGGGGCAGCACCAGGACCAGGAAGATGAGGAAGACGATGAAGAGGATGAGGCAGGCAGGAGGAGGGACTCAGGGAAGACCCCGAACGTCGGCCACCGCCTGGGCCACCGGCGGGCACTCTTTGAGAAACGGAAACGCCTCAGCGACTACGCCCTCATCTTCGGCATGTTCGGCATCGTTGTGATGGTGACCGAGACGGAGCTGTCCTGGGGGGTCTACACCAAGGTAGGCACGGCCCTTCCCCACGGCACCCCAGGGGGGCCCCTCTAGGCCCACCTGGCTCCCCCACCACCCCTTGCGCATGGGATTAGGGACCACATTGGCCGCAGGAGAAGCAGGTGGAGGATGCTGGGGGTGGGGGGCCCTAGAGGCCGGTGATGGGAAACTGGGCCTCCCACTGCGCCCACCTCCTGGGGGTAGCAGGCAAGCTGCACATGGGGGAGTTAGGCTCCAGCCCACTCCTTCTGCCCTTGCACCAAGAGGTCACACCCTGGCTTAAGGTGGGGGAGGGGGGCTGTCCCCCAGGCCAGGCCTGGGACAGGAGAGCACCAAAGAAGGCCTGGGCGGCAGAGCCTGGAAAGAGCCTCTCCTTCTGAGAGTGGTTGGGCTGGGTTATGAGCCTGGCTATGTGTCCCCTCATGCCACCCAAGGACGTGTGAGGACAGAGAGAGATGAGGGCATATCATCCTGTAAACTATGAAACAGTGAAGGTGGATGAGGCCGTATAAACTGTGAATTCCTGTGCCTACACGAGGCCAGGCCTCATAAATTGCCACATGGTAGGCCTTTAGGAGGCCAGGCCTTATACGCTGCAAAGTATAGGCCAGCCTTGCCATCACCCCAGGCCTAAGGAGTAAGGACAGGAGCATGGCTTCCTGAGTGGACAGCCCAGGTGGGGGGTCAGGAGGGCCGCCCACCCCCCAACATCCTTGTCCTCCAGCCCTCTGCTCTCTCTCTCTGCCCAGGAGTCCCTGTACTCATTTGCACTCAAATGCCTCATCAGCCTCTCTACGGTCATCCTGCTGGGCCTGGTCGTCCTCTACCATGCCCGGGAGATCCAGGTCAGTGCCCAGCTGGCCCGGGCAGCTCCCCTCCCCATGCCCCAGAGACCCCCCTCCACGCCAGCCACCTGGGACCCTAGCCCCCTAAAACATAAAAGGACCAATAGCGTCTTTCTAGAAAAAAGGAAAAAAGACCTCTGTGAAGACACACCCTTTAGATCACTCCAAATTTCTTTGGAATGCCTATGTTTTACTTTTCATTGATTATTTGGAAAAAAAAAAAGAAGAAGAAGAACAGTGAGGGAGCTGGAGATGAGCTGGGGTCTTCTGAGGTTTGGCAGCCTTGGAAACCAGTGTTTATAACACCAGGCTTCTGTTCCTATTCGATCAGACCCTGCATTTGAAAGGTTTATTACATGTCAGAGAGTTTGTTCTCCTACTTCAGGAGTTAATTGAAACCTCGGTGGGCCCCAGAGAGCCCAGCTCAGGCAGGGCATGTTGGGCACCTGTGCCCACAGCAGGCAGAGGTCACCTGCAGCTGGTACCAGGGCCTGGGGATGCCAAAGGCTATCAGGTCTGGCTCCAGAGTCTGGCCTCTGGCCTCTGACCTCTGACCTCAAGGAGCCATGGTCTGGCGGGAGACGGGTGTAGGAAAATCCTGCCTGGGTTGCACCACCCGTAGACATCCCTGGGGACACCCAGGGTCTGGCACGAAGGAAGGGCCCTGGACGTGGCTGGGGGCAGGGGAGGGGACAGTGATACGTGAGCTGGAAGGAAGCAGTTCTTAAGGTACAGCAGCTGGGGGCAACGGTCAGTTCCTCATACAGTGAAACATGGAGGTACCATACGACCCAGTGATTCCACCACATCCAAGAGAAATGAAAACCTACATCCACACGGAACTTGTACTCGTGTGTACATAGCAGCCCTATTCACAATAACCGAACGAACGGCGGACACAGCGGACACGATCCAAATCAGCTGGTGGATGGATAAGTAAAATGTCGAATGTCCATACAATGGAGTAGGATTCAACCATTAAAAAAAAAAAAATGAAGCCCTGGGGCACCTGGCTCAGTCGGTTAAGCATCTGACTCTTGGTTTTGGCTCAGGTCATGATCTCAGGGTTGTGAGATCAAGCCCAAGTTGGACTCCATGCTCAGCTCAGCACCGAGTCTGCTTGAGATTCTTTCCCCCTCCATCCCCCTCTGCCCCACCCCCTGCTCATGGGTGTGCACATGCACGCGCTCTCTCTCAAATAAATAAATAAATAAATAAATAAAATCTTTAAAACAAAAACAAAAAATGAAGCACTGTGTGAGTGTGCTTGGGCTGCCATAACAAAGCCCCACAGCCAAGGGGCTTAAACAACAGAAACATATTCTCACAGTTCTGGGGCTAGAAGTCCAAGGTCAGGTGCTGGCAGGGTTGCTTTCTGCTGAGGCCCCTCTCCTAGGCTTGTAGGCAGCCGCCTTCTCCCTGTGTCCTCTCCACTCTCTCTGTGTGTGCACATCTGTGGCCCTCTTAAGAGGACACCAGTCCTGTAGGATCAGGGCCCCTCCTTGATGACCCCATTTAACTTTAATTCTTTAAAGGCTCTCTCTCCAAATACAGTCAAAATGGGAGTTAGGGCTTCCACTTATGAATTTTGAGGGACAGTCTAGAACACTCCACCCACCAGCCCATCCCCCAAGTTCCTGTCCTCCTCCCAAGCAAAGTGCATTTACTGCATCCCAACAGCCCACAGAGTCTTACTCCATCCCAGCACCAGCTCCAGGTCGCAAGACTCCGTTAAGTATCAGTTACGGGTAAGACTAAGGCTCACTTCCTCTCCAGCCGAGAGCCAGACAAGTCATTGTCTCCCAAAATACAGGGTTGGGACAGGAATAGGCGAGACATTCCCATTCCTAAAGAGAAATCCGAAAGAAGAAAAGGTGCCAGGTGCTGAGCATGTCAAAGAGCTAGCAAGGCAAATTCCATCAGATTTGCTCAAGAATAATCCTCTTGGGCTCAGTGCTCCAGCTTCTGAGCCCACTGGGGTGGCCGCGTTGCCCCCTTGGCTCTGGGTGGTGACCTTTTGTGACTGCCTTCTTCGATTCAGCATGTTTATGAGGTTCTTCCACGTTGTAGCAAGTATCAGAGCTCATCCCCGCCCCCCTTTTTTTTTTTAAAGATTTCATTCATTCATTTGAGAGAAAGCACAAGAGGGGAGAGGGTCAAAGGGAGAAGCAGACTCCTGCTGAACAGGGATCTTGATGTGGGGCTGGATCCCAGGACTCTGGGATCATGCCCTGAGCTGAAGGCAGACGCTTAACCATCTGAGCCACCCAGGCACCCCTCCCCCCCTTTTTAAAAAAGATTTTATTTATTTGAGAGAGAGAGTGGGGGGAGAGGAAGAGAAAGACTCTCAAGCAGACCCCACATCCAGGACAGAGCCTGGTGCAGGGCTCGATCTCACCACCCGAGGTCATGACCTGAACCGAAATCAAGAGTCGTACACTTAACCAACTGAGCCATCCAGGCGCCCCCGGAGGGCTGAATAATGTTCCATTGTATGGAAGGACCCCGTTTTGGTTTTCCATTCATCCATAGACGGACACCTGGGTTGTTCCCACTTTCCACAATTGTTCGCCTACAGGGATTTGTTCCAATGCCTGTTTTCATCTCTCTTGCGTTATATACCTAGGAGTGAGCTGGCTGGGTCATTGGTGACTCTGTTTTCCTTTTTCGGGAGCGCCCGTCCCCCATTTAACTGGAATTGTGGCTAACCCCGCGAGCTAGGGAGTTTCGCATCCAAGGCCATGTTTCTTGTAAAAGCCACGCGGGGGCGGGGCGGGGGGGCGGCCTCGGGCTGGGGTCTCGTCGCGGGGGCGCGCGCTCGAGTGCGAGCCCCACCACCGCCCGCCCTCCGCAGCTGTTCATGGTGGACAACGGGGCAGACGACTGGCGCATCGCCATGACGTGCGAGCGCGTCTTCCTCATCTCTCTGGAGCTCGCCGTGTGCGCCATCCACCCGGTGCCCGGCCACTACCGCTTCACGTGGACCGCGCGGCTGGCCTTCACGTACGCGCCGTCGGCGGCCGAGGCCGACGTGGACGTGCTGCTGTCCGTGCCCATGTTCCTGCGCCTCTACCTGCTGGGCCGCGTGATGCTGCTGCACAGCAAGATATTCACAGACGCTTCCAGCCGCAGCATCGGCGCCCTCAACAAGATCACCTTCAACACACGCTTCGTCATGAAGACGCTCATGACCATCTGCCCGGGCACCGTGCTGCTCGTCTTCAGCATCTCCTCCTGGATCATCGCCGCCTGGACCGTGCGAGTCTGTGAGAGGTACGCCCCCCGCCCCTGGCGCCCGCCGCGCCCACCCGTGGCTCCAGAGCCCCAGGGCTCCCCCGGCCATCACCCCCCCACCCCACCCACCCATGGGATATCCACCCCCTACCCCCACTTCCTGGCCTCAGTGACCATCCCTCGAGCGCAGCCCCCTCATCCCCGGGACTCCAGCCTGGCGTGCCCCACCCACACCCCCACCCACACCCACACCCCTCTGGGACACCGGCCCTCTCCCCCAGGGAGGGGGGTCTTGTGCTCCTTTCTCTGCTCCTCGGCTGCCAGCAGCCGACCTCTGAGCTCTGGCCCGGGGAGAGTGGAGGCAGCAGGAGCAGGATGGCCCCCATCTGCCTGTTTTCCCCCACAGTTTAACCTGCTCTCCTTCTCCCCTCTGCCCGCCCCACCGGACTGTAGGGAAAACATGTGAGTCCTACCCTTGGCCGAGCTGTGTGCACAGAGCTGCTGCCGTCCTGCCCGCCAGGAATTTAAGATTAGCTGCCGCAAGGGGAGGGCATAGGGAGGTGAGGCGGGGTGGTCGTGACCAACCCCGAGTCCCAGCAGGGCCGGGGCAGGCAAGTTTGGGGTCGGGCGGAGGACAGCGGGAGGCAGGCTGCTCTTGGGCCGTGTCCACTGGGCATCCTGGAGGGTCTTGTGTCCAAGGTTTGGGAGGGTTTTGTTTGGACAGCTGACCTTGGGGGACTGGGACATCCCCTCCCAAGAGTTGACTGGGTCTGGGGTAAATAAAAACTGGCCCAGCCTTTAGTACCTCTCCCTGCCCGGGGTTTGTTCTGAACAGCCCTGGAAAGGTGTGGGCCATCAAACCAGTTTACAGATGAGGAAATGGAGACTCTGGGGCAAAGGGACATTCCTGAGGCCTGATTCCTGGTCGGCTCTGGAGACCCGCAGGGTGCTTCAGGAAAAGGAGGGTCCCCACTGGGCCTCTCAGGGCGTGGGAGTGCCTTGCCTGGGAAGGAGCCTCTTCTACCTCATGCCTTGCTGGGGAAGGCCCTGGAGGGGTCTGTGGCACGTGGTGCTGGGACTGGGCTTCCTGGGGGGTCTCTGGGCTGGACCTGCCCCCCAGGACCCCAGTCTTCACCCCTTTATGCCTCTCTCCATGGCTCCTGCCTCAGCCTGATGTGGGTCTCGTGGCGGAGAGGCCCCAGCTCTTGCTGTCATCGAGGCCTACCATCTCGGGACCCAACAGGGTCTCCTTGGACCCCTGATGTACCCCCATGCCAGTACCCACAGCCAATCCCCCACCCTGTCGGGGGGGTCAGGATTGTGGTCTGGGAAGTGAGAGAGGGCACCCCTCATCAGGCATCCTTGAGGTGCAGTCTGGGTCACTGCAGGGGTCCCCGGGTTGGGGCAGGGAACGGGGCAGGACCGGGGGGGCAGCCAATCCTAAATTCTGAGCCCTATGATGCTGCTTGAAGCCCCCTCGCCTGCCTCGCTCCGCCCCTGCGGCTCTGTCCCACCCCCACCCTGCCTCCCGCATGCCCCCCACTCCCTGGTCCTAGGTAGTTCTGGGTGGTCCTGCAGCCCCCACCACAGCTCCAGCCAGGCCTGGGGCTCCCCCACCCACTGCTGGGGGGCCTCCCTCTTCTCTTGTCCCCTGGGTGTGGGATGCTGGTTGACCAAGAGGTGGAGACCAGGGTAACCTGGGGCTCAGGCGCCTCAGTGAAAGATAGGATTCAGTCCCAGGTCCCCCTCACCCAGCAAGCAGACTGCAGCCCAGGCAGAGGGCCCTGGAGTGGCATCCGGCACCCAGGGGTGGGCAGGGACTCCCAAACACCAGACCTGCTGGGAAGGGCTCCATCGCTCCCATCCGCCTTCGGGGCCTCTGTCATCTCCCCCTCTCCAGCCCCTGACTCCAGCCCTCCCCACCAGCTTCCCCTGTCCTGCCCACCACCTCTGTGCCACCTCAATTGACCTCTAACCTTGAAGTCCCCCCCCCCCCCGCCCCGTCAGGGCCTGAGGCCTGGGAAGGAGTCCGTCACCTGGAAAGGGCTCCCTGAGCTGGAGGGGTTTTGCAGGCTGGGGGCTGGGCTAGAGCAGAACCCTTGAGCTGACCCCGCAGACCCCCAGCCTGGGCTGACCATTGGTAGAACGTGTTTGTAGCCCACGTGACCAGGTTCACAGGGTTGGCTATGATCAGGGACAAAACCCTGTCCCTTGGGGCCCCCCCATACCAAAAGGTTAGCCCCAGGCCTCCCCACAGTGTCAAGCTGCCCCCTCCTTCCTCACTCCCAAGCAAACCCCAGGCCCGGATTGGGGTAATGGGTGCTGCCCCAAACATAACGACTTCCCTTTTTCTCCCAAGTCCTGCAATACTGCAGTCCTCCAGCCTCCTGGGTCCCCCAGTGGTCCTCTTCCCCCCATGGGGCCTTGCTGGCTGGGGAAGTTCTTCCCGGTGTCTGACCTGAATCCTTACCTCTACTCCCTGCCGCTTCTGGTGCCCGTGGCCACCTGTGTCTGCGTCTGTCTGTGTGTCTGTCTTTGGGAGGGGGATCGTGTGCACACGTGTGGACATACCCTCACTTGGCCAGCTCTGCCCCATAACCAGGGCCGGGGAGGGCACACATCCTGGGCTCAGGGTGGGGGTGAAGGGAGAAGATTGGAAGGGATGCTGGGAGGAGGGCGTGGGTGCCTTCTGCCCCATGGTACCCTTGGGAAGATGCTAACCAGCCCCCTCTCCCTGGCCCACAGTGGTGCCTTTATTACTTTGAGCCCTCAGAGGGATCAGCTTCTTGCAGTCAAGGTCCCCACACGGCCGGGTGGACCTGGGGCCCTGGTGTCCTGGTGCTGCCTGCCCCAGGGGGATGATGAACTCAGAGAGACCAGTGTGGACTGACTGGGCCTTCCCTGGCTCCCCTCAGGTACCACGACAAGCAGGAAGTGACCAGCAACTTTTTGGGGGCCATGTGGCTCATCTCCATCACCTTCCTCTCCATCGGCTATGGTGACATGGTGCCTCACACCTACTGCGGGAAGGGCGTGTGCCTGCTCACTGGCATCATGGTAAGGGCAAGGGCCCTTGCATACCCCCTGCTGGTGGGGAGCTCACCCCATTGCGAGCTATAATGCATCAGAGTTCCTCCTTGTGTCATCCTGCCCCTTCACCACCCCCCCCTTACCTCAGAATCTGCACCCTTGGGCTTCCTGGGGGCATCTCTTCTTGGTTCCTTCCAGCCCTAGGTATGGGGCTCCTTTGGTACCCACGGGGTTAGATGCTGTGGCCCACTCTTAGCACAGAGTTTTCTTTGCCTTTTATTCTCTGCAACCTGCTTAATTCACAGCCCTTGGGTCCAGGGCTAGGGGCTTGATGCTTCCATGCCTCAGTTTCCCCCGCTGTAACCAGTGCCCACTTCTGCTCATTGTAAGGTTCCAGTCTGTTCCTTTATATAAAATGCCTAGAATCATGAATGCTGTGGACAGCCAGTCAACACCCTCTGGGTTGTGCATCACAACCCAGTTCCCCATCCTTGCCTGACTACTGGGGTATCCCAAGCACCCCACTGAGCCCTGATGGTGTGAAGTTTGTCTCATGTGACTCAGTAGACCCTGGCAGCACCCCATCTCCCCCAAAGACTACTCAAGGCCATCTGTGAGTGTGGGCCGCCTTTGATATGGAGCACCTTCTTTCCCTGATTCCATCCTCAGTTTTCCTGTTCATCCCTTCCTTCTGGAAGCTTCTTTCTCCAAACTTCCACCTCCTTCACAAATGCTTTTCCATGTTTTGGATTACGAATTGTTGGGTGCACGGTCCCCTACTCCTCTCCCCAATGCCCAGTTAATAACATGTTCAGTTGTGAAAATCAATGAACACCAGTAGGCCATAGAAGCCAACCTGATCCCACCCTCAGGGTCCACCCCAGGCCACTCCTTGGAGTGTATCCTTCCTTATCTCTGCACAGAGAGATGCATTTGTTCTTGCGAAAACAAGACCCCTTCCCCACAACAGTGTCCTTTCCTACTGCAGACGGGAGGGCTTCTCACAGTGGCTGTACCCATCCTGTTTCGTGGCTTGTAGACTGCTCAGTTGTCACTATCCCCCGAGGCCCGTGGCTCTGTCCCCTCTTCACCCCTCATCCCCTCTAAGCCATTTGGGCATAAGCCAGGGGTCCTTGTCCTCTTCCTCCCCCCACCAGGGCCTCCCTTCCCCTGGCCAAGCTGACATGGCCCCTGTCTTGTGAAATGGCATCACACCGATTTGTTTACGTTATTTTGCGAGAGGGGGAAAGGGGAAAGATCGGCCACAGTCCAACCCCCACAACAAGCAGATGAACTTTGCAAAATGAGCAAAGAAAAGTATTCGGGCAAGGTGAGGTCAAACCCAGAAAGCCCAAGCCAAAATGGAAGAAAAGCTGAGTTCCATTCTCTGGGACCTGGCTCCTTCCAGAAAATGAGATCTGTGTGTGGCCCGCAAATCTTGCTAGTTGCCCTCGCACCTGGCGCACACACGAGCAGTCACACTTGGGTCGGTCTCCAGCTGTCCTGTCTTTCTTTCTTTGAGAGAAAGAAAGAGAGAGCACGAGCAGGGAGAGGAGCAGAGGGAGAGGGACAAGCAGACTCTGCACTGAGCACGGAGCCCAACACGGGGCTTGATCCCAGGACCCCGAGATCATGACCTGAGCCGAAATGAAGAGTCAGTCACTTAACTGACTGCGCCACCCAGGTGCCCCGGTCTCGAGCCCTTCTGTTAGCTCTCTCCTCTTCCACCCTTGCCCAAGTGTGTCCCCTCCCGGTCACTGCCCCTCCCAGTATCTCAGCAACCATGCATTTGCCTGTTCTTGCACTTCAGGGCATCCCAGTGTGGCCCCTCTGAGCCCGGCATCTTTGGCCGGACATGGTTTCCATGCTCTTATGCAGAGCCGGCAGATGACCTTTTTTTCCACATGCATAGTATTCCATGTGGAGGCTTCCAGCACTTTTCTTTGCCCCAGTGGACAGGGCTTTTTCCAAGATCGGACCCCAGGAACCCATGACTGGGTTTTCTCAGAGGGTGACCTTGTGCCCATCCCGCCCAGGTTGGGCATGTGGCCATCCGGACCTGCCCAGGACCATCCAATGGTGTCCCTGGCCCTTGCCCACCCCTCCCCATAAGTGTTTCCTTCCATCCCTAAGAACAACTGAACTACAGCCCAGCACCCCCCACCCCGGCTCCCCGCCCCCCAAGCCCCAGGGGCTGAGGCCAGCCTCTCCCTCCTTCCTTCTTAGAGGTAGCAGCCTGGCAGGTAAGGCACCAGGAATAGACTTCGGTGCAGTTGGGGACCACCTGGCCTCACCTGCTCCTGCCACCTGCCTTGGGCACTTCTGGAGCTGATGACACCTCCTGGGTGTTCTAGGCTCCCTGGCCCCTGCTTCTTGTTGGCAGACCCTCCCCATGTCACTTTTTGCTGCCCCCCTCCACCTGTCAGCCCTCTCCTCTCTCTTGGGTCCTCACTCCTGCCCTTCTGTCACCCCTAGGCTGCCCCCCAGTAGACAAGTGAGTCCTCTCTGACCTCTTTCACTAGCCAGGAGGTCTGGCTGCCATTTAGGGCATCCTGGGGAACGTGGTTGCATCAAGCAGGGAGCCTGCCATGGGAGAGGCATCCTCCCCTCCACTTCCTCACCTCCTGGGACCTCCACTTTGCTTCTTCCTACCTGCAAATGCCACCCCCGCCAGGCAGTCAGCCTGACCCTTCCCTCACGCTGCCTTCTTCCTGCCAGCTGACCCCTACCATGAGTGTAGAAAGACATGTCCTCTGGGTCTCTGTCCCCAGCACCCAGACCCCAAAGCCTTGATGGAAATGCTTCCAAATTCTCCCTCCTCCATGGTCATCAGTGCTGAATTTACCTGCAGATCCTTCCTTTTCTTCTCCCTTTCTTGTCTCTGAGCCTCGATTTCCCCCTCTGCCCAGCGGGGATAAGAATGGTCTTACCTCCCAGGGCTCTTGGGGATCAAATGAGACATTTGATGGTAAGCAGGTGGGGCCGGGAGTCAGTGACCTCAACAGGTGGGATCTGCCAGCTCTGTGGGCTTGGAGGGTAAAGGTGAGGGTGGAATCAGGGCAGGCTTCCCGGAGGAGGGAGGGTGTCCTGCCTGTGGCCTGGGACCTACATGAGGCAGGACACTGATGTGTTCCCCACCCTCCACATGCAGGGGGCTGGCTGCACAGCGCTCGTGGTGGCCGTTGTGGCCCGGAAACTGGAGCTCACCAAGGCAGAGAAACATGTGCACAACTTCATGATGGACACTCAGCTCACCAAGCGGGTAAAGACGTGCATCACAGCCACTCCCTTTCCCAGTCATCAAGGGCAGACCCTCCCCACCTTACTTCTGTACACAGTGGGCATGTCCACAAGCCCACAGGTCACTGCACTGCCTCGTGCTCTGCCGCCCATGCGAATGTTCATGAGCCACGCACAGAGACAGGGCAGTGGCCCTGGGTGTCCACCCATGTGCCCAGTCATCGGCCCACCCTGAGCCACACAGCAAGAGGCAGGCATTTTAGGGCCAGTCAGCCAGATACAATCTATGAGCTGTCTGACCTTGGCTGGTCAACCTCTCTGTGCCTCAGTTTCCCCTTGTATAAAGTGAGAGAGATACCAGCATGTGCAAATTCACTGATTTAACATTTGCAAGGTGTATAGGAAGGGTCTGGCCCATGCTGAATGATATAAATGAAATGCACACACACACACAGACCCAGAGAGCACAGATGTGGACATGTAAACATGGCCTCACCTTACACGTCCAGGACCCCAGAGAGGCATGTCCAGGAGTTTCTGAGAGTTTCTGGAAGTTTCCAGAACCTTCTGCAGTTTTGTGCCTACCTTGAGAAACTGTTCTTTTTCTGGGCCCAGGTAAAAAATGCCGCTGCTAACGTTCTCAGGGAGACGTGGCTCATCTACAAACACACCAGGCTGGTGAAGAAGCCAGACCACGCCCGGGTTCGGAAACACCAGCGTAAGTTCCTCCAAGCCATCCATCAGTAAGTCCAGCACCTTTCCCGCTCACGTTTCTGTGTCCACCTGGTGCAGAGGCAGCTGTGGTCCTCGGGAGGAGGCTATGGGCCAGGCCAGACAGCTCAGCATGGCCTCGTCATGGCCCCTCCCATTCTGGGTGGTCAGTTGTCTGGGGCTTGCAGCCTCTGTGCTGGGTGGGATGGTGGGATGGTCAGAAGGAGGCAGGTGATGGGCCCAGAACTTGTCTAGGGCAATCACCTTTGATAAGTCAGGCAACTCAGGGGCACCTGGGTGGCTCAGTCAGTTAAGCATTTGCCTTCGGCTCAGGTCATGATCTCAGGGTCCGGGATCAAGCCCTGTGTCGGGCTCCTCACTCAGCGGGGAGTCTGCTTGTCCCTCTTCCCTTCCCTCGCTTGTGCTCTCTCTCTCTCTCTCTCAAATAAATGAAGTCCTAAAAAAAGAAAAAGAAAAGTCTGGCAGTCCATCCAACATAAATGGCAAGAAGCATATTTTATTCTCCAAAATAGCCAAAATTATCTTACCTTTCAGATATTAAGCAATTTCCCTTTTTTGCTTTGGCTGCTAGGAAGCTCAGAATTTACTTTGTGTCCTGATCCATGTGATCAAGTGGGGTAATTAGAAATTACTTGATTTTCTCTGTTGCCCCTTTGTCCTGAGAATTTTTTAATCAAGTTAGTTCTCATCCCTCACTGCTCACTGGAATCACCCACAGGGCTTTAAAAATCCTACAGGCTGCACCCAACACCAGTTACAGCAGAGTCTGCGATGCACCCTGGGCTTAAGTTTAAGTTCCTCCAGTGAGTCCAGTGAACAGCTGGAGTTGGCAAACTTTACCTGTAAGGGCCAGAGAGTAAATATTTGAGGCTTTTTGGACCAGACAGTCTGTCGCAACTACTCTGCTGTTGTAGCAGGAATGCGGTAAAGAGGAGTGGGTGGACCATGCTCTAATAAAACTTTATTTTCCCCAACAGGCAGCTGGCCAGATTTGGGCTGGGCCAGGCTCTAATATGCCACTCACTGTCCACTAGAAATATCATGTAAACCACTATATAATTTTAAATTTTCTAGTAGCCACATTTAAAAAAAGGTAAAAGAAAACAAGTTACAAAGATTTTAATATATTCATTCAATATATTATAAATATTATTTTAATACGATCAATATAAAAATCATTAATGAGATATTTTAGAAAGTTTTCGACACTAAATCTTCAAAGTCTATTGTGTATTTTACATTTATAGTCCATTTGTATTCAGACCAGCCACATTTCAAGTGCTTAGTAGCCACATACAGGATGGATGGAACATGGGGTGCCTGGCTGGCTCAGTTGGTTAAGTGTCTGCCTTCGGCTCAGGTCATGATCCCAGGGTCAGTCCTGGGATCGAGTCCCTCATCAGGCTCCTTGCTCAGCGGGGAGCCTGCTTTTCTCCCTCTGCCTGTGGTTTCCCCTGATTGTGCTCTCTCTCTCTCTCTCAAATAAATAAAGTCTTTTAAAAAAATAAAATAAAATAAAACGGACAGTCTGATCAGTGTTAACATGTATATACCCTTGAAACAATTACCACAGGCAAGATAAAAAACAGGTCCATTGCCCCCAGAGTTTCCGGGGGCTCTTAACTGTCTGTCTTTTAGCTAGAGAGTTTAGTCCATTTATATTTATTGTGTTTACTGTTATAATTGGATTGGTTTCGAATGATAACAGTCTCTACTTCACAAGACTGCAGGGAGATCTAAATGGGATGATAGGCAGGAATGCCTGGCATAGTCCCTGATAACACACGGTAGCCCCCCAAGCCCTGCTCCTGCGTCTGCCCCCACCATCTAAAAAGCGGGGAGAGGAGCTGGTACCACACCTACTCAACCTCACTGTGTCCGGGTCTTAGTCCTACCTCCTCACAAGACCCCAAGGCCCTTGAGGACAGAGATCCCTCCTTGTTGACCCCCCTACAGTTGTTCACCAACCACTGGGTCCCAGTCTGCTGTCTGCCACCTAACTGTGGGGCCTGGGCAAGTGACTGTGCTATTCCAAGCTTCATTTTCTTATCTCTAAAGTGGAGACAGTGGTAATTAATGTGTCTTTCCTCCAGGGATGAAATATGGATCGAACACAGTTGGGGACTCAACCATGCATACCTGCCATACAGTATTTTTTACACATGGGAAATAGCGATGTTGTCATTACTGCCCTTCATACATTCACTTGTTATCGCACCAGCATTTCCTGTGCCAGCTGGTGTGCCAGGCATGGGGGACACAGACGCGGCCCTGCCCTGGACTTTGCCCCAAGGAATGTTCCAGAAGTTTGTTGGGGGAAAGTGGGAGGATGGGACTTGGGAAGAGCCAAGTCTATGGAAGAAGGCACCTGCTCTGTGAGTTACTTGTGTCCCTTTGTTCTGGGGCGGGACTGTCCCACTCTTATTTATTGATTTATCTATCTATCTATCCATCTATTTATTTATTTATTTTAAGGTTTTATTTTTAAGTAATCTACTCCCAACATGGGACTTGAACTCAGGACCCCAAGATTAAGGGTCGCACACTCCCCCAACTGAGCGAGCCGGGTGCCCCTCACTCATCTTTAGGTCCCCTCTAAACCTACTCCCTTCCCAGCAACAAAACAAAACAAAAAAACAAGATGCCCTGTAAAGCTGAGGAAATCAAAGAAGTTTGAACTAGGGCCTGAAGTGTGGATGGGATTTGGTTACGAAACCAAAAGGTGGGCAGGCATACCAAGGATTGTCACAGTCTGGGCAATAGTGGGAAGGTAGGAATGAGCATGGCGCCAGGGAGACTGGAGGTCTGATACACAGGCATGAGGGAGCCCAGGCATGTTCTTGAGCTGGGGAGTCTCCATGATGGGAGCACTGTATGAGCAGCCAGTGAAAAGGAAGAAATGGTCTCAGGATGGATTGAGGAGCACAGCATGTGTTTGGAGAGTGTATGGATTTGCTAAGGATACTGGAGCAAAGTACCACAACCTGGGTTATTTAAAACAAGAGAATTTATTTTTTTTAATTATTATTATTTTTAAGATTTTATTTATTTATTTGACAGAGATGGAGACAGTGAGAGAGGGAACACAAGCAGGGGGAGTGGGAGAGGGAGAAGCAGGCTTCCCGTGGAGCGGGGAGCCTGATGTGGGGCTCGATCCCAGGACCCTGGGATCATGACCCGAGCCGAAGGCAGGCGCTTAACCACTGAGCCACCCAGGTGCCCCTAAATTATTATTTTTCAAGATTTTATTTATTTATTTATTTGACAGAGAGAGAGCAAGCAGGGGGAGGGGCAGAGGGAAAGGGAAAGCAAACTCCCTGCTGAGCAGAGACCCTGATGAGGGGCTCGATCCTAGGACCCCAGGATCACAGCCTGAGCTGAAGGCAGATGCTTAACCAACTGAGCCACCCAGGCGCCCCAATTACGATCTCACTGTTCCAGAGGCCAGAAGTCCAAAACCAAAGAGTTGGCAAGGCTGTTTTCCCTCTGAAGGCACTAGGGGAAGATCTGTTCCAGGCCTTTCCTAGCTTCTGGGAGCCTCAGGTGGTCCTTGGCTTCCGGATATATCGCTCCAGTCCCCCATCTTCACATGGCCTTCCCCCTGTGTCTTCACATCATCCTCCCTCTGTGCATGTCTGTGTCCAAATTTCCCCCTTTTTATAAGGATGCCAGTCATATTGCATTAGGGCCTAAGACCTCATTTTAACTTGGTTAGTTCTAGAAAGACCCTGTTTCCAAATAAGGTCACATTCTGAGGTACTGGGGGGTTGGACTTCAATATATCTTTTTGCGGGGACACTGTTCAACACATAACATGGAGGTTGCAAAGAGGTCAAGACTGACTTCCCTGGGAAAGGCACCCTGGAGCTCGGCAGGCCTCAACTTCCAGTCAGGGCAGCCTCAGACCTCCAGGGCTGGGGGTGTTTGTACCCACCGTTTCTCCAGACAGAGGGCTGGGTCCTACCAGGGGTCCTAGTACCCAGCATAGATGGGCCCTGAGGGGCCTCCCCGAGCATCTATCACATGTGGGCACGCAGGGATTGAGTTTGGACCAGTGAGGAGGCGTCCTACCTGGAACTGTTTCCCTGGGCTGGTTTCACTACACCAGG
This sequence comes from Leptonychotes weddellii, assembly GCF_054177405.1. Taxonomy (NCBI): domain Eukaryota; kingdom Metazoa; phylum Chordata; class Mammalia; order Carnivora; family Phocidae; genus Leptonychotes; species Leptonychotes weddellii. The sequence continues at coordinate 10,605,982 of NC_138369.1, forward strand.
GATGGAGATGAGGGTCAAGGACACTCCATGGCCAACTCCCCACCCCTCTACAGCTGTTGGGAGGCCAAGGTGCGAAGGCTGAGTGGCAGGTACAGGTACTGTACTGCTGGAGGGCCGGTGGGCACGGCTTTGCCTCTCCGTGCCTCGTTACCCCCGCCTTGGGAAACAGCATGGGCATAGTTCTCTGGACTAAATGCCACCTTTGGGGCCAGGTGCCTGGCACACACTAGGATACAGCGGGCCCACAGGCTGAAATCAGCTGCATTGCTGGGGGGCACTGTGGAGGGAGGGGAAGAGAAGAGATGCATCCCCAAGGGGCTGGCATGGCCCCCGCAGCCACCCAGGGCCCCCAGCCTGGTCCTGGGGTTGTGCGGGTGGGAGGCGGGCAGGGTTGGGCACGTGCCACCCAGCTGCACTGAGGTTAAAATTGCCTTGTGATTTCTCTCTGCTCTGCCGGGTCCCGCCAGAGCTCAGAAGTAAGTCTCTTCCTGGGGGTGAGGGGTGCATGGTGGTCACGGCGCAGGGCACAGGCCCAGGGCAGCTTTCATGGAGCACTAGCCCTGGCCTCAGGTGGTAGCCAGGACTTGTATTCACCCTGCAGATTTGTGCAGTCTTCACCTAGGCCGGGGGCCAGGGTGGGGGGGTCCAAGTTCCCCGGGACATCCTGAATCAGGCCGTGTGGACATGGCTAGAAGGGGGACACTGTGGGAGGTGGCTTAGCCACCCCCCAGGCCTTGCCACCCGATGTGTGCTGGGAGGGAACGGGCTGCATGGGGCCCGACCCTAACTCCCACCCCATCCCCGCCCCTGCACGTCTCGCAAGGCGACCCCGGGTGGGGTGGGTGCATGAAAGACCCCACTCCCCCTGCAGCCTCCACCCACAACCCCACCCACCCACCTGTCCCCCAGGCTCCGGAGTGTGAAGATTGAGCAGGGGAAGCTGAATGACCAGGCCAACACTCTCGCCGACCTGGCCAAGGTGAGCAGGGTGGGGCTGGGCGGGGTGTCTGCTCAGGCCAGCAGAGGCTGCTCAGGCCCCCACGGCAGGAGAAGAACTGAGCCCACCTCCTGCCAGGGGAGGAATAGTGGTGGTGCCTATCGGACAGACAGCTGACGCAGGCAAGGGATGCGAAGCAGGCAGGGACCAGCCTCCGGGGGAGACAGGCGCTGTCTGCAAGAGTCCGGAGGTTCTGAATATAAGAGAGATGCTAGGAATCTACCCCTGCATGTTGACCACTTTTTAACTTTGGCAGCTCTTTTATTAAAAAAAAAAAAATAGTATCTAATAAAATAGCTTTCATCAGAATATCTAATTAGTGGGTGAAACTGGTGAAGTGTCCTTTTGTTTTAGGCGTATCTACATACAGGCTCTAAAATTGAAGTGAAAAACGAAATTCTTTTGCTATGGATATAAATTCAAATTATAGAATCAGCAGAAAGCTTATTTATGCAGCAATTAAACATCTCTTAGGAAATTAAAGTTGGTTGCAAGAGCTAAGACCAGTTTATGTTACAAACTAATCTCTCTGTTGGTTTTATTATCAAGCCTGACCCCATTTCCCACTTTTTATTCATCCACTAAAGATGGGACAGTTGACCCAACTTCAGTCAGGCAGGCTCTTAGAATATTCGTCCCACTATTCCGAGCTCCCTTCTGAGCAGCGGCCTACCTTTCACAAGTAGTTCACGCATGAACTCTGCTCACTGGCTCCATCCCCTAATCAGTTAATTAGTCTGAGGTTCATTTAATATTATCTTTGGAAGATGTTAAGTCCTATTCTCCTTCTTATACCCAGAGCGTTTTGAACTCATTCTTTTCATCATTATCAAGAGAATGCAGTATAATATTAACCTACATAAATTTAATTTGGAAAGAAACATTATAGAGGGAAAAAAAATATATTGTAGACCCCTGAAGAAATCACTCAGTTGGTAGTAGAAAGAACATAATCCTAAGAGATATAGAAACCCTTGCCAAGCTAATTTGATGTCCTATGAGATTATAGCTAGAAATACATATGAAATGCCTTTGAAAAACTCAGGTACTAATTATTATAATTTGGATTATCCATATCGCTCTTCCTTCCGTTAGCATAGATGATTGAAGTTTGAATTTTTCAAAGTTATTTAAACCTTGCAATCATAGTAGTAGTATGCCCCTCTCAGAGTACATTTAACAAAGCCTACTTTGAAGTCAGGCTTTAACTGGATGGGATTATATGGGTTCCTAATTTCTAAAATTTAACAAGGGTAAAATGTTTTCCAGCATTAAACTTTAATGCGCTCCTACCCAAGATTGCTGATTTAATTTGTGTATCTCTGACAAAAGTACAAGGTGTATTCTAAGTTTTGAAGAATTTAAACCGCAGGCCAGAAAAAAATCATCAGAGGCTGGATGCCTCCAGATGTTACCCTCTGGCCCTGGGGACTGTGGGTAAGAGGGGCCCCAAGGTGTGTGTTCGCCCTAGGGCCGGGGCGCGTGGGCCAGTAACGAGACATGGTGGGGGTCACCACTGAGGCTCAGGCACGGAGGCTGGAGGGGAGAGGCCAGGGGTGGAACGCAGCAAGATGCTGTGGTAGGTGCCTCGTCCTGTCCCCCTCCCGTGGAGCGAGGGGGTGGGGGCTCTTTCCCCACCTCAGCATCCATCCTCCCATCTCAGGCCTCGGGGTGCTGAGCTGCTGTCTCCCTGGGGGTCTGGTCAACATCTAGTTGAGGTTAGAGATAGAGGAACGATGTTCTACCGCCACCTGGTGGCAAGATTGGGCACCGCACCCAGGTCTGTCTGAGTGGCCAGCCTTCCCTTCCTGGGCCCCTGGGGGACAGTGGCAGAACCAGTTCCTGCTTGCTGGGTGGTGGGGGTACCCCATCGCCTACTGCAACAGTAATTGTGGCTGCTAGGCTCCCCAGTCTGTGATTGGGTCAGATCCCTGGCGTGGTCACTGCCCCCCCTCTCCCCGCTGACCCTGTCCCCTCCCCAGTCTACTGTGGGGTGCAGGGGGGCAGTTCACAAACTGAGCCTCCTCCCCAGCCTGGAGCAGCGTCAGCCCAGAACCTGCCCCTCTCCCCCACCCCGCAGCTCTGTAGGCCGTGGTTCCCCTGGGTGAAGGCAGCACCCAAGAAGACCACCCTTTGGCCTCATGTGCCTGCTGGCCAGTTCATCCCCTCAGGGCGGCTCCGGCCACATCCACCCCAGGACCTCCCCCAACCTTCCCCAGGCCTGCTGGCCCCCAGCCTGGCATTCAAGATCTCTCTCTCCTCTTACCTCTTCTCCTACCATTCCCTGGGGTGCGGCAAGAGACCTGTGGGCTTAGGGTGTCCTCACAGCTGTCTCCCACTTGGGTCCCTATTAGTGGGCTCCCACCAACTGGGGCTGGTCACCCATCTCTCTCTGTGTCTGTCCCTCTCTCTCACTTGGCCTCTCCTTTCTCTCCCACTCTGTCTCTGGCAGACCCAGAATGTCCTGTACGACCTCATGTCCGAGCTGCACGCCCAGCACGAGGAGCTTGAGGCCCGCCTGGCTGCCCTTGAAAGCCGCCTGGATGCACTGGGCACCTCCCTGCAGGCCCTGCCCAGCCTCATCGCCCAAGCCATACGCCCGCCCCCACCACCCCTGCCTCCCCGGCCTGGCCCCGGACCCCTGGACCAGGCAGCCCGGAGCCCCCCATGCCAGTGGCCACCCGTGGCCGCTTCAGACTGCGGGTGACAACCCTGCCCACCACCAGACCCCTCAATCTTGGCCATCGTGTGGCCGCCACCTCCACGCCATCCAGGAAGCCCTGTACAGTGGCGCCTCTTGGAGTTCAAGGAGCCGAAGCTGAGTTGGGCTGAGTGGCCCAGGGCCCTCCCCACCCAGACTGTCTGGGCAGAAGACAGGGCCGGACCGCAGGCGAGGGCAGGGGTGGGCCACCGCCCGCTTCCTCCCTGATTGGAGCCGGGCGGGGAGCCAGGAGCTTCCTTTGGTCCCCTGGCCCCCCCGACTCTCCCCAGGCCCCTGGTGGGCATGGATCAACCAGGAGAGGGGTCCTTGCCAGTTCTGAATAAAGCAGGACCCACCCAGTTGCTGCCTGTTTTGCGTAACTATGGGAGCTCATAATCACAACATGGGAGGTGACCACCTGACTCCAGGGCTCAGAACAAATGTGGGCGTCTAGCTGAGCCCGTCCCATGACTATTCTAGCCTGGTAGCCCTCCAAGCCTGAGCTCAGTTGGGTACACCTGAGGACGTCAGCATTCTCCTAACAGGCATTGACAGCCCTGGCCTGCAGGAGGCAGCAGATCGGGGAGACCTCCTTCGCTTCCCATTCTAGCAGCCGACTTTGCTGGAGCATCCAGTGTGGGCCAAGCTCCAGGGGGACCATGGTCCAGTGGGGAAGGTGACATGAGTAAGGAGGACCATTCAGTCTTCGCTGGACATACGTTGAACACTTGCCCTATACAGGGGACATAATGTAAATTACCACAATTCTTCACCAGAACCTGACTAGGGTAGGATGGGGAAACTGAGGGTCAGAGAAGTGAAGCCACCTTCCTGGGCTCCAGAACAGGGTGGGGGTTGGCGGGGAGGCAGGATTCAAACTCCAGCCCATAGGCCAAAGTGAAGAACCTGGACTTGGGGGAGGGTATAGTGTGATTCCGGGGTTAGAGTGGCCTCACGGCAGGCTGGAGGGGAAGGTTCTGGACACCAGTAGAATCAGAAAGGTCCCTCCAGGCCTTGGGCTCAGTGTGCTGGGGTGAGGCAGGGATGGCAGGCCCTTGGCAGCCGCTGGGCTCCGGGCATAGCAAAGAGATAGAAGCCTGCCTCCTGGGGAGGCTAGTCGGGACCCAGTTGAGAGCCTCAGGCCCTGGCAGCCTCTGACAAAGCCATTAGCCACCTGGTTCAGGAGATAACTTGGGCGCAAGACCCAGAAGAGTGGGGAGGTGCCAGTAGGCTCCAGACCTGCGTTGGGAGTCCTGACTGCCACCGCTGGGTGCTTCTGGGCAGAGGCTGCCCCCTATGAGAGCCTCAGTTTTCCCATCTGTAAGATCTGGTGAGGAGGACAGGGCACAGTGCCCACCTTCGGGGAGCACCTAGTCTGATGGAGGACGAGGCGCAAAAACATAGCAGTCACAAACACAGCGACCAGAGCCTTAAAGAAACAAGACCAGGGTGTGATTAGGGGACTCTGAGAAAGTGACATTTGCGCATGGGGGTGGGGATGGGGAGATGGGAGAGCCCATGTGGGGAAGGGCGTTCCTAGCAGGGGAACCGTCCGTGCAAAAGCCAAGAGGCAAGCCTTGAGCTTGGTGTGTGTCGAGAACAGCCACGGAGACCAGAGGGGGAGGCCGGGGCGGTGCCGGGTGGGGGACACATGAAGCCACCAGATAGCCGCCTGGCTGCTCTGCTCGGGGCCAGCCACATCCGCCTCTGACTCAACAGCGCCGACCCTACAAAAACAGGGCCCGCCCCGCGCTGGGGGGAGGGGGGGGCGACAAAGTAAACAGCGCGGGCACGCGGGCGGCACGTCCCCGGCGGCCGGGGCGCGTCACGGGGGCGGGCGCCGAGGACCAGGAAGTCGGCGGCCGACGCGCCGGCCCGGAGCCCCCGGGCGCCGGCCCGAGTTCGCGGGGGGCCGGAGGGAGCTCGGGGGCGCCCGGGGCCGCGAGGAAGGGCGCCGAGCCGCCGTGCGCCCAGGCCTGCGCCATGCGCCCGGGGGCCGTGCGCAGCTTCGCGCTGGAGCTGGCCCGGGGCCCCGGCGGCGCGTACCGCGGCGGGGAGCGGCTGTGCGGCCGGGTGCTGCTGGAGGCGGCGGCGCCGCTGCGGGTGAGAGCGCTCGAGGTGGCGGCACGCGGCGGGGCGGCGACGCACTGGCTCGAGGGCCGAAGCGTGGGTGTCAACGCGGTGTCCAGCGACTACGCGGCTGCCGAGACGTACTTGCGGCGGCGGCAGCTGCTGCTCCGAGGTGAGCCGCTCGCTCCGCAACCCCCAGCCAGGATCCCCCCGGGGCCCTCTCCCCAGGTCTGGGCGCTCCTCCCCAGTGCCCCGAGTTTCGACTTAGAGGCTGTGTGGCCGGGTGACCCTTCTTAAGAAGTGGAGACCTCCTCCCCCAGGGTCTGGACCCTCTCGCCGGGACACACACCCACCTACCCCCTCGCCCCCTACCAAACCCTCTTTCCCAGGAGCCCTTCTCAGGGTCTGGGCGCGCCCCCCCCTTTCCAAAGTCGGGAAGCCCTCCAGGTAAAGGCTATGCGGCAGGACCCCCCACTCTCCAGAGTCTGGAGAACCCCTGGGTAGAGTCAGGACATCCTCCTCTCTGGACCCAAGGATCCGCCTTTAACTCCAGGCCTGGGGTCCCTGATTTCCCAAAGAAGACCCCCACCTCACGTTCTACCCGTGCCTCCTCCCTCAGTTTACCCCTAGTGCTTGCAGAAATGAGTTCAGACCTGGGTGGGGAGTTCTGGTGGTGTTTGCAGGTAGGTTTGCATCCCGGAAAGGAGGAGACTTGGGGTGGGGTCAGATCAGGCTGAGAGGACTCCCGTCTGTCTCCCAGCTCTGAATTTCAGTCCCTCACACTCAGGCCACACAGCCGGTCAGGAGCAGGCCAGGGGTGAGTCTGTGCCTCAGCACTGAGCTATGTTTGCTGTGGAGGATGTTGGCTCCCTGGGTTGCCTTTCCACCCCCTCAGCTAAGCCAGACCTCACTATACTCTTCTGTAAAATGGGCACAGGCAGGGCTGTACACAGTAGATCCTTTGCCCACAGCCTTTCAGCCTTTGCCCAACAGCCCCAGATGTGGGGACTCTCCCCTTACTAGCTGTGGAAACCCAGGCCTAGAAGGCCCTAGGGCGGGACAGGAAGAGGCCCCGGAGGCACTTCCTTTCCCCTGAGACTTAAGGGAAAGTGGTCCCACACCTGGTCCCACTTAACCAGCTGCTTCGTTAAGACACTGGGGTGAAGCTTGCAGAACTGCTGTGTAACCTCGAGTGAGGCCCTGCCCCTCTTTGGGCTTCTGGGGACCCATCTGTGAAAAGGACTCACCACATCCTTTACTTCCTCCTGGGCTTACAGCCTCCAGGGCTCCACTTGGCCCTGGGAGAAGGCACTAGCCCTTCATTTCAATCCGAGTCCCCTCCTCCATGCAGCCCCCCAAGCTGATCGCTGTGTCTATAGCCTCTGTTCCTCCCTTAGGTACTGCTCTGATCCAGTGCCCCTGTGGTCACTCTGACTGCAGGGGACCATGTCCGGTTATGACTGCCCCCCACTGGGGGTTCCGAGGCCTCAGGAGGTTCCCAGAGCCATCTGAAGGCAGGTCAACGGTGGCTTCCAGGGTAGGGGGTGGGTTCGAGCAGCTGCGCATCTCGCTGCCACCAGAGGGCGCAGGCGCCCTGCAGACCGCGACCAGGAAACCCTTTTCTCAGACACGCTCTTTGAGGTTCTTCTCTGAGTAAACTGAGGCCCAGAGAGGAATCATACCGTCTCGAGGGCACACTGCAGCCCTGGCCCCTGGGGTTCCTGGGACGTCCCGTCCACTTGGCTCTATCTGTGAGGGGACTGGGGCGGGGGGCGGTGCCAGGAGCGGGCCCAAGGGCTACGCCTAGGGGGCTCGTAGGAGTTTGCTGGGGGCCGCAAGTTGCGACAGGAACATCGGGTGGTGGGGAAAGCTTGGGCAAAAGCGCTGAGGCGTGACCAAGTGGTGACATGTGGGGAGTGGGTTGATGACCTGGGAGCGAGGCTCTCTGGAAGGGGAAGGTGTCTGAGCATAGGCTACACCGCGATTCATGCACAATACTCTGAGGTCGGGGCCGATTTTCTTCCAGCTCTACAAATGACAAACGTGGAAACTTAGGTTCAAGCGGTGGTCACTAGCCCGGGGTCATCCAGCTGAGCGGGATTCGAATCACAAGACGGGGGGCAGCAGGTGCCCAAGCAGAGGGAGGCCCTACCTACTTCCTCCTCCTTCCCCCATCGCTCGGAGTGGGGAACTGACGCCCAGGCTGGTCCTAGGCTCTCAAGACCCCGATTGGGGCTAGGCCATTCCACAGCCTTCCCGCGCGGGGCTGGACATGCCTCGAGTCCGATCTGCAAGTGGTGGCCAGTTGATGATTAAACCTAGTGGCAGAGTGCTCTTGTTGGGTGACCTCAAGCCCGGGGCCCAACTCCGACCCTAAGTTTCCCCCGCTTTACCCCCGGGGTCCGCGAGAGACCGGCTCGGGCCCGCGATGCTTCAGGTTCACGCAGGGGTCCACGAGGGTAGAGGGTAGCTGCAGTTTGTTATTTTGTTTCACGCCTGGGCGGAGCCACGCCCCTCGCCGCGCCATTGGTGTATTCCTTTCTGGGGGTGGGGCCCGCGTCTCGCTCCGCCCCGCCCGCCGTATAAAGGCAGCGCCGGCGCACGGCGCGTAGGAATTTTTGACCTGGTCGGCAAGTGCGCCTGCGCACCCCGGGCAGGTTCGCGTTCTGAGGCTGTAGCCTCCGCACCTCGCGCCGCCGCGTCGCGGGTTCGAGGCCAGGGTGTGTGCGTCGCGGGTTCGCATCCCGGGCGCGATGCTGTTCGACAAGGTGAAGGCGTTCGTGGTGCAGCTGGATGGCGCGAGCGCGGGCGCCGAGCCGGTTTTCAGCGGCGGCCAGGCCGTTACCGGCCGGGTGCTGCTGGAACTGGCGAGCCCGGCGCGCGTGGGCGCCCTGAAGCTGCGCGCGCGGGGCCGCGCCCACGTGCACTGGACCGAGTCGCGCAGCGCGGGCTCGAGCACCGCGTACACGCAGAGCTACAGCGAGCGTGTGGAGGTCGTGAGCCACCGTGCCACGCTACTCGCGCCAGGTACCGGCCGGCCACCCCGACGCGGCGCACGTGCTGCGCGCTCCTGGAAGTCGGAGCGGCCGCTGAGCCTCCCCCTCTTGCTCCTACCTGCAGACACGGGAGAGACCACGACGCTGCCTCCGGGGCGCCACGAGTTCCCATTCAGCTTCCAGCTGCCTCCGTAAGTCCGGCATCTGGGGCGCGGGATTGTAGGGGAATCCCTAAGCCTGCAGCTCCTTTCACGTTTAGGTCTCCATTGCTCGGTTTCTGGGGACCCTCTGGACCTCAAGACTCCCCCCCCCGGGGGGGGGGAGGGGGCCTTCAGTGTCTCTGTCTCTCATTCTCCTAAGTCTCTGGGACCACCCCACACCTGCGTGTCTGTGTTTTTCTCCTCCTTGAAGTCCCTTCCTTCCACCTCGCAGGACACTGGTGACATCATTCGAGGGTAAACATGGCAGTGTCCGATACTGCATCAAGGCCACCCTGCACCGGCCCTGGGTCCCTGCCCGCCGGGCAAGGAAGATATTTACTGTCATTGAGCCGGTGGACATCAACACGCCTGCCCTGCTGGTGAGTGGCTGCTCCCAAGGCAGATGGGTAGAGAGAGCTTTGTAGGTGGGGGCCTGGCTGCTGGGTGACCCCAACTGGTTCCTCACCCCTTCACTTCCTGCACAAAGTGGGAATCACAGCTGGGCCCTGGCAGGGCGGGGGGCAGGCATGGGAATGCTTTTGGAGTCCGGCGGAGCTGGGGGCAGATCCTACCTGCACCAATTTGGGTGTGTGCTCTGGGCAAGTGTCTCGCTCTCTCTGAGCCTCAAAGGCCTCATCTGTGAAATAGGGGACAGCCAGGGCTTGGGATAATAATGGCTTTCTGAGGACTAATTACACGCTAAGTAATTAGCTTGTTCACTTTATCTTCAGCTTTATAAGATGGGTTTCGTCTGTGGATTTATTTTTACAGACGGTACCTGGTAGTTAAGAAAAAACCAGGAACCCTGCCCCCCCCCCCCCCGAATCCTCCCTCAGCTGGGGGTGGTTTGGAAGCTCTGCGGGATCTGTGGTTTGCACAAAGTGACCTGTTTGTATCCCTTTTCTCCACCCCCCAGGCCCCTCAGGCCGGAGCTCTGGAGAAAGTCGCCCGATCCTGGTACAGCAGCCGTGGTCTCGTCTCCCTCTCCGCCAAAATCGACCGAAAGGGTTACACACCAGGTACCAGGCAGGCGGGGCTGGATGGGGAAGAGGGCCGACCTCAAGGCTGCAGACGGGGAATCTGATGCCCCCCTGCGCCCCACCACAGGTGAGGTCATCCCAGTCTTCGCGGAGATCGACAATGGCTCCACGCGCCCGGTGCTTCCTCGGGCAGCCGTGGTCCAGACGCAGACCTTCATGGCTCGAGGTGCCCGCAAGCAGAAACGAGCAGTGGTGGCCAGTCTCGCGGGCGAGCCTGTGGGCCCCGGGCGGCGGGCGCTGTGGCAGGGCCGGGCGCTGCGGATCCCCCCTGTGGGTCCTTCCATCCTGCACTGCCGGGTGCTGCACGTGGACTACTCCCTCAAGGTAGAGTCTCCCATTGGTCCGAGGGGGGCAGGGGTGGCTGCATCTGCCCAGTCCCCCCAAGGCTGCCTGGGCGCTCTCCCTCATGGCTCGTTCCCCCCAGGTCTGTGTGGACATCCCCGGCACGTCCAAGTTGCTGCTGGAGCTGCCGCTGGTCATCGGCACCATCCCCCTGCACCCTTTCGGGAGCCGCTCATCCAGTGTGGGCAGCCATGCCAGCTTCCTGCTGGACTGGGGGCTGGGAGCCCTGCCAGAGCGGCCTGAGGGTGAGCTCCCCGTCCTGCTGCAGGGGCTGGGTGGGCAGAGAGGCGGCTGCTAGGTGGACTCTCCCTCCCCCCAGCCTCAGCGCCCCCATCTGTAAAAGGGCACAGTGGTGATTACACGGGCGGCCGCAGGTCCTCCCAGAACCTCAGCCTGAGGGCCCGTAGCCCCAGAATCGGCCCAAGCCGGCTCCTGGCCGTGGTCCCCGATTCTGGGGCTCCCCTTCTCTACCAGCCTCACCCACCCCATCTGTCTCACTTGCAGCCCCTCCTGAGTACTCAGAGGTGGTGGCAGACGGGGAGGTGGCAGCCACGGGGCAGAGCCCCTTTCCACCACTGCAGGACACCGACATGAGCCTTGAAGGCCCCTTCTTTGCCTATATCCAGGAATTCCGTTACCGCCCGCCACCCTTGTACTCCGAGGTGAGTGTGGGGGTCCCAGAAGCCCCCGTACCTCTCCAGGCCCTGGGAGCCCAGGTGGGGATGGGACTCAGATGAGTTTGGGGCCTGAGCCCACCTTGCACCCCAGTCTGCTCCACACGTTGCCCCCCCCTCGCTGAGTGTGGGAGTTGGAGATAAACAGGGTGGCGGAGGGGTGTTTCTGAGCCTCTGGTGCCCCCCCTGAGACTGGATGGGACTGTTTCTCTCAGGAGGATCCAAACCCACCCTCAGAGGCCATGAGGCCACGCTGCATGACCTGCTGAGCAGCGAGGGGATACCTCGAGGGATGAGGTCGCACACGTGCTTCCAGCTGCCGTGGACATGGGGAAGTGCTGGGTCAAGAGCCGACCGACCTGACTGCATTGAAGTTGGGGACTCCGAGTCTCAGAACAGGGCACAGCTTTCTGACATCACACAGGACAGAGGAAGAGCCAGTCTGGAATCTGATGTATCTGGACAGGTCCTCGTAAGGTATCAAATGCCCATTGTCGGATCCTGTCGGTCTGTGCTGGCCCGTGGACGGGGCTCGGGTCCCCCGGGAACCTCTAGTCTGGGAGAGACATAGCCAGACGTAAATACTTCCAGTCTCGTGGGACCAGAGGAAGAGGCCCAGGGCTGGGAGAGTCCCAACAGGAGCAGAGAAGGCTTCCGGGAGCAAAGGGCCTTCTAGCTGAGGCCTTGGCCTACGAACAAATGACAGCTCAGCAGGCAGACAAACAAAGAGGAAGAAGAAGTCGGAGAAGGTCAGAGCTGAGTGATGTTTGAAGATCACCCCCTTTGGGGCTCAGAGGGCAAGTGCCTCAGTCGAGGCCACACGGCAAGGTCCGGCAGGCAAGAGGGCCCAGGAACGGGGCATTCAGGGATGCAGGTCATTGAAGCTTTGTGGGACCTGTGGGTGGCAGGGGCATCTGCCCCAGCCTTTGAAAGCCAGAGAGAGGTTGCTGGCCCAGGCTGGGGCTGTCTGGGGGCTCCTCCAAGTACACCAGGACATGAGATCTTGTCTGCATATTGTATAACCCAGGAAACCCAGTTCAGGACATTCAGCCAGGCCCTGGGGACACAGGTCAGCCTGGGGTAACAGCAGGCCCCCAGCGCAGCTCTGGAAACCTCCTGGAGGGAGGGAGGGACAAAGTATGAGGGGGCAGCCGGACCAGCCCCCCAGGTTGTAGAGTCTTAGCCCTGGCTGGGGCAGGGCCCCTGCCTGGGACTCAACATTTCTGATCAGCCTTAAATTGTTCTCTTTTTTACAGTTTTTGGTTTTTTGTTTTTGTTTTTTTAAAATAAAAGTGTGGGGAAAGAGACTGGGCTTATTGGTTTATTTCCCACAGCTGCCAAAGAAGCTGAGTGGCTTTGACCTCCATCTTGGGTCAGAATCTCCAGGATTGAAGGCCAGGCCAAGGGGGGGTTGAGGGGCCCATTGTCCAGCAGGAGAAACAGGCTCAGGGACACATAGGGAGGCTGAGCTCAGGTTGGAACTGGACCCCATTTCCCCCTCCCTAGTGTAGTCGCGGAGGCTTGGAAGCATGAATGGGGGAAGGCTTTTGTTTTCAAGACACAGTCCGTATACCGGGAAATGAGCCGTTTTATTGTTTTGTTTTGTTTTTAAAGATTTTATTTATTTGACAGAGAGACACAGCGAGAGAGGGAACACAAGCAGGGGGAGTGGGAGAGGGAGAAGCAGGCTTCCCGCGGAGCAGGGAGCCCGATGGGGGCTCGATCCCAGGACTCTGGGATCATGACCTGAGCCGAAGGCAGACGCTTAACGACTGAGCCACCCAGGCGCCCCGGGGAAATGAGCCGTTTTAAAGTGCACAGTTAGGTGGCATTTTGTGCGCTGACAGTGTCGGGCACCTGCCACCTCACCTAGCTCCAGGACATTCCCATTACCCCAGAGGAGGCCCTGTTCCCAGGAGCGGTCACTGCCCACCCCCTTCCCTCACTCCCAGCACCCACTGATCTGGGGATTTGCCTGTTCTGGACATTTCCTATACATGGGATCACGCTCCGTGTGGCCTCACTTGTGTTCCGCTTCCTACTCAGCTTAAATTTCCCTGGTAAGTTTCATCGACGTGGTAGCCTGCGTCAATGTTTCATTCCTAATTTTTATGGCCAAATAATATCCTGTTGTGTGGATGGACTCCCATTTTGATTGTCCCTTTTCCCCCTGATAGACGTTTGGGTCATTCCCACCTTTTGGCGACTGTGGACAGGGCTGCCGTGGACATGGGTGTCCAAGGATTTGTTTGAATACGCACCGGGCTTCCAGGCAGGCCTGGCGGCACGCAGGTTCCCTTCTAACATTGAAAGTAGGGAAAGTGAGTCCGACAGAGTGAGGTGACTCGTGCAGGGTCCGGAGTCGCCACTCAGAACCCCCACGCCTCAACGATCAGCGGCACCAGGGGTGGGGGTGTTTCCTGCAGGGTCTGAGCTCAGGCCCCGCCCGAGGCCCCGCCCTCAGCGGGGCGGGGCCAAGTTAGAACCCCATCTAATAGCTCTAGCTGGGCTCACAGTTTGCCCAAGACAGTGAAAATTCAGTGAAAGTCTAGGATGACCAGTGGCAGGGCTGAGGGGCAGGGATGAGGATGGAGGGGGGCCGGGGTTGGACACTGGCAGGTATGACCATGGGCAAGTCCCTTGCTTCTGAGCCAGTTTCCTCATCTGGGACTCTGGGGCACCTCTCCACCACCGCCCCAACTGCCTCCCATCCCTGGTCTGAATTTGGGTCCTGATTTCCACCTGCTTCTGGTCCTGGGGTTTACCCAGCCCTCCCTGTCCAGCAGCATCTGCCCTGGGCAGTTGACCTGGCATCAAGTTCGGAGCCTATCACACTGGGGGTTCCTTTGGGCCCAGCAGAGGGGAGATATACCCACACAGCACAGTCACCCCAGACCCCCTCTTGGTCTCAGGAAGAGGTAAGATCCCTGTCGTCTTGGGTGTGCAGGACAGAAGATCCCAGCTTCCGGATCCATGTTCCCAAACAGAGAAGAGTCTAAGGTGTCTATTGCAACAACAGATGGGGGTACAGTGTTACGAAAGGTTTTCCCCGGCAGGCTTGGGAGGATAAGCCACCTCGTGTCCCCAGGACTCCTGGGTCTGCAACTATCTGGAACCTGATCCCTAGAAGAGGTGGATTATCTGGTTCGGATAAATGAAAACCAGCATGGAGCCGTCTTGGGTCGTCCAGAATTCAGGGAACTCCCCGAACACAGAGTGAGGCCCACAGAGTAGAGAGGAGGGTGGCCAAATATTCTTCTCCTAAAATAAAATCCCACCCCTCTCTAGGCCCCTAAGATCTCTCACCCACCTCTCCTTCCAGCTTCCCCTGGATCTTGACTGTCACTCAGATATCCCAAGCTGGGTCCTACCTCAGGACCTTTGTACATGTGGCTCCCTCTGCTGAAAGGCTCTTCTCTAGGACTGACTCTTCTCTACCTCCTAGCCTCATCTTTTTTTTTTTTTTAAAGATTTTATTTATTTATTTGAGAGAGAGAGAATGATAGACAGAGAGCTTGAGAGGGAGGAGGGTCAGAGGGAGAAGCAGACTCCCTGCCGAGCAGGGAGCCCGATGCGGGACTCGATCCTGGGACTCCAGGATCATGACCTGAGCCGAAGGCAGTCGCTCAACCAACTGAGCCACCCAGGCGCCCCCTTGCCTCATCTTTTCAGGAAACACCCCAACCTCCTGGCTAAAGGTGCCCCTCCCTGTTACTCCCTTTCCCATCCCCCTGTCCTATTGTCTTCATAGCCCTGATCACTCTCTGAAATTTTTTATTTAGATATTCACTTGTTTGTCTGAAGTTTGAGGGCAGGGCTGGGGCAGGGCTGGCCCCAGCACACAGCAGGCATGAGAGGCATGAAGGGGGGTTGTTGACTGTAGGAGACTCCCCAAACTCTGGTGTGGACCAAGATTCTGATGGGGGTGGGGGTGTTACCACCTTACATTGTTCCCAAGACCCCCTAGAATCAGAACTTGTCACCCGTTCGGAGAGTCAAACACCGAGTCTCTCTCTGTCTCTGCCTCACCCTCCTTATCCCCCCACTGCCTCTCCATGTTGTTTTCGCACTGTCCCTTTTGCTCGATGTTTCTGTCACTCTCTCATTGTCTCTGGCTCTGGCTCACCATCTCTGCATCTCTCTCTCTCACTCTTTACTTCATCTCTGTCTCTTGGTTATCTCTCAGTCTCTCTCAGTCTCTGACTCCTTGAGCATCTCTGTCTCCTCCCCTGGCCTGGCCAGGCCCCTGGGCCACGGGGTGACAGGCAGGCAGGGCGCCCTCCGCTTGTTTTCCACCCTCGCTGGCAGGGGGCCCAGCTGGGATGCTGTTCAGGAATCCTCCAGCTGCCCGGCTCCAGCCACCAGGCACAGCCACTGGCCTCTCCCAGCACATTCTGTCCCGAGTAGGGAGCCCTGGGGGTGGGTGGGGTGGGAGTGGAGGGTTCCTGTCCGGCTCCAGTTACAGGACAGCCTGTCCTGGTGGCCTTGCTCCCCACCAGTGCTGCCCCCTGATGCCTCCCCTCCCTACTTTGGGCTTAGATCTTCCTGAATGGGGCCCCTCTGCCAGCTCATCCCTACCTCAAGGGCTTTGCACCTGCTGTGCCTTCTACCTGGAGCTCCCTCTCCCCAGGTATGCCTGGGACCTTCTCCCTGGCAGACTTCAGGTCACAGATCACCTCCTCAGGACATCCTCCCTGTCTCTGGGCCAGAACGCCCCGCCATTCCCCTACTCCTGTCCTGATGCCTTTTGCTTCCTGATCTTTCCCCTTTCTCGGAGTTCTATATTTACTTGTTTGTTGGCAGGGTGTCTGTTACCCCAGAGCCCTGCTATATCCCCAGCACTGGGCGCGCACTAGGTGCTCAGTGAATATTTCAGAGTTCATACCATTTCATCCCAAAGCTCAGCTCTGCCTCAGCCACCCAGGCTCCCATGCACAGCTCCCGTCCCTTCAGCCCAGCTGACCAACCCCCGGCCCTGCCTCCTCCTGGCCCTGCGGGCCCTGCCGTGTCCCCTGCACACGCCTCCTGCCACTGTCCCCTGCACCCCCAACACACCAGCCATATCCCAGCCCTCCCATCTGTTCCCAGAGGGTTCCCTCCCCTAGATGCACCTTTTCCAGCAAGGGGCTTGGTCTCCCTGTCTTTTAGGCCCACTGGGCTCCACATGGGGGCTGCTATGACATGCGCGTGCGCGCACACACACACACACAGAGACACAGAAATAGGCCCGCGAACTCGGGGGCACACAGCCTAGACCTCGATGAGCACGGACCCACATGCACGTGCATGCACACGCGCATAAAGCACGCCAACAGGTGCAACAGTCCTGACCGCGCTGGGCGCCCGCGGCCCTGGGTGAGGGCTTGCAGGGTGTTCACGTGTGGAGTCCCCCAACTCGGAAGGGAAGCAGGCAAGATGCCCTCATCTCACAGGTGGGTGCAGGACCGGGGCTTTTGAACCCACGCCAGGGTGCGCACAGCCTTGTCCGCGTGCGTGCACGCGCGCCCCCGCCCTCGCTTCCCCCACCTCATTTCTGATGTTCAAGGCCAGGAAAGTCCCCAGAAAGCATCAGGCCGGGCAAGGGGCCCAGGAGGAAGAAGTGACTCAGCCAGTGGCCATCAGGGCCTGCCTCGCTGGGAGATCCTTGGGGGTGGGGGACTGGGGGATTCACAGAGAACAACAATAAAGGACTGGGGTGGGGCGGGGACAGGGTAAACAGGGCCTGCTGAGCAGGGTTGGGGAGGGGAGGGATGGGGCATGCCTCAGTGGGTCCCCAGTGCTCCAATACCTCCCCTCTGCTGAGCCTGATTCATAGGTGGGGAAACTGAGGCACAGAGAAGAGGTGACTTGCCCAAGGCCCTCCAGCCAGGATGGGGCAGGCAGAGGACCCCTTAGTCCTTGGTCACAGGTTTTTGCGGTTTTGGAGATACTCTCCCTGCTTGCCTTTCGGTGGGCAGATGGAGCCAGGTCGTGGCTCCAGGTGTGGACACGTGACCAGGTCTGGCCAATTAGAGCCTTTTGTGACCACAGACTCAGGCATTGGTTCAATAATAGGCATGTGACTCTGAGTGGGCCAATCACCCCAGGAGTTTGGGGGCTCCTGGAAGTGAGAATAGGAGCCATCTTTGCTACCACAAGGAGGGGCAGAACAGAGAGTCCCAAGGTCATTGTGGTGAAATCCACAGACACCCCTAGCCCTGTGGAGTGAGGGTGGAGCCAGAGGGAAGGCCCTGCGAGAGCCCTGGGAGGGCTTCCAGGAGGAGAGGACACTGGAGTTGGGGTTTTGATGGATGAAGAGGAGTTCACCAGGGAGCTAGAGAAGGGCATTCCAAGCAGAGGGAACAGTGTGTGCAACCACAGCAGGCGAGAGAGGGCCAGGGGTGTCCTCAGCCATTCCTGTATCTCTGTGGGGCTGGAGCACAGAGGGGGCAGCTGTAGATGTGTTTGGTTATTTGCTCCTAGGCAACCCCACCAGCCCCTTAAAGGTGAGACTAAGTCTTTGCTGGCAGCTCTGTTGGCAGCTGACGTTTCTTTAACATTTGTAGTGTAGGTGGCCCTTCTTTGGGGACATGGAGGAGAGACATAGGTGGGTGGTGAATGGGAGAGTTGGGTTCACGGGGCAGGAGAGCCTGGGGCTGGGTGGGGGGTGGCTCTGGGAGCCCGGGAACAGGACCACAGTCCAAGACAGGAGGGAACATTTCCCGTTTCCCCATCCGTGAGCCCCACCCCCCGGGGAATGGGGCTCCAGGGGGAGGCAGGGTGGGGTTCAGGGTCTGGACTCCCAGCACCACCTCTTCCTTCCTGTGTGACCCTGGGATAGTGGCCGCACCTCTCTGAGCCTTGGGTTTGTCATCTGGAACCCGACTTCACTGTAGACCCGGGTCAGTACTGGGCACAGAAGCAACACAAGGTCTGTGGGACTGGACGGGGTGTGCTGAGCCAGGGGAGGAGGGGCCGGGTCTGTCCAAAACATTCCCTCAGCGGTTCCTGGCCTCTTTGAAAACAGGAAGCCAGCTCTCAAGGGAGCCCCCCAGCAGCGCTTCCTTAGCCTCCTCATGACGCGTGCTGTGCTGGGGGTGGGGGTGCACACGCACATGTGTGTTTGCGGGCAGCCTGGAGATAAACAGAGCCCACCGGTGTGCGCATGTGTGTTTCCATGTCAGCCTTGGCCGTGGAGTTGCCCAGAGGCACGTGCATACGTGTCGCATGTGCTGGAGGGCGGGTTGGCACATCTCAGCCAGTACGGGAAGCAAACGGGGGCCGGTTGGTGCATTTGCAAGTCTGGGTCTAGGTGCTGGGCGTGGGTGTCTGTCGGCACTGGGGACTGGTGGGTGCTGGCAAGAGCTGGCTTATGCTCTCCTTTCCCTCTGTCTGTCCCCTCACTCGTCGGCCTCTGGCCCCCTGGCTCTTCCTGGAGACTGTTAAATATGTGCTTACCTCAGAGCCTTTGCACCTGTATGCCCACTAACCAAGCTACTCTGCCCTCCATTCTTCTCCATCTCTCAGGTCTCAGGATAATGGGCTTGGGCAAGTCACCCCCCCCCCATTTCTTAGCTGTTCCCCTGCCCTTCCTTGAGTCCTGACTCAGCTTTGACCACTTCCCTCTGCATCCTAGGATGTGTGGGCTCCCTCTACAAATCTCAGTTTATTCTCCTGTAAACTGGGGCCAATCTTGGTGGGGGTCTCACTTACCTAGAGTCACCCCAAAAGTGGAAAAGGCTGAATTCAAGCCTGGGCCAGCCAGATCTGACAATGCATAGAGGCTTTGTCCTTGCTTACATCAAGTGGAGGAAATACCTGAGGGTCAGGGACCGTCCGGGATCACTCAGCCACCGGGGCCTCCTGTATGCCATGTTCCTGAGATGCCTTTCTCTTGCTGGCAAACTTCTACTCATCCTTCAAAACCCCATCTCAAATACCCCTTTTCTCCAGGCCAGTCCTGACACCATGGGCTGAGGGCATTTGGTGTCTGGCCATGTCTGTCCCCTCCAGACAGGCCAGGGCTGAGGCCTCTCAGTTGCATAGCCAGGAACACAAGACCATGTTTCCCACATGCTGACTTTCTGGAGCTGGCCCAGGTGTCTTCGCCATGCCCAGTCCCCAGGAGGTGACTCCTACTGCCACATCACCCTCAGAACCTGCCAAACTCTGTGGTTTAGAAAGGCAGGCAAGACATTTCCGCTTGATCCAGAGGCCTGTGTGTTCTGGAAACTCCCCTGCCCAGGCCTGTGGTCTTTCTGGCCTTGGCTCACAGCAGCTCCATACCAGTCGGGTCTATCTGTGGAATGGACTAGAGATATTCCAAGGCCCAGACAGTGTAACGGTGGTTTCGTGCTGGTGTCTCAGTGCTCCAGCCCCAGGGCAGCCATGAGGGTTTTGAAACAAGGCTCAGATCCCATCCCTTAAATACCCTCTGCAAAGCCCACAAGGTCCTGTGTGGCTTGGCCTCAGGGCCTTTGCACTTGCTGTTCCTTCTGCTCAGATAGTCCTTCCCTCACTCCTCACAAGTCTCCCACCTTCTCCTCCTCAGATCTAAGTTCAACTCTGCCCTCCTCAGAGGCCCCTCAGCCTCCCTGACCAAAGCTGCCCCGTTCTCTCAGCCCCTCTCTTGTGCTTCTGGCAATTCCTAATTATGACATATTAGTGGCTTCGTGGCCATCATCCACCTCCCTTCTGTAATGGGAGCTCCAAAGGGGGATGCACAGCACCCCTCCCCCAAATGGGAGAGTCTCCCAGCATCATCTCTCACCCTTTCCTTCCAGAGTAGGTTGGAAGGTTCCTCATTCCGGCTCTGCCAACAGCATAGATGGGAAATCCAAGGTACGGAGAGGCAGTATCCCTGTGGCCAGCAAAGCACTCTCCTCTTCTGCTCCCACGTGGCCAGAGCTCCACATCGCCCTTGGGAGAATGTCCAGCTCTTTGACTCAGAGTTCAAGGTCCTGCCCCCGGGTGGCAAAATCCTTCTTTTTTACTTTGCCTAATTCTCGGTTACCCTTTGGGTCTCCTTTTGGTTGCCTTTCCCGGCATGAAGTGTTGACACAGTTAGGACACATCAACTTGCTGTCAGAGTCCAAACACTTGCAGCCCTGAGCATGTCAGCCCTTCAGGCTGAAAGTGACTCTTACAAAGGGAGGGGACGCCTTTGCCCAGTATATGAACGCTGCGGACCGTTGAGCTCGTAGTTTGCTCCGGATATGAACACTGTGGACCGTAGATGACCAATAGGATACGAAGGGCAGTACAGAGAACGGGGGCTGTCCAGGAGCTCAGAGCAGGAGTTGACGTACTTTCTCTATAAAAAGTCAGATAATGAATAGTTGAGGTTTCGCGGGGCATGCAGTCTCTCAGCCACTCGACTGCCCCCTTGAAAGCCGCCATACACAGGCACAAATGAGTGGGCGTGGCTGTGTCCCAATAAAACTTTATTCGTGAACACTGAAACTTGAATTTCAGATCGTTTTCTTTTTCTTTTTTTAAATATTTTATTTATTTATTTGACAGAGAGAGGCACGGTGAGAGAGGGAACACAAGCAGGGGGAGCGGGAGAGGGAGAAGCAGGCTTCCCGCGGAGCAGGGAGCCCCATGTGGGGCTCGATCCCAGGACCCTGAGATCATGACCTGAGCCGAAGGCAGACGCTTAACGACTGAGCCACCCAGGCGCCCCTCTTTTTTTTTTTAAGGTTTTATTTATTCATCTGAGAGAGAGCGAGAGCAAGCATGAGCGGAGGGGAGAAGCAGGCTCCCACTGAGCAGGGAGCCTGATGTGGGGCTCGATCCCAAGACCCTGGGATCATGACCTGAGCTGAAGGCAGTCGCTCGACCAACTGAGCCACCCAGGCGCCCCAGATCATTTTCATATGTCACGAAACCCTCTTTTGGTCTGTTTCCAACCCTTTAAAAGTGTAAAAGCCACTTCTAGGTTACGGCCAGAGCTCTCGTCGGCCAGCCCCTGGATGAGGCCCTCAACGGGCAACAAAGAAAGTATCAGGACTCGCTGTTTACAAAGTGTTGGAACTCTGCTCAAAGTGCTTCCAGGTCAGGCAGCTAAGATGTGGTATAGCAAGTCAGATACTAGCAGTATCTGACCACTGACAAATAACAGGTGTCAGGATTCGATGTTTACAGGGTATTAGAACAGAGCAAGTGAGGATGGCTCGTGAGGTGTCGGGACCCCACTTAAGTTGGACCCAGCCCCTGGCTCAAGCAGCGCACTGACCAAATGGGGCACTGCTGCCCATTCTCAGAACACTGTTTACCGAGTATCAAGTGACAGGGGCCGGTGGCAGGGTATCGAGTCACAGGGCAGTCACACTGAGACTTGGGCACTGTGACAACTCTGGACACCAGCTGTTTACAGTGACATGAGACCGGCTGTTTACAGGGGACCAGCTGACCAGCTTCCAGATGCCAGAGTCCAGATGGCCGGTGGGACGGGCCCCTCTGCAGGCGTTTGCAGAGGGCCCTGGGCCTGCGGACCCCTCTTGTGTGGCTGCCTCCGGCGCCAGGAGTGGGAATGTGGAAAGAGTTCTTGGCTCAGGCAAGGCGAGGTCTGTGCTCACTGAGGACCCCCAGGCTCATACCTGCTCTTTGGAGGCAGGAATTGAGCCCCGCAGGTGCTGGGTCCCAGGGTCTGGCTCGCATTCTCTCTCTGCTCATCCCTGGCTGTGCCCCCTTGCACACATCACTTAACTTCCCCGAGCCTCTGCTACCCTATCTGTAAAATGGGCATGATGATGGATCAAGGTTGCCAGATAAAAATACAGGATACCCAGTTAACATTGAATTTCAGACAAACAACCAACACGTTTTTGTTTTTTGGGGGTTTTTTTTTGCACATGACCTGATTTTTATGTTGTAGTAAAACAGGTGCTATGGAAAGGAACACGTGGAAGCAGTTGATTTCTTCCGGTGAACACACCCATTGTTTTTTTGTTTGTTTTTGTTTTTAAGCTTCTATCTATTTATTTGAGAGAGAGAGAGAGAAAGAGCACGAGCAGGGGGAGTGGGAGAGGGAGAAGCAGACTCCCCGCTGAGCAGGGAGCCTGATGGGGGGCTCGATCCCAGGACCCCGGGATCATGACTGCATCCAAAGACAGACACTTAACCCACTGAGCCACCACGCACCCCTCACACCCATTGTTTATACTTGTTCCAAGGCTTCTAACATGATGATACAATTTCCTCATATTACCGCTGTTCCAATATTGTTCTGTAGCCCACTTGTTGCCATCCCCACACATTAATCTATCACAAGATTCCTAAAGGGACCGAACTCCCGCAGTATTCCTTGGGCATGTCTGCCACCATTTAATTTCGAGGATAATTTCTTGTCCATAAATTTTTTCCACTCGGGAGGGTGAGCTTTGCTTATGGTGTCTACTCAGCGAGCTCAAAGATCAAGCAATACATTTTCAGTATAAGTATATCCCAAATGTTGTATGGGATTTATTTATACTAAAAACCGCAAAGCAAATGAACAAGAAAATGAGATGTTCATTTGTCACATCTGCCTCTCCTCTGATGATGTCTTCCCGACAGGAAGTGGTAAAGGTCCAGAGGGGATCTCAGGCCAGGCACAGAGAAAGGGCCTGATGCATCTTAGCACTGATGTTCACCGTCCTTGTCTTCCCCAGGACCTCATCTCAGGGGTAAGCCCAAGTAAGGTCTGATGATGAGCTCATAAATGCATCATGTGTCTCTGGGGAACAGACCCTGGGTGACAAGAATGGCACCATTCAAGAGTTTCACTAGGATGTCAGCAAGGGGCTCTGGGCCACAGGAAGGAGGGGGGTTCTTCATTCATAGGATGTCCCCAGCACCTGGATGCCTGAAAGGCTCAGGGGAGATGTTGATCGAATGTAAGATGACATTCAATAAACAGTTTTGAATTCACTGTTCGATTCCATCACTCTTTATTGAATACTTACTGTATGCCAAGCACTCTAACTCCTGCTTGCCCAGGGCTCCCCATCAACAAGGGAGATGGATGTTAATGCAGTCATCATCATAAATGCCAAATTATAACTTGGACAAGACCTGCCAAAGGGAGATCCTCAGTGCTAGAACCCCCTGAGTAAGGTCCAGAAGGGCTTTCTGGGGGAGGTGACATTTGCCAGAGACCTGGAGGAGGAGATTTGCAGGTACAAACAGGGAACAGAGAATCCTAGGCAGTGGGCACCGTGCGCACAAAGGTCCTGGGGTGAGAGGGAACATAATGATTTCAGGGGCTGGCTTCATGCCACCCCCAGCTCCCTTTGACAATTTCACGCGCCAGCAGATAGTCAAGGCTAAGTTTAGGATGGCCAGGGTCGCCTGGCAAGTCGGGCAAGATGTGGTGCCTTCAACCGCCCACACGCGGAAGGACAAAAGTCTGAGCACATCCTTGGCCAGGGGGCCGGGGGAGAGTGGTGGTGGAGGGGGGCGGCAGGTGAGATGAACAGCACCCAGCCCTGCCTCTGCACGGGAATTTCCTGAGCCACCTGCCTGCCTAATGCACCCTCCTCTGCACATTGCCATGGCTGCCTCCCAGGACACAGAGCAGGAAGAAGGAGATGAGACCACAAGCTGCTGGATGGAGTCAGGAGGCAGAGGGAAGAGCTTTGGGCTGCCCATCTGGGAACTCTCAGGACTGAGAACCAGGGCTGGGATGGCAACAGTAACAACCACTGTCATCAAAGCTGCTAAGGCCTAAAAATGCCCAGCCGAGCCTTGCTGGGAACTACCTCTAATAGCCACAAAAGCCCCCAGCAGGCTGGTCCCAGAAGTATCCCCATTTTACAGACAGGAAGACAGATTCGGAAGGACAAAGCTACCGGTTGAGAGCTCACAGTGACCCCACGATGCAGCAAATCTTCGTTTTATGAATGGGGGGCTTAAACAGCAAACATGGACTTCTCACGGTTCTGGAGGCTGGCAAGTCCAAAGTCAAGGTGCCGGGAGATTTGGTGTCTGGTGAGGGCTGCTTCTGGGTTTGTGGACACCCACCTGCTCACGGTGTCCTCACGTGGCAGAAAGCAGGGAGAGGAAGCCAGCTCTCCTGTGCCTCTTCTTCTAAGGGCACTAATCCCATCACAGGGGCTCCCCCCGCCATAGCTTAATCACCTCCCCAAGCCTCCCCCCAGCACCATCACATTGGGAATCAGGGCTTCCATTTATGAATGTTGGGAGGACACAAACATTCAGTCCATAGCAACACCCACCTTTCCTTTTTCTTTTTTTTTTTTTAAAGATTTTATTTATTTATTTGACAGAGAGAGACACAGCGAGAGAGGGAACACAAGCAGGGGGAGAGGGAGAGGGAGAGCAGGGAGCCCGACGCGGGGCTCGATCCCAGGACCCTGGGATCATGACCTGAGCCAAAGGCAGACGCTTAACGACTGAGCCACCCAGGCGCCCCCCACTCTTCCTTTTTATCCTCACGTTTGAGGTGAGAAGATGGAGGCCCAGGGCCCGGGGCCGGAATCGGGGCCACTGGACCCTCTGGGCCATTTGTCTCCAGCCTCAGTAGTACTGGCTATAAAATGGGACTTTGGCCAATTGCCAATATCCATAGGCAGACCTTCACCCCAGCCCAGGGGACCGTGGCATGAGGCATCTCCATCTCCCTACCAGTTGAATCTATAACTCACTGTTTTTAGTTGGTAAAGCGAATGTGTTCATCCCGTATTTATTACTTATTGTATACCCGGAGGAGGGGATCAGCTGCAAGGGGGCTTTCTGGGTAATGGAAATCTATCCAGATTGATAGTTTCAGGATTGTATGCCTTTGTCAAAACTCATCCAGCTGTACTCTATTGTATGTGAGTTACGCCCTAACAAAGCTGGCCTTTAAAATAGTTATATGATATTTTATTTTAAGTCTATCGGGAAAAGGCAACATCATAACAAAATCCAAATGCTTTGATACAAAGTCTTCTGTTCCAGGAACTTGTGTGATTGGTCATAGCTACGGAAGGATGAAAAATGCTCTTACTATAGTCTAGCTGTCCAGGTGTGCCTGTTCATGTTCTTTTTCTCACTTCAAAATAAAACATATCTGTATTTTCAATCATGTAAATATTAACGCGCTACGTACAAAGCCTTTGTGCAATACACACGACCACACTGTTACGTAAACACAGAAAAGAGTTCATGAAAGCAGACAATTTAGGAACAGAGATATTACAGCTGTCAAAGCCACACTGCCTCTGTTTCCCCAGCTGTACAACGAGGTCATGACCCCCTGGCCACATGGGGACCGGGTGGGTTGGGGGTGGTACAGTAGGTGCTATCAAGGAGGGATAAGTAAATCCTGGGTTGGATTTCGTATCTTTTGTCCTCTCTGCTGTATGTATTTGCTTTCTGCTGATGGCAATCCACAGATGGAGAGATCGCACATTGCACCATGTCCACACGCTTGAGCTGTTCATCTACAAGGCAGGCTTGCTTGCATGGCACGGTCATGCCCAATGCACAGCTGCCCCTTGACAAGGTCCACTCGTGGTGCTGCTTCTATTCTAGAACAATCTTGGGGGTGTTGAGGAGCCCAGGCCGTTGTCCTGGGGCCCCGGAGTACCCGGGTCATCAGGAGGTTGGACTCAGGTGACCAATGGAGGAGCTCATGGCCCTTTGAGGGAAGCTTTGGTGGGGGTAGCTGTGGGGACTCAGCAGTGTGGCTCTCAGGATGGGGGTTAATGGGCGGGGCAAGGCAGCCAGGCCCTGAGTTGGGCCCAGCGTGTACAACTCTGGCCTCATTCAGAAGTCCAGCCTGTCAACCACTGACTGGAGGTTCAACAGTGTGGCTCTTCCCACTCAGACTGGAGGCCCAGGGGTAGATGCAGGAGTTGGGGGAGGTGAGACATGGCACCCAATCCACCTGGGAGAGAGACAGACAGACAGTGGGAGACAAATGAGACAGACAGGGAGAGAGGACAGAGAGATGGGGGAAAGAGAGATAAAGAGAGACAGGGAGAGACAGAGATACAAGGAGAGACAGGGAGAGAGAGAGGGTTTCAGGGGTGATTGTGATTTTGGAGCTGGGCTTGTCCTGTGAGAAGCATCTCAGATCTTGGGTGAGGAGTGTGACCCTGGGATTAGCAGTACCCTAATAAGGTCGAGGGGGAAGGAGTGTCATGGAAATGGGGTCAGTGCCTCCTGGATCACTGTGAGTCTCAGGACAGCCCATGGGGTCACTGTGCGTTCTTGACTCCAGGGCATGTTCGAAATTTTCCATAACACAAAGCATTTTAAAATGATCTCTGGGCTCCTGGGTCTGATCCCAGGCCTAATGTCCAGGATGGAGGGAAATCTCAGCTCTTCCTGGAGACCAGCCCAGAGGCGCCAGAGTGGGGGATGCCGAGAAAACTCTGAGAATGCCCCAGGCCTGAGACAGAGGCGCCAGGCAGCCTCAAGGAGGCGGCTCGGAATTCTGCTCCTGGCATCTCCCTGCCATTTCGGGAAGAGGTGGTGCACACCCCCACACCTGCTGGGAGCGAGGCTGGAATGACCCGGGCAGTGATGCCTCTTTCCTTACCCTGGGGTGTCACTTGCAATATACAGAGTGGCCACCCCCCTATGAGCTGCCTTCTTGGGAAAGGCTGGGCAGGGGAAGGCTGGACAGGGGGAATGAGGAGGAGTGAGAAGTAATGGCCTGAGTTTTAGGGGACCTGGGCTCTCATCTCATTCCCTGAGACTGGGGGCCTGGGGCTGGCCTTATCATTGATGTCCCTGAGGAAATGGGCTGGAATCCAAATGACCAGATCTGGAGAAACCCATCATTTCACCAGGACAAGTCTCTGAACCATGGCCTCCACCAAGAGTGGGAACAGGAGGACAGATAGGCCAGGAGCTTAAAATGAACTTGATATGCACCCCCCAAATCGACAAGGGAAGATGCTCGCCATGTGAAAACAGGTCCAATCAAAAACAGACAAACAAAGCAACTCAGTGATATCAGGAATGTAGTGGGGGAAGCGATAACCGGGCGAAACAGAAGGTCAGTTGGAGGACTCCCTACATGGGAAAGAGAAATAAATGAAATAAATGGTGTTCTCAACCCTTCAGGGAAACAGAAATGGCTGTCTTAAGAGATCCCAAGGAGAGTGCCTGGGTGGCTCAGTTGGTTAAGCATCTGCCTTCGGCTCAGGTCATGATCCCAGGGTCCTGGGATCGAGCCCGAGTCAGGCTCCCTGCTCAGTGGGCGGTCTGCTTCTCCCTCTGCCCCTCCCCCTGCTCATTCTCTCTCTCTTTCTCTCTTTCAAATAAATAAATAAAATTCTTAAAAAAGAGAGAGAGAGAGAGATCCCAAGGAAGCAAGAGGGATGGTGGATGTACCATATTCATGGATGGGGAGGCTAAGGCTCAAAGGATGCTGATTCTCCCCATCTGAAGGTTTGGGTTTTTTTCCCCCATCTGAAGTTTTAACGCCATCCCAATCAAAGTCACAGCAGGGGTTTTCCCTTGGGAACTTGATAAAATGATTCAAACATTTACCTGGAAGAGCTGACAATTACAAATAGTCAGAACACTTACACAGAACAGGCGGTGTTACCTGTCCTACCAGATATGGGAACCCATGACAAAGCTTGCAATTAAGTCAGAGGGATATTGGCACAGGGAGAGACAGGTTGACCAATGGACTGGAATTAAATGCCCACAGACACTCTGTGCAGGTCAGGAATTTGCTGCAAGATGGAGAAGATCTATCCCAGCAGTGGGGAAGGGAGACTATTCTATAAAAGAATCTCTGAAGTGAGAGTCCATGTTGAAAACAATTCACTTGGGTCCTTACATCACTTCATACCAAAAACTCAGTCTTTGGGCCCAGTCTCTGCTTTCATTTTACCTGGCCTTCTCTGGTCTCAGATCTTCCCCCACCTTTCTCTTATCTTATAAGGACACATCATTGGATTTATGGTCCACCCTAATCCAGGATGATCATATCTCGAGATCCTTATCTTAATGAAATCTGCAGAGACCCTATTTCCAAATAAGGTCACATTCACAGGGTTCTGGGTGGATATGTCTTTTGGAGGACACCATGCAGCCCACTTCGGGGGACCCTTCATTTTAAGATCACACCCTAACACACTGAACATCCATCAGCCTGAGGTTCACAGGTCATGTCCCTGATGCTGCCAATTCTTGTTTGCCTCTGTGTCCCCAGCTTCTGGCAAGGACTTGGCAGTGAAGCGAATAGATTCAGTCTCCCGACAGCCAGGGTTTAAATCCTAGCCCTTCAGATCAGCAACCTGATCGCTCTGTGCCTCAGTTTCCCCTAAAGTAGCACTGATAATACCTGCCTGGAGAATGTTAGATTGTGGCCCCCAATGTCTACCCAGAACCTTGGAACATGACCTTAAAGAGTGTTAAAAAGAAAACCACAGGCCCAAAATGGTTTCACCTCGGCCAAGTCACCACAAAGGGGCTTAATACCTAACCTAATTGCAGTTTCAACCTCCCCCAGGATGTAAGTCTTAACCAGTCAGCCGGGAATTTTCTGATCAGCACCAGTGAGCTGTCTGACATGTGGGCCCTCTCCATCCCACCCCCCAAAGGAAGAAGAGATAATCCACCTAACCAGTCCCCCTGCTCTTCTCCCTAAGGGAAGGTGGCCCTGCCTGGAATAACCCTTTCTTTTCTTTTGCTGATAACTGTCTTACCCCATCCTCCTTCCGGTAAAAACCATCCATTTTGTACAACTCCTCAGAGCTCCCCTCTACTTGCAAGGTGTGATGCTGCCCCATCCATGCATGGCTTGATAAGTCCAATTAGATCTTCAAATTTACTTGGTCCCGTTTTTACAAGGGTCCCTGCAGATGTCATGAGTTATAGATCTGGAGACAAGATCATCCTGGACTCCAGGTTCCTTAAATGCAATGACAGGTATCCTTATAAAAGACAGAGAAGACAAAGAGAGAGACAAAGCCCATGTGGACATGGAGGCAGAGATCGGGGTGATGCAGCCACAAGCCAAGGAACCCCACGGGCTGCTGGAAGCCACCAGAAGCCGGGAGAGAGGCCTGGGATGGGCTTTCCGTCTGAGCCCCCAGAAGCAACGCACCTGGCAACCTCTTTTGATTCCAGACCGCCGCCCTCCCCAACCCCCACCACCGCCCCCGCCCCCGCCCCACCGCCCCCAGACTGTGTGAGAATAAGTTGGTTTAAACCCAGGCAGGGTACATGGGCATTTGTTCCAGCAGCCCCAGGAATCTCACACATTGCCTTCTACAGGGCTGTGGGGGGGTGATAAAAGAACCAGCACCTGGGACACAGCCTGCCAAAGAGTAAGCACTTAACACACGCTCCCTGGGAGAATAAAATGTGCTAATTCAGCAAAGCATGAAGTAATTGTCGCCTGTTGATTGAATGAGTGATCCAAGCTCAGTGGGGAGGAGGGCTCGAGGCCCTCCCCGCTCTCCCGGGCCCCTGGCTCCACCGCCCACGTGGGCAGCAGACCCCTGACCTCCCCTCCCGGCTCCGCCCCGGGTTGCGCGGCGTCCCCAGAGCTGCCGGCTTGTTGAGCCATCTCGCCGGCAGACGGTGGCGCCGCAAGCCTCCCCGGGCTGTGGCTGCGGTGGGCAGGCAGGCAGGCAGGCGGTTGGAGCCAGACGCTATCTGCAAACCGAAACTGGGACTGAGGCTTTGGCCACCCACTTGTGAAGCCAGCGGCTATTTCCTCCTTGTGAGAAAGTCCCCCAGTGAGGCTGCATCGGGGAGGGGCAAGGCGAGTGGAGGAGGGCTGACTGTGTTCCCGGGGACCTTAGAAAGTGACGGCACCTTTGTGCCTCAGTTTACCCGCCTGCAACTGGGCGGCACTGGGTGGGGGGAAGGGAGGGATTTGGAGGCTCCTGGTTGGAGATACTGGATTCGGAGATGCTGGGTAAGTGATTCACCTCCCTGACCCTCAGTTTCCCCATCTATGAACTGGTGAGACCCACACAGCTGCTCTTTCCCTTGGGAGACATGAATCAAATCCTATCACCTGCCTTGAGACGTCCCAGGGTGCTAGTTGCTCTGAACGTGAAGAGCAACCCCCTCCCAGTGGCCGCCCCCCCCCCCAGGGCCCCAGGAGTCCAGGCTTGCTGTCCTCCCCACATCACCTCCCTACACCTCCTCCTCACAAAGAAACAAGCTCATTCTCATCTCGGAGCTCGGGCCTCAGGCCTCAATGCCACCCACTTCTTCCAGGAGGTCTGATGGAGGAAAAGACCCTCTCTCTGCTGCATCTGGCCACATGTCCTATTTTATTCATTCTGTCCATCTCCCTCCCTGCCCCCAGGCCATATGTCCCACTAGGGCAGGGATATGTCTCAGTTGTCCTCAGCTATGGCCCCATACCCCCGGCCCAGGGCCTGGCACACAGTAAGCGCCTGGTAAATGACTCTTGTTACAAATGTGATTGTGAGCACAATGATTAAGCGCATTGGTTTGACATGGCTGTGAACTAAACAGACTATTGATGGCAAGAGAAAAAGAAGGGCCATGTGGGCGGACATCAGAGCTGAGACCTGACTAGAAGGAGGTCCTGGAGACATGTGGGTGTCTTGGGGAAGACTCTCCCAGGCAGAGGCACAGCCTGTGCAAAGGCCCTGGGGCAGGAGTGTGCCGGATGTGGAAGAGTTTCCAGGAGGTCAATGTGGACAAAGTGGAGTAAGGGTTGTGTTAGAGTAGGCAGCTAGTTAGGCTTTAACAGGATGCCTGGAGGCCAGCAAAGTGTGAGTCATGGTCAGCTATCTGGAAAGTCAGAGGTCTGTCCTGGCAGCTCTCCAAAACAAAGCCACAAAAAGCCGGATCGAACTAGACGGACCCAAGACAAAGAAAAAGAAAAAAGCGCAAAACCCTCCTCCCCAAAAACTCTCCTCCCCAAGAAATAAATATTCCACCCCTTAGTTAACAACTGTCAACAAAGGATAGAGACCAAACCCCAGGCCCAAGAGCTCTCCCTTGAGCTCGCTTGCTCTCACATCTCAGAGAGTGTAATTTCACTTTAATTGTATGTTCCTTCTCGCACCACTCCACCGTTAATGTCTGGTCTCTCCTTGAATTCTTTTTTTTTTTTTAAGATTTTATTTATTTGACAGAGAGAGACAAAGCGAGAGAAGGAACACGAGGAGGGGGAGTGGGAGAGGGAGAAGCAGGCTTCCCGCCGAGCAGGGAGCCTGATGTGGGGCTCGATCCCAGGACTCTGGGATCATGACCTGAGCCGAAGGCAGACGCTCCACGACTGAGCCACCCACGTGCCCCTCTCCTTGAATTCTTTCTTGCAAAGAGACCAAGAGCCTCTGGCAACATCCTGGGATGGGGCTGGGAGATGGGAAACAGCAAGACCAGCAGGGTCCTGTGGCTACAAGGCGGACTTCAGCTTTTACCCTAAGGAAGATGGGAGCCATAGAGGGTTCTGGAGAGAGGAAGGACGAGTCTGACTCGGCCACCACAAAGGGGAGAGTCTATGGGGGCTGAGAGCAGAAGCAAGGAGACCGGGGAGGCAGTGCCTGTGCTGGTCCCAGGAATAGATACCGGGGCTGGACCAAGTAGGGAGAATGGGTCAGATTCAGGAGCAGTTTTGCTGGAGAATGGAGAAGAGAGTCAAGGATGTCTGTTTGATCCCACATCACAGGGAGGTAAACTGAGGATCTGGGGGTAGAGGGATCTAGGTAAAAGAGAGACTGAAAGCGACAGCAAGAAGTGAAGAGGTGGCCAGGGTCTGGGAGGGAGATTCGGGGCCTCCTCTGACTCACCAGGCCAGTCAGCCTCCTCCTGATACAAACACCATAGCTCCATCTCTGATTTTCTCTATAATTTCAATCTTGTCAGAGGGAAGACGCTCACCACTTATGGTTGACAATAGGCCTAACCCAGCTTCACACAGGTTCATTTACTCCCCTCAGCGACTCTGAGACCAGGGCACAATCTCTGTTTTACAGAAGGGGAAACTGAGGCCCAGAGAGACAGAGCAGTCATGCTGGTTGATGAGTGGCAGAGGGGGGAATTGAACCCAGGACATCAGGCTGCAGACCCTATTGTTGGGATTCCTGGGGGTTGGGGGGCGGGGCAGCAGCATCAAATGTCCCACCCTAGAATGTATTATTTAGTACCCCCATTCAGATGGGGGCTGGGGTGGGAGCCCCCCAGGTGTGCTAGGAGTTCAGGTTTCGATCTGTATGGCCTTCCATGTCTGTGGTTGTAGGATTGTTCGCTCTTTCGTTCATTCATTCTTAGCCACCTTCAGGTTCCTGCCTTGTGCGGGGAGGGTCCCAGGTTGGGAGGGTTCGGGCCTAAATTCTCCTAGTTCCATAGAGTCCAGGCCAGAAGGAGGTACCCAGAGCTGGGAGTCCCCAGGGGTCTGGGGGTTTCCTGAAGAAGGGACCCTCAGCCTGAGACCCCCTTCCTGCGCCACCACCCCCACAGTTAGGATGAAAGGCAGGGAGTGGGGCCAATGAGGCGCTTCGTGGGTCAGAGGCTCCCCCTTAGACCCTGCCTCGAGCCCCACTCCTGGCTGGCACCGGGCAGCCTCCAATGCCGCTGGGACATGACTTGGGCCACCCGCCAGACCACAGCCACTGGGAAACCAGCTCGGGGAGGTGAGAGTGTCGCTGCCCAGCCTTCCCCGGGTGGAAGCGTTTGCAGTAACTATTTATGGGGCAGGCCCAGGGGACAGCAGACTGGAGCGCAGTCTGAAGCCACGGAGCCTGGTGGCTGGACCAGAATGACTATTGATGCCCCTGGGGCTGGAAGCTCTGGATGAGACTCTTTGTGATACAGGCCTCAGTTTCCCCATCTAAAAACGTGGTGGCGGGGAGGTGTGCATGTGTGTGGCTGTGTTGTGAGACTGTGGATGTTGAGCTGCTGGGTTACTGAGGTTTGAGAGGGATTCTTACACAGTTTGGGTCTTCTGGACAGCAAGTGGGGGCCCCAGGCTTCCTGGAGCCACCCCTGAGGCCACAGTGGGGACAGGTGCAGAGACATTAGGATCTGGGCTTTCAGGAGGCGCCCAGACTGACACCC